>NC_138210.1:49454436-49779436 GCF_964194415.1 Vipera berus
GGGGGGGGGAGATAGAAATCCAGAACCCATATAGTTTTAAGGGAGCTGTTTCTTTGCTACAGTTATGGCCTCAATCATCTGGCTCATAGCATGAGCTAAGACCTTACCCCAACCCCCCCCCCTCCTTCCATATTTTTTCTTAGGAGAAGAAAGTTGTGTATATATCTAGTCCAGATGGATTGGCTGTTTCTTGTAGAAACACATGTTTACTGGTATGTAAATATTTTATTTTTGTTGTCCACTTCATACTGAAAAGAGAGCTGTAAATAATGTTTCATTGTGTTTCCTTCTCCTGCTTTTATCTATATTTTGCATCGTGCCGCTATTCTCTTTTAATGCGACATGGGATTTTGTTTTGTTTTGTGTTTTTTTTCTTATCCTGGAGAAAAATGGATGGAGTATTGGAGGTCAAGAATGCGTATTTCACTAACCTCTTACCTGGGAGTCAGTTGAAACAAAAGAGTTTAGGCACATCAAGCTATTTTAGCAGGATTGACTGTTTTTAAAATGTCCACCGTTCTGGTTGTCTTTGTGTAAGGGTGTGTTTCTGAGCTGCTGTACTGAGATGGCAATTCTCTTGAGGGCACTTTTTCTCTCCGTGGACGGCCTAGAGTTAAGGTACATCGAATGGCTGCAAACGTCCCCAAAACTGAATGTCTGAACGTACATTGCAGAGACAACGACACATTCTCTGCAAATACACTTTTAATAGTGGGGGCGTAAGTGGGAAAGAGGTGTGGATACGTTTAGGATGGGCTGCCCAAGTCCTTGTTGCTCTGCCATGTCAAAACACACACACACACACACACACACACACACACACACACACACACAGAAGACGATTTGATTCCTTATCCCGGCCTTGAGGAAAAGCAGCATAGAGCAGAATGGGGAAACTGTGAGAGGCAGTCTCGTTGCTGGGATGAGCGTGGCCTAACAACCCCCACCTGATTGTGCCGTTTCCGAAGGCAAGCTTTGTAAATGTTGGTTTGTCCGCTCCCCACAGCCCTCCCTTTTCAGCCGTTTTTGGCCCATCCCAGTAACCCGATAAAGAGTAGTGAGAGTAGGAGCTGTAAATCAGATTTCTAAGTGTGTCCCATTCATTTCTTCTTCCTGAAAAATGACTCCTTCCTCACATAGTTGTTATTTAGTAAATAAGTTGGGACCGTAGTTCTGATTAAAGTTTCATTTCCACATTTGAAGGCTAATGAAGGAGATAGTTAAGTGGCATCTTCTTGGCTGCACTGAATGCTGGTCAGTGTTTTTATGCTGAAGGTGTCTTTGTGTTTCATTTTGGTGGAAGTCTGCTCCTGCTCGGTTTGGGCCCTTGGGAGACGAAGCTTCCACAGTTTGGGATCTTTTTAGATTCGTTCTTTCACAGGATGCACTAGATAAATAGTTTACACCACCTCTAAAAGATTGTTTGGGGTCTTAATCTTCTTCTAATAGTCTTAACCAGCTAAAGAAGCACAAGAAAACCCATCCTCTTGCTTTGTAGGCTGCACTGAGCTTAAAAGAGACCAAAGGAAAATTTTTGGGGGGGTGGGAATGGGGGCTGGAGTTTGAATTTACAATGGAAGCCTTGCACAGACTTGCCAAACTCAGCTGGGTAACTTTTTTTGCTTCTCATTTCATGTGGTTTTGTTGTCTGCATTTTCCCCCCATACAATGTTCCTGTATGTTGAAAATAAGGAAGTTGCGGTAACCCATTTTAGCAAGGAGAAGTGGAAAGGCTAAATCACCTGAGAGAAGGGTATGGGTGAATGTGGAGAAATAGTGTAAACATTCACACAGATATGTGAGCTTCATAGTTCTCTCAGTCCTAACCCACCAATCTCTTTAGGCCCTGGCTTGCTGCTGACTCCGATACCACATTCTGTAATAGCGGAATTAATTGTTTTGTTCGAATGAGATCCTTCCAGATATTTGTGTCTGGGTGATTCTGCAACTGCTTTCTGACTGGCCCTGAGAATTGTACCTAGAAACAATTGTAACCCTTTTCCTTTTTTACTATTTCGTACTTTCCAAATGTGATTTTCCTCTGCTCAGATGGCTGTGCACTTGTACTAGGGACAAATGCATAAGCCACATGACTAAATTGTGAATTAAAGCCGTTATAGTTGGAATCACCCGTTCCATCTAGCCCGTTCCTCAAGTCTCTGTGTAAACTGACAAAATTTTGGCTTTGTTCTGTGGTGCTTTTCTTTGGGATCTTGTTATAAATATCCATCCATGTGCCAGTCGGTTTAGAGCATCACTGTGTAAAATGTCTCATGGAAAAGTAGTCTTCAAATTCCTTCCGAATTGTCCAGCCATTAGATAAAGCCTGGATAAGTTCTAGCTGCCTCATACACATTCCTTTAATATTTAAAAAGTTTAACTGCACAATTTTTCTAAATTGAGACACATTTTTAACGGCTGACTAAATTGCACCAAACTATTATGATACATCAAACTTCTGCTTTTTATTGGATTTAAATATTTTCCTCTGAAACTTTTTCATCAAAGAACCACAGAATATTGAATTCCTATGTTTTTTTGGGGGGAAATTGGCCTTTTAAAAAAAAATATGCCTCCCCTTATTTTAGACTTGCAGGTGAATACCTACCTACCAGGGCTAGCCAGAAGATTACAGCTGGGAAAAAACTATTTGCTTTGCATCAGTAAAAAAATATGCAAAAGAATATTACAACATTTCATCATTTTAGTTTATTTTTTTAATTTTTCAAATAGTGATGTCTGATTGTGTTCTTGAGTCATGCGAACAAAACCAAACCCCAATCCACACTGTTTCTCTGCATATCCTAGCCTGAGTGTTCCAGATGTTCAATTTATTTACTCATGGTGGCTAGTTTTTAGATTGATCATGTACTTACCATAGCCATCATATTAGCAAGAAATCTCCTCCTCCGCCTGCCTCCCATTTAATTGCATATGTGCCTTTTTAAAATAGTTGTGGGAAGTTTTCATTTACTCTCACCTGTTCATTGTGGAAAGTAGACATTTTGGTCCCTGTGTCTGTTTCTCTTCTTGCCAAAATCTACATTGTCTGAACTGATCTACACAATCACCTTTACAGGGGTAATTTCCTGCGTCCAGTTTAGCCACATACCTCCTGCTAGGGTGGATGAGACAGTTTTAAATTTTCAATAAAGCAATGAAACCTGTGTAAATTAATTCTATATGTTTTATCCAAACTCTAAATTTGTCTTCTCCCTCTTTCCCCCTCTCCCCCACTCTCTACAAGTTGACTCCTGGCCAACTTGTAAAGCTTACTGTTTTGTTACTCATTTTTCTTGATGTGTGGGATTTTTTTTTCCTGTGTACATATATGTAAAAAAGAAAACGAAATAAATAAATAAATATAGAAAAAAAATTTATACCAGAGAGGATTAAGCTATTTAATCTTCTCTAGCAGCAAGGGGTTTTGTGTTTTAACACAAAGGATGGAAATGTATGGACGTGGATGGATAGATTCCCCCCCTTTCCTAGCTGCCCAGTGGATGGATGTTTTTTTTTAATTTGCATACCTATTCTGTCTATATAAATATTATATATATAGATATATATAAATATATAAATATATTTTCGTTTTGATCTTACTGGCTTCCTACTTGTAAATATGTTAATAATTTGTGGATTCATTACTTGGTGCCAGATAGCACATTTTTATAAAAGTCATTAAACTTTTATTGTACAAAAATGTATGGCTTTTATCCTTATTTCTATGCTCTGGATCTGGAAATATTTCAAATTTCAGAAATAATGCTGAAAATTCCATTAGCAGGCTCCAAAGTATATAAAGGCGGCATGATGGTCAGGAATTCTGGGAGTTGAAGTCCACGAGTCATAAAAGAGCCAAGGTTGCCTACCCCTTGCTCTAGGGCTAGGCTATTATAAGGGGGGGGGGAAGGCCAAGCCTGAAAATTAAATTCTCACGAAACAACAACAGAAGATGTTCAACTGATTTATCTTTCTCTTAAAAAGAATTCCTACGAATCATCCATCCAGATTGTGTCTTCTCTTACTAGTGCGTAATGTGTCTGCACCGGGCATTCTCTTGTTTGCAAGTCATGACAATTAAGTCTGAACATCAATCAGTTCTACACTAATTAAATCACAACATTTTTGGAGAAAAATGCAATTTATTTGTCTGCAATTCTGGCATGTTTAATTATCCGTAGCTACTTTAGAAATGTTCCGTCTGATTATAGTGAATTCTTTCATGGAAATTAGCAAGCTTTTTCAAAGAACACTACGCTGAGGACTAAGAACTTAAAAAACTTTTTCAGGCAGTGTGTGAGAAGGGCCAAGCTTAGAAAAGTCCACATATATCTAACGATGCCAGCTTATTAATACTTACATACTGCTTCATAGTGCTTTACAGCCCTCTCTAAGCATATTTCCCCCAACTATCTGGGCCCTCATTTCCCCAACCTTGGAAGGGTGGAAGGCTGAGTCAAACTTGAGCCGGTGAGAATCAGACTGATGGCAGTCGGCAGAGTTAACCTGCAATACTGCATTCTAACCACTGCACCCTGATGGCTCTTACATACCGTATTACGCTACATTATTATTACAATAAGTGCTCATTTTGAAACATCTCTAGTGGTGCACAAAACAGGAAAAACAACAGAATCCTGCAAATCATGGGGGGGGGAGAACCCTCTATGAAACTAATGGCACCCCATGCTAACATTGACCCATGTATCATTTTGGTGAGTTCCAGACTCACTATACACCATCACTTATGGAAACATGCGGGATGCAGGCAGCACACAAAACCACGCACCCTCCGGTCCGCCGAAGAACCTCTCACCGTGTAACTGGTCCCTGGTGCCCAAAAGGGTTGGGGACCCCTGCCCTAAATAATCTCTCACAGCACTCCACTTTCCGGGGGGCCTAGAACTCAATCTCTCCCTCCCCATTCCCTCCCCCAGCATCACAAAGGGAAAAGGCAAAGCATCACAAAACAGTGTGTTGCTTTTTGCAGATAGGCATGAATATTTCACATTATCTAAAGTTATATGGAAATAGAGGCTAAAATCCTGCAACCAGCAGGGCAGTTCAGGTCCTTGATTTACAACATTTCAGTGGCTGTTTGAAGTGACAATGGCGCTGAAAAAAAGTGACTTGTGGCTGTTTTTACACTTACAATCCTTGCAGCATCCCCAGGGTCACATGATCAAGATCAAGATACTTGCAACGGACTCACACTTATGACGGTTGCAGTGTCCATGTGTTCATGTGATCCGCTTTTGTGATCTTCGGACAAGCACAATCCACGGGGAAGCCAGATTCACTTAACAACCATGTCACTAACTTAACAGCTGCAGTGATTCACTTAACAACAGTGGCAAGAAAGGTCGTAAAATGGGGCAAAACTCACTTAGCAAGAGAAATTTGGGGATCAATCTGGTCTTACGTCGAGGACTACCTGGAATTGTGGTCAGAACAAATGAGGCTATTTATACCCAACTGTTTTTACTGACTTTCGTTACATTTATATTAACTTCAGGTGATATTCTCTTTAATTATTTACTCTCCCGCTTCTGCCTCCTCTTTTTAAAACAGCTTTGATGTCTCCCACTTTTTAAAAAAAAAAACCTACAGAATTTTTCGTGCCCATCATTTTTCGTGCCCATCTACAGAGTTCAAGCAGGCAAGCCTAAATAAAACAGAAAAGTCCTGGGAAGTGGGAAGAGAAAAGGGGTCGTGGAAAATGCCAATTGATCTTCAGGGTTTTCTCTGTGTGTGTGTGTGTGTGTGTGTGTGTTGCATGTATTTGCAGGAACTTTGCATATATTTCTTTATCTTTTTTTCTCATTGCTTCACAGACCATTCTAAATTTTGCTAAACCATCTGCTAAATGGCATTCTCAAAACTTCCAATGCCGATAGTCCTTATGGTCACAACCAGTGCACTGGAACAGAGTTCCGGCACTTGTTTTTGACAGATTCTTCAAGTTTTAAAAGTAACTTTTGAAAATTTGATGTTTGGTCTACGTGGACTTGAATCGCCCTGAATCGTAGCAGGTCTGTGGCAAAATCATTAAAACGGTGCATGCAAGTCTGATGCATGCGTACTTCATCTGCGCTGGTTGTGATGGTGCCGCTCAGCTTGTGGCACTGCTCGGCTTGTGATTGGTCTTGTGGTCGCGCACTGAATGCTTATTGCGGACGGCAACTGTTATGTTTCTTTAGACAACTGACACATGTGGGTGTGTGTACAGGGATTGATTACGTGTGAAAGGTAAGTAATTTATTTTAAAAAATCGGTGAATTGAAAATCTTTTTTTAATTTTTAGTGTAAAATTTACTATGAACATTTGCCTTAAATACAGTAAATTAAATTTATGTTAAGAACCAAGTATATAATTTTTTAAATAAAAAATTAACAAGATGTGAGTTCCAGCACCATTTTTCTTACAAAACAAAGCACTGGTCACAACTGAACCCCAAATTTCTGCTGCTAAGCAAGACAGTTGTGAAGTGACTTTTGTCCCATTTTATGCTCTTTTTTTGCCACGGTTGTTAAGTCAATCACTGCAGTTGTTGAGCTAGTAACGTGATTGTTAAGTGAATCTGGCTTCCTCATTGACTTGGCATGTCAGAAGGTTGCCAAAGGGGATCACATGACCCCAGGGTACTGCAACCGTCATAAATACATGCTGGTTGCCAAGTGCCTGAATTTGGATCACGTGACCACAGGGATGCAGCAATGGTGGTTAGTGTAAAACATGGCCATAGGTCACTTTTTTCAGTCCTGTTGGTAACTTTAAATGGTCACTAAATAAATGGTTGTAAGTCAGGGACTACCAGTATGTTCATTGCCTCCTTTTTCTCAATCGATGTAATGCTCAGATATCTACAGTAACCACTAATATAACTTTTAATGTACGTTTATTAAATTTACTGCATTTATTATGGAAAATATTACGTCTTTAGCATGGGATTAATACATTCGTGTGCTCTCTCTTCGCTCAAGCTCAGTTAATACAGAGATCTAATTCCAAGGTCTTGTACAGTCATGAAGACTTTGAACAAGGGTTAACTCGTTCCCTCCACACAAACCACTTAACTAACGGAGGGAAGGAGGAGAAATCCATTTGGCCTCCGACAGCTCAGCACAAAGTTTATCACCCAATCTGTCACCACAAAAGCAGCTATGTGTGTGTGGCACCTTGTAAAATAAGCGATTATATTATTGCACACATTGTCATGGATTATAGTCTGTCTGATTCACAGCAGTGCAGAAATGACTACAGTATCTCGTCGTCATTTTTAAGGTGGACCACAGCTTTGTGTGGTTCTTTCCAGGCCACTCAGCCTATCAAAACTCTTCTGCTCTGTTGAAACATTTCTTAATGCAGGGGTCCTTAATCCTGGCAACTTTTAAGACTTGTGGACTTGAACCCCCAGAATTCTGGGGGTTGAAGTCCACAAGTCTTAAAGTTGCCAAGGTTGAGGACCCCTGTCTTAATGCACTCCATCAATAAGGATAATGGGATATCCATTTGGATTGCAAACTTTAGACCACGGGTGTCTGACTTTGGCAACTTTAAGACCTGTGGACTTCAACTCCCAGAATTCCCTAGCCAGCATATACTGACTGGGGAATTCTGGGAGTTGAAGTCCACAAATCTTAAAGTTGCCAACGTTGGACCCTCCTGATTTAGACCAACCTTCCCCAAATTTTGCAGGGAAAAACAGTAGGAAAAGATGACCAAAATCCAATTAGGATGATAAAAGTAGGCAATAAGTAGGCTTTCTGTATTTCTGTATTATTTTTAGCTGAGTTTTGAAATGAAACATTTTTACTGTTCACCAAAGGGGAAAACGGGATCGAGAGCACATTCAGAAGTAAAGACTCCTCCTTCCAGAAAATAAATTATTGTTTTCATCTGAGAGCATAATCCACGGGTGGAGTGGGAGTTTTCCTACCTAGTAGATCCTACTTGACGTGGGGCCTGCTCTGTGATCACATTCGCACCATGCTGTAGTTTGCATGGCTGAGTTGCCCAACACACTGAACCAATTTCAAGATGTACAGCCAGCATAACAGGTCGCACGGTACACTGTATCCAAACTAAATAAACATATCTTTGGTCAAAAAAAGCAGCCAACCTTTGTTCTTGTTTAACTTTGATATTCACTGAAGGGAGGTAAGTGCCTAAGAAAACACGCCCTTTACTTTGTTGCAAATTTCACCCAGAATCATATCTTAACCTGTCATTCAAAAGTCTTTCTTACTCATGGTTTCTAGCCTCAGCGCGCTTTCATCTCAGTGACCTGTTTTAATCCTCAGGAAGGACAGTGCCCAGAGATCCTCATATCATCTTTCCTTCCCTGCTTTAATTATGCAGGATGCAGACACACATATCCTAATCTGTGCAGGTTCATGCCTACACCAGATCACTGGTTAGGACCGTTGATAACACTGTGCAACATAAAAGGAATTGTTATGCATACAGTTATCCTGTTAACATTCCAGGTGGCGAGAGCGACATAGTGTTCTGTTCCAGCCTACAACCGGCCCTGTTTGTGTGTCAAGAACAACCCCTTTTTCCTTTTAACAATCAATAGGCTGGGGGAAAAAAACCAGCCTAAATTTATTTACAGTTCCAAATAATAAAGTCTTTCAAACAAAAAAGCAGCAGAATATTTCCTTCAACCAAAAATACATGATTCAAAACATCCAACAAGAGTCAAACAGATTAGCAAGAACAGACCAGGATTCTCTTTGAATGTCTCTAACGGTTGCCTTCAGCAACCAGCACCGCCCACACCTTCCCCTTTTATTATCTGTCCCAAAGCGTGGCTTTTCAATGCCTTCTCCTCCTTTCACTGAGTTGCCTCATTGATTTTCTCTGCTCTGCTGGATTGCCTTCTGCTTCTAGCGTCTCTGAACAGATTCAGCTGTGACTCCTCTGAGTCTGACACCTCCTCACATAGCTGAGCCTCATGAGGAACACAACTGGAGGGGCCAGGCTGAGAGTCCTGCAGTGCATCAGAGCCTCCCTCTGACACCGAAGGCTCTCCAAACCCCTCCTCCTCCTCCTCCTTCACAGATTCCTCAGACTCAGCTGCTGGGAACATAGGCTGAAACTGAATCACAACACACAGGCAGAGAAAAATCTACTTTTTATCTGTGGTAATGCTTATTTTCTCAGCCAGATGGACAAAGGTCAAGGCAGACTTGAAGGAGAGGCTTTTAACACCTTCACAAAGAGAAGCCTGCCATTTTTCTATTGTAGATGGGCCATAATGACTGTGTCATACTAGCAAAGAAAGTAGGTGAAGGTCAGGGGCAATACAACCTCGCCTTATGACCACAACGGAGCCCAAAATTTCCATTGCTAAGCGAGACAGTTGTTAAATAAGCTTTGCCGCCATTTTATGACCTTTCTTCCCACCGCTGTGAAGTGAATCCCTGAAGTTGTTAAGTTAGCAGCACGGTTATTAACTGACTCTTGTTTCCCCATTGACTTTGCTTGCTTGTCAGAAGGTCGCAAAAGGTGATCACATGACCCCAGCACAATGCGACCGGGTTAATTGTTAATTGTTCTCACTGTCAGGAAATTTCTCCTAGGTTAGAATTTCCTTTAATGATCTTCCACACGTTACTTCTTGTATTCTTTACTCTCCTAAAAGAACCAGGCTAAGTTAGAACTGCCTTTGTGGCTAGTTTTATTTTCAGTTAACTATCAAAATCATTTAAGGTCTTCCCTAGAATCTTTAGAGTACGTTTAAAGCAAAGATACAGCTATTAACTATATTTTTTTCCTCCTGGTAAGCTCTGCATCTTTTGTTACATAAACCTGATTTTTGTAAAGATATTAATTTAAACCATCTGGAGGAAAACATGTCTTTCCTGTGACTTAGCTACTTAGGAAGAAACACCTCTGACTGGCATGGAATTGCCACAATATCTTGTCCCAACATTTTTGTTTTGATGAATCTGAAAGATTTTATTTTGAAACCTCCATTTAGCCTCTTTACATTCTTCTTGACAAAGAAGATAATTGTGTGTGATTCATCTTCCTGATATTAAGGCATGGATTCAAGGTGAGTGCCTGTAATCCGTTTTCTAAACAATATCTTTGTATTCTATAAATGATAAGAGAAAGGGACCTGTTTCTACATGATCTAGATTTAATGATAAATAACATCTGGAGACTCTAGTCGGAGAACCAAGAATTGCTTGCACCAATTTCCAATGCGCGTGGAATCTCTTATTATACACATCATACATTGCTGCACCTCCTCTTTCAATTGAAAGCTTCAACAGTAAAATGCACCTCCCTTATTTTGGTTTTCGTCCTCAGCTTGATCACAGGAGATCAGATGCTGAGCGACAAAGATTATCTGCATTTTTTCAGTCCTACTACGAAGCTATGAAATCCCACGCAAAGAGAGATCTTGGCGTGGATGATCACTTAAACATGAGCCAGCAGTGTGCAGCAGTAGCTCGAAAAGCTGATACAATCATTGGTCGGTATAAACAGAGGCATAGAATCAAAATCACACGAAGTATTGGTACTGCTTTATAAATCCTTAGTAAGACCATGCCTGGATTACTGCATCCAGTTTTGGTCACCATATTACAAAAAAGATGTTGAGATTTTAGAGAAAGTGCAGAGAAGAGCAACTAAGATGACTAAAGGCTTGGAGACTAAAACATGAAAAACGGCTAAAGGATTTGGGCATGGCTAGTCTGGAGAAGAGAAAGACTAGGGATGATATGATAGTGGTGTTCCAGTATTTGAGGGGCTGCCACAAAGAAGAGGGGGAATCAACCTATTCTCCAAAGCACCAGAAGGCAAGACAAGAAACAATGGATGGAAACTAATCAAGGAGAGAAGCAACTAGGAATTAAGGAGAAACTTGCAAATAGTGAGAACAAGTAACCAGTTAAACTTGCCTTGAGAAGTTGTGGGTGCTTCATCACTGGAGTTTTTTAAAAAAAAGACTGGACAGCCACTTGTTTAAAATGGAATAAGGGGGTTGGACTAGAAGACCTCCAAGGTCCCTTCCAGCTTCAATCTGAATTTGAATTTGCTAAGCTCCAGAAATACCCCAAAGAGAACCAAGCTGTTCTACAGATAACTATCATTTGCTGCTTTTCATTAGGAATCTTGGCAAATCTATTAAGGCAGACAAGGGGAAGAAAAAAGATGAAAGAGAATCATGACTGCAATTATGAGGGTGAGAGAAAGCTATTTTATAGTCTGTACAACTGGTTCTCCATTAGCGTGCAACATGAATCCCATCTAGTGCTTGTGTCATAGATTATTCCTCCCTTACTGACTGCAGTCGGGAGCAACAACTCCACCGCTAAGTGGTGCAATCGTGGAGGGACATGTCACGAGAGATTTACATCAGTTTGACTGCAGTTGTAAAGCAAATCACTGCAGGTCGCTAAGCGTGATGTCAGGGGATTGCGACTTCCAACTTCCCGCCTGCTTTTCCATTGATTATGCTTGTCAGAAGGGAGGGAGGGAACGAGGAAGGAAAAAAAACAAATAAATTCCACTGACTTGGGCTTTTATCAATGGCATCTAATCAATTACTTTCCTGCTGGATCAGCAAGCTTAGATCCTGACCTGGACAAATAATCTTATGTAAGCCACGTCCAAAGAGCAGAGCTGAATGATCTCCAGGGCATTTGATTCTGCATTGCATGTAGAGTTGTAGCTACATCTCACTATTCAGCATGACTGGATTAGGAATCTATTTCTTTTGGCCCTTGGGCATTACAGCCCCCATCCTCCTTGGGTGCTAGGTCGTCCTTAGCCTACAACCAAAATTGGGACTGGAAAATTCATTGTTAAGTGGTGCAGCTGTTAATTGAGACAGCGCGTGACAACCCCTGCAACCTTCCTTGCTGGATTCCCCACTGACTTTGTGACCTTGGGATGCTCCAAGCGTAAGTGCGAGCTGGTTGCTAAGCACCTGGATCGGGATCATGCAATTGTGGGGCCACTGCAGTGGACGTAACTGTGAGGACCATGGTCACTAAATAAATGGTTGTAAGTCAAGGACTACTTGTAGAGGCTCTGAGGTCCAAATGTTTCCAAGTCCTGGAGCAGAAAATGCTATTCCACATCTAGACTGAGAACCAGGATCGGGCTGGCCTGGAAGCCTTACTACGTATTGGAGAATGATATAAGTTGTGTTCACAAAGGCAGTCTGGCCTTCTAAAATTTACCTCTGGTCACACAAAAATTCCAGATTACCAGTAAATGAGAATATTTGTAGCTCAGGGTTTGAAATGAGGGTTCCTTGGTGCTCTCTGAGCTTGGTTGTTTTCTTGCAGACATTTCATTACCCAAAATAGGTAATATCATGATCATATTATCTAGTTTGGGTAATGAAACGTCTGCCACAAAGCAACCAAGCTCAGAGGGCACCAAGAGCCCTTCATTTCCAGATTGTGAGTTTTAATAGTGGCAAAGGGAAGGGAAGGGATCCACACCTTTAAAAAGCTTGTGGATTCCTGCTGTTAAATCCAACAGGCCCAGGAAGTGGTGAATTCTCCTCTTCCACAATTGGTGACCCATAAACACACTTCATGTTTTGGCCTCTCTAGACAACACTCCCAGTGCGGCTGGCACATGGCATCCTTTACAAGTTTGGTTTTCTGTGCAAGAAAAGCAGTGGTATTATAGCTACCGCCCCCTCCAAGGCCAGAAGACATTAATCAGCATGACAGTATTACCTTTAATCTTATTTTAATACTTTTATGGAGGATCCGTAAAAAAGGGACGCGGTGGCTCAGTGGGTTAGGATGCTGAGCTTGTCGATCAGAAGGTCAGCAGTTTGGCGGGTTGAATCCCGAGTGCCGCGTAGCAGAGTGAGCACCTGTTACTCGTCCCAGCTTCTGCCAACCTAGCAGTTCGAAAGCACGTAAAAATGCAAGTAGAAAAAAAGGGACCACTAAGGTGGGAAGGTAACAGCGTTCCGTGCACCTTTGGCGTCTAATCATTCCGGCCATATGACCACGGAGACGTCCTTGGACAAGTGCTGGCTCTTCGGCTTTGAAACGGAGATGAGCACCGGTGAAGGGGAAAGAAATTCAGATGTAGGGACAGGAATTCAGACGAAGGAAAAAGAATTCAGACCTGAGTCGATAGAGAGCTTTGAACCAGCCAGGCAGCCTCATCTCCAGAAAAAGAACTCCCCCGAGCACTGCCCGCTGAACTTTTATTCACCTCCAATCTTACAAAAAACTACATCAGTCTCATACCAAATAGGATACATAGAAATAATTGGATTATTCAGGTGCCTATGAGATCACACAAAAACAAGGTAGCATAAGATGTATGTGAAGTCTTTATCATAGCATTTCCCAAACCTCCCACATGCCAGGCCCCCCTCCCAGCCAGGAGAGTGTGCTCTGCACTGAAGCTACAGAGAGGCCCAACTAGGGAAGACACGGAAAGGCTGAAAGGTGAAAAACCAAATTCTTGGGAGACCAAATTCTGGCCGTTCCCACATGTTCCCTTTTTTGTGTAATGACAGAAGCAGAATGCTTGAGATAAGCTTGCATAACATGTAAATCTTTGGCATTGAAGGTAGAGGTGTGAGATCCTTTAACAAAAAGCGAACGGCACAATGCCAGCAAAGAGGGAATACATTGAATACAGCAACACAAACTAATCAATATAACTATAGTTAAAATACCATAAACAAATAAATGCTTAAGCGAAGCTAAATCTGGTAGCCATAGAAAAAGCATTTTCCTAAGTCTATAAGTTGGAAAGCCCCAAGAATACATAGTATATAGGTGGTGGATATATTAAAATTGGTAAAAAGAGTATAATTTTGAATAGTAGTAGCTGGAGCACAGACAGGAACAATGCAAAAGCTAATAACTTCGTGAGCAGAAGCAGACATTTTTATAAGCAAAAATTCTCTGACTAGAAATATTGGCCAGTTGTAGCTACAAATTGAATTGTCCTCTATTTGCTAAAACTTCATGAATTCCTACAGATGAAAAAATAAAAAAACAACCAAAAAAACACAGCAACAGTCCAAGTGCTGAATTGGTGTTAAGTTGAGCAATAAATGCCGACAGGAATAGTTGTAAGGTCACAAAGGGCATCTGCGCTGAGTGTTTTTAACATTCCCCATGTTACTGGTGGCTGAGTTCCTGCTGGCCGCGAAGGTCTTTTACGCCTTCGTGGTGTTTCACCCATCGGGTTCGAGTTCAATGTCAGGGTTGGATTGAATTCTGGGAGCGGACTGCTTAGCCTCTGGTGCCAGCTCATGTTTGGCTCGGAATGGCTTCACACACCTGGCAGGCACCCACACCGGTCCTGTAGGAGTAAGAATAGATGCAAAACCCCTTCCCCAAGTAATCAATTCAGCTGGTCCCTTCCAGGTTGGCTCGGGCAGCTCCTTATATAGCACTCGTAGTCGTTCCAGGGAAAGCTCCTTCCTAAAATGTCTCTCTGCAGGAGTATAAGGTTGATTAGTGATAGTTAAATGATTCAAAGTAAATAGCAATACTGGAATCAAGGATTTAAGATCTGAGTGAGTAATTCCCCTTTCTTTAAAATGGTTAAACAACAAAGCTTTAAATGTACCATGTGCACGTTCCACTATAGCTTGGCCTGAGCTATTGTATGGAATGCCATGTCGGAGAGAAATATCCCAAGTTCTGCAAAATTGAAAAAAAACATTAGAAGTATACGCAGGAACGTTGTCAGTCTTTAAAACAAGTGGTCGTCCCATGACAGCCATGGCAGCGAGAAGGTGCTGAATAACATGAGAGGTAGTTTCGCTGCGAAGGGGGGTAACCCACACATCTGTTCCTCTTGGATTAATAGCATCAAAGGGAAAAGAGAGGGGGGAGGAAGAGCAAGGAGGACAGGCTGAGATAATATCACCAGCCTGAGAAAGTGGAATGTTAAAGGTAGTATGAAGAGATTTAGCATTCTGGTGAAAATAGGAATGGTTAGTCAAAGGGTAAGCCTCCTTAAGAAAATGGAAAACCACATCGGCTCTATGGTTGCCATCAGGAATAGTATCACGCAGGAAAGTTTGAAAAGTAAGGAATAAGGAAAGTAAATTACGATCCAAAAGTGGAGACAGGTAAGCAAAGGCAATATGATGAAAAAGATTGTCCACAATAAGATTAAAAGGAATCAAATCATGTAATTTAAAGGCTAAAATCACTGCAGAAAGTTCAGCACGCTGGGCTGAGGTTTGAGAAGCTGTGAACTTAGTTTGCCATTTTCCATTAATTTGCCAAACAAGCACCTCACGGGTATGAGATCCATCTGTAAATAAAGTAATAGCATTAGGAAGAAAGGTAGAAACCTGTGCAGATTGAAAAACAAAAGGTAATTCCTGTAAGAAAATCGAAAGTTGGTCCTTGGGGGGGGGTTAAACAACACAGCTCCCACATAATCTACAAAGGCAATCGCATAAGCAGTAAACATTTGCAGAAAGAAATCATGCTGATCCTTGGTGCAAGGCAAATGAAAGACTAAAGGATGAAAGCCAGAATATAACACCTCGATGGGAAATACATTTTTAGCTGGTGTGTGTATCAAATACAACCATTCTACAATGCAGATAGATTTAAGCGTTTCAGGAAAAAATAAGATAGCAGTTGGCTGTAACAATCCTAAAAGAGAAGCTCTGTTAATCATAACTTTGCGAAAGGCAGAATTGATTTGATGAAGGCAATGTTGCATCGCTGTGGAGACTGGAATCTGCGCGTCAGGGGTTAAATGACCTTGCAAGGCAATAAAAAGTGGACGCAACAAAGCAGTAGTTAACCCTAAAAATGGTCTAGCCCAATTCAGATCTCCTAAAAACTTTTGCAATTGTACCAGAGTAAAATGAGATGGAATGCACAGAGTTAAAACAAAAGGAGAAAAAGAAGATTGAAGCATCCGATCACCTAAATATAGAAAGGGAGGTTTTATTTGAACCTTCTCAGGGGCAATGACAAGTCCCGATTTAGTCAAGATTTCCTGTAAGGTTAGGAAACAGTTAACAGGTAAAGGCTTTCTAGCAAGCAAGAAATCATCCATAAAATGGTAAGCAAAGCATTTTTTGTCTTTGGCTGGATGAACTACAGCTACAAGAGCTGTAGCTAAAAGTTTTGTCTTAGGAGATTCAGTTTCAATGCTCTGACACAAATCAATCATCGGAGCAATAGTTGTCTCAGGTTTGGAATCAATTGCTTTCAGGGCTGTTTTGCAGTTCTGATTAGTATTTTCAAATGCCAATTGTTTCATCAGAACATCAGCAGCACCTTCATTTTGAACCCTTTCAGGGAGAAGCTCTCGGGTGAAATTGCTTTGCAACCCATTTTCTGTAACACTTCCTTTCAGCTCTTTGTGAACTGCAGATGGGACAGACTCATGGACTTGCTGATTTTGAGCGTTTTGGACCACAGGGCAGACAGCCATTAATGGCAATGCCTCCTGGATGTCCTCTGAATTTTCAGAGACCAATGCAGACTGCACCATTTGTTGAATAGCAGTCTGTGTTTGAGGCTGTTGAAACTCCAAATTTTGCTGACTCTCAGAGCTCCACTGCTGTGAAGAATTATGATAAGACAGTGGTGGCTGAGGGTCTGGGGGATACAGGATTGGTGCCTCAGGAATTATTAATTTTGGAGGGTACAAGATTGGTGCCTCAGGAGTTATTAATTTTGGAGGGTACAAGATTGGTGCCTCAGGAGTTATTAATTTTGGAGGGTACAAGAGAGGATTGGACCACTCAGTAATAGCTTTATAGCAGAGTTGCCAAGTGTGTAGTACTGATACTGGAGTGGTTGCAGCCTGATGCAAATCTTTCCCAATTTCTTGCCAATCATAGGGATTAAGAGATCCATCTGCAGGATACCAAGGGCATAATTTACCAATAATCTTAACCAGCTCTTCTACATCCTCTTTATAAACTTTAACTGTTTGCTTAGTCCTTGTCAACAAATTGCAAAGGTCAGATACCTGTTTTTCCTGTCCTGTTGAAAGAGA
This sequence comes from Vipera berus, assembly GCF_964194415.1. Lineage (NCBI taxonomy): Eukaryota > Metazoa > Chordata > Lepidosauria > Squamata > Viperidae > Vipera > Vipera berus. The sequence continues at coordinate 49,471,436 of NC_138210.1, forward strand.
AGTCCCCATATTTACCCCGTTGACTCCTTAAACGGAATGAATTGTTGAACTGACTTCGTTGACTCCTTAAACGGAATGAATAAGTTGGTCTTACCTCGTTGACCCCTTAAAATGGGATGAATTAGTTGAACGCGTTCGTTTAGCTCCTGCCGAGCGGAGGTAAGCCAGAAGTTACAGTTTGCCTCACAGCCGCACATGTATCACACCCTCACAGGCATAACGTCGGGGTCACCAGATGAAGGGGAAAGAAATTCAGATGTAGGGACAGGAATTCAGACGAAGGAAAAAGAATTCAGACCTGAGTCGATAGAGAGCTTTGAACCAGCCAGGCAGCCTCATCTCCAGAAAAAGAACTCCCCCGAGCACTGCCCGCTGAACTTTTATTCACCTCCAATCTTACAAAAAACTACATCAGTCTCATACCAAATAGGATACATAGAAATAATTGGATTATTCAGGTGCCTATGAGATCACACAAAAACAAGGTAGCATAAGATGTATGTGAAGTCTTTATCATAGCATTTCCCAAACCTCCCACATGCCAGGCCCCCCTCCCAGCCAGGAGAGTGTGCTCTGCACTGAAGCTACAGAGAGGCCCAACTAGGGAAGACACGGAAAGGCTGAAAGGTGAAAAACCAAATTCTTGGGAGACCAAATTCTGGCCGTTCCCACACACCGGCCCCTAGAGTTGGAAACGACTAGCACACATGTGCGGGGGAACCTTAACCTTTACCTTTATGGAGGATCCGTAGTCAAAAGGGCCTCTGTGCTGTTGGTTGTCTCTTGATAATGAATCTCTTTTTTTCACAAACGGAGGCGAATATACATGCCCCAGGATAATGTTGCAGGATCCAATCTGTGTCTTTCAACAGGACCAGAGGTCTAGTCTTCCGAAGTTTCAGACCCGTGCTGGAGTTCATGCTCAGGGAATGTCTCTCTAGCAGAGTGTGTACTGTTCTGTGTGTGGCATTGATAGTGTCTGTTGTAAGTGGCTTTTTAGCCGTTGATTGGAGTATGTTGATGGCTGTCTTTTAAATCATTAGCTATCTTTTACTTGTGACGCCCAGACAGTGGTGGAATTCAGCCGGTTTGGTAGAACCGGTAGCTAATTTTTTGTTGACTTCGGCGAACTGGCTGAAGCCCTAGCCCTTTTTTGCAAGGTCCAGAATGGACCGCCGGAAGTGCGTGGATGCCAGTTCCAGAAGTCCATTCTGAGCTGGGGAGGCCTCCCCCCAGGCCCAGAATGGACCACTGGAAGTGCGTGGACACCACTTCTGTAAGTCCGTTCTGAGCCTGGGAGGCCTCCCTGGCTCAGAACGGACTTCCGGAAGTGGCATCCACGCAGAGAACCAGTTGTTCAGGTACTTGAATCCCACCACTGTACCCAACCCTCGCCTTCTAAGCACTTGATAAGCTGGTGGTGAATCAGCACTTCTGTTGACTGACGAGGCACCTGTTTCCCAGGCTTCAATCACAAGTTATGCACTGGAAAGATCGCTTGGAGGTGGGAGATACTTCCAATGTAATCTACCGAATCCCTTGCATGGATTGCCCCTGTGACTATGTAGGGCAGACAGGGAGGCAGCTAAGCACCAGACTGCAAGAACACAAGAGGGCAGTCAGACGAGGAGACCCAGACTCATTGGTAGCTTCACATTGTAATGAACAAGGACACACATTGAATTTTGCAGCTACCAAGATTGTTGGATGAGAAGGCACAAAAACAGCCAGGGAAGTGATTGAAGCCTGGGAAACAGGTGCCTTGTCAGTCAACAGGAGTGCTGAGTTAACCATGAGCTTATCAAGTACTTAGAAGGTGAAGGCTGGGCAGCACAAACAAATGGCAGCTAATGACTTAAAGTCCTTGTGCTCTCTAAGGTTGGCTATTTCCTTGATTTCGATATTGTTTACTTCTTGATTGTTGGTCTGATGTTAATCTTGGTGAATCTATGCTTATCTGGGTGTTGATTGCCAGCGGGGAGGTGTTTCAGTCTTTTCGTTCCTTTTGTTTGACTTGCTGATTGTGCCTTTTGCACAGTATGTAGATGTTGTGTATGTCTGTGTGTCCAATGATGGACAATTGGTCAGATTGCCAGGCTTCCTAGCGTTTTTTGAGCTTGCCTTGTTCTGGGATGGCCACACTTTCCCAGTTGAAAGTATACTTAAGTCTGTCCATACGTTGTGAAATTAAAGAATTTTCATCATGTCTTCTGAACCAACCAACCCCCCCCCCATTACTCCCACCAACAATGAACACGGCAAACCCATATAAAATGAGAGCAGATCCCTTTCCTTACACACACTAGTTTGGCTAAGGAAACATCTGCAAGAAAACAACCAAGTTCAGAGAGCATCAGGGATTCTATTAATAATAAACCTTTATTGTCAAAGTACAACATGTGTACATTGAGATTAGCTGAGCCTCCCCCCCCCCGTGTTCTCTCCCCCCAACACACAGTGACAACAAACCCTCCATCCCACCACACTATGTTAACCAACTACACCACACACCGGCCTCCCAAGTCAATTCTGCATAAGATTATGTCCCATTTAAAAGCCTAACAGCCCACGGATAAAAGCTATTTTTCAGCCTGTTGGTACGGCTGGCTATATTCCTATATCTCCTACCGGATGGTAGGAGAGTAAAGAGATACCGTCCAGGGTGTGAGTCATCCATGAGAATCTTCCTCACTCTTCCAAGGCAACGAGCCCAGTGGTGTCAGGGAACAGCCCACAATGTCTTGTGCTGTGCTCACTACCCTCTGTAATACTTTCCTATCCGCGGCTGTCAGACCAGCATACCAAACCACAATACCATACGAGAGGACGCTCTCTATAGTAGACCGGTAAAAGAGGGTCATTAGCCGTTGTTCTACCCTGTTCTTCCGCAAGACCCTAAGAAAGTGAAGCCTCTGTTGGGCCTTTCTAGCCACCTGAGTTGTGTTAACTTTCCAGGTCAGATCTTCACAGAGGTAAACTCCCAGAAATTTAAAGGAGGAAACTCTCTCTACACAGTCCTCCCCGATGTAAAGTGGGGCAGGTTCCTCCTTTTTTCTCTGGAAGTCTAACACCATCTCTTTCGTCTTGCCCATGTTTAGGTGCAAGTTGTTGTTACTACACCATATGGATAGTTTTTGTACCTCCGCCCTGTATGCTGTCTCATCCCCACCTGTAATAAGACCCACCACAGTTGTATCATCTGCGAACTTATCGCAGTGGATGGGTTAGATGATACACAATCATAAGTGTATAAAGAGTACAGGTAGGGGCTAAGCACACAGCCCTGTGGCGTGCTGGTGCAAATCTTCAGGGGGGTGGTCAAAGCAGACCCGACCCTCACTGTTTGTAACCGATCCCTAAGAAAGTCTTGAATCCAATCGCAGATGGATTCTATTCTATTCTATTCTATTCTATTCTATTCTATTCTATTCTATTCTATTCTATTCTATTCTATTCTATTCTATTCTATTCTATTCTATTCCGAGTGAGATTCAAGGTACTGGTAATGGTGTTCAAGGCCCTACATGGCATGGGTCCGGAGTACCTCAGGGATCACCTGCTGCCAGCATCAACTTCCCTCCGCCCTGTGCGCTCCCACAGAGAGGGCCTCCTCAGGGTGCCTCCGGTCAGAGAATGTCGGCTGGTGGCCCCCAGGGGGAGGTCCTTCTCTGTGGGCGCCCCGGATTTATGGAATCGGTTGCCGGTCGAGCTCCGGATGGCGCCCGACCTTCGCTCCTTCCGACGCGATCTGAAGATGCACTTATTCGAACAAGCCGGCCTGGCCTGATGGGGGGATGGGTTTGGGATTTTATTGTTGTTTTTTAATATAAGTATTTACTGTTTTAGTTTGGGCATTGTATTTAATTCCTTTTTAACTTTTGTATTTTTGTATTTTTATATACTTGCCCCGTTCACCGCCCTGAGTCCTTCGGGAGAAGGGTGGTATATAAATAAAATTATTATTATTATTATTATTATTATTATTATTATTATTATTATTATTATTATTATTATTATTATTATTATTATTATTATTATTATTATTATTATTATTATTATTGCCTTGGTGGAGCAGTGGGCTAATGCCTCCTTAAGTAACACCAGCTGCCTGCAATTAGTGCAGGTTCGCGTCCCACCAGGCTCAAGGTTGACTCAGCCTTCCATCCTTCCGAGGTAGGTGAAATGAGGACCCAGATTGTTGGGGGCAATAAGCTGACTTTGTAATAATGCCGCTTGGGGTGTGTGTGTGAAAGCCCTAACAAGCAGGCATATACATAGAATGAAGGCTACTGCTAAGCTTGTAAGCCGCCCTGAGTCTTCGGAGAAGGGCGGTATATAAATGTAATAAAAATAAAAAAATAAAAAAAATAAAAATTATTATTATTATTATTATTATTATTATTATTATTATTATTATTATTATTATTATTATTATTATTATTATTATTATTATTATTATTATTATTATTATTAATTTTCTATTCTTAACACTGTAGTACAAACCCCGCATTTCAACCAGCAGCTACAAATACTCTTCTTGATTGAGATCTCCCATCCACCCCGCGGACCCGCTTTGTCACCCCTTAGTGGCCGCCTCCATCCTAGCTGGTAACCTAAAGTATTATGAAATCAATCAAGTTTTTTTTTTCTGCAATCCGGACCGAGTCAGAAAAACGGTCCCTGAGCGAGAGTGGCGGACCCTCCCCGAGCGAGGCTTAAAAGGGGGCTGGTTGAGGGGAGGCGTCAATAGGCGGCGCGGCCTCTACCCCACCAATACCGGGGAGTCGGGGGGGGGGGCGCGACTTTGTGCCGAGCGGAACTTCAACCGATGGGCGGGGAGCTGGCCAGCTGAAAGAGACAGGCGGCAACCGCCGGGAAGCAGCTGGAAGAGTTGCGCTCTCTTTGCAGAGAAATCGGACGATCGGCGGTGAGTTTGCAGGTGCGTACGCGGCGGAAGGCGGGCGCCGGGCCGGGCCTCGTGCAGCGGAGCTGCCTTTTGCCTCTGAGCGCGTGCAGAGCGCGGTTGCAGCGAGTTTGGGGAGCTGGATGTAGTTCTCAACCCTGGCGACTTTCAAACTCCCATCCCTCCTCTCTCCTCTCCTCCCCGGCACCTCTTGGCAATGGGCGCAGCCCGGAATATCTACGAGGCGTCCCTGGATGGAAAGTCCGAACCGGGCTGCCGCCTCGCCCGCGACGTGTTGACTTCGCTCCGCTCAATTCAGCTAAACCGACTTTCCTTTTTCCTTGAAAAAAACTTCTCTCTTTTTGCTCGTCTGCCTGCCGGCTAGGCGCTCCCTGGAGGTGGCGAGTTACACTGCCCATCATCCCCGGCTGCCAAGGGTAGCAGGTGATGGGAGCTGCATCCCGAACGTCAGGATGCGCGAGGCTGATCGCGAGTGTTTGGGGCTCTTAAGGTGGTTTCCCGTTTCTTTGGCATGTTGAACGGCGTTTTTCCAGCTAAATATTCATTTGCAAAACCGTCTTTCCTACTTTAGGGCGTTATGACTCCCCGCATTCGCCATGACTCTCCGCATTCGCCAAGTCTATAAGTTAACAGTTTGCACCACGAGGGGAGAAAGAATTCCATTTCCTAATTTGGGTGAAAGGCTTTGCTAGTATCTCCTGTGCACAAAAAAGAAAGACGTGAGGTGTTATTCTGCTCTGTTGGACGGAGCCCTTTGGCTTGGCTCTCTTGCTGGAGCTCTCTGTTTTCTTCCGAAGGAGGACAGCCATTTATCAAAGAAAGTTTTAACACACACACACACACACACACCGCAGTGTTTCTCTGCAGGGGAGGGAGGAGAGAACCCTTGTATTAGCCTTACATGCAAAAAATGTGGACCGGATTAGTACTGGATGAGGGACCACCAGGAAATGCCACAAATGTGGGTTCGGCTGGGATCCAAGAGGAAGTCAGTGGCAAAACTATGGCTATATAGAAGATAGCTTGGATGGATCCAGGTACTTGGCTATCATCTCTTGCCCCCCCCCCCCCCCGCTTCCCTGCTCTCCAGCTCTGTCTTTGTTTCTCAAGACAAATGTAAAAAAGATGTAAAAAAAGATCTTGAGACTCTAGAAAGAGTGCAGAGAAGAGCAACAAAGATGATCAGGGGACTGGAGGCCAAAACATATAGGGAACGGTTGCTGGAATTGGGTATGTCTAGTTTAATGAAGAGAAGGGTGAGGGGTGACATGATAGCAGTCTTCCAATATCTCAGGGGCTGCCCCAAAGAAGAGGGAGTCAAGCTATTCTCCAAAGCACCTGGAAGCAGGACAAGAAGCAACAGATGGAAACTAGTCAAGGAGAGAAGCAACCTAGAACTAAGGAGAAACTTCCTGACAGTTAGAACAATTAACCAGTGGAACAACCTGCCTTCAGAAGCTGTGGGTGCATCAATACTGGAAGTTTTTAAGAAGAGACTGGACAGCGATTTGTCTGAAATGGTATAGGATTTCCTGCCTGAGCAGGGGGGTGGACTAGATGACCTCCAAGATCCCTTCCATCTTTACTATTATTATTAAATTGTGTTGTACCTTCACACCCTCTTTACAGGTGATTTCCCTCTAGTATCTTCCCAGCCACACCCAGGCCGTCCCTGCAGTGATATATAGCTAGTCCTCGACTTACATCCGTCGATTTAATGACCATTCATAGCTGCAAGGGCACTGGGGGAAAAAAAGTGGCTGATGACCGGTTTTCACACTAATGACGGTTGCAGCATCCCCATGGCCACATGTTCAAAACATGGGGGTTTGGCAACCGGTTCATAATTAAGAAGGTTGCAGTGTCCCGTGATCCTGGGATCCCCTTTTGCGACCTTCTGACAAGTGGGGAAGCCAGATTCACTTAACCATTGTTTTATTCACTTAACAACTGCGGCAAGGACGGGGCAAAACTCAATTAGCAGCTGGCTCGCTCAGTAACAGAAACGTTGGGCTCAGTTTTGGTCCTAAGTCAAGGACTCTCTGAAAGCCTCTCCCCGTGACTATTGCTTTGGCCCAACCTTGGTTAGTGGGCTCTGCACATGTTCTGGCTGGCCTTTGTGGTTCTGAGGGTTGAGTGCCCAGCCCTTGGCATAGCGTGGGAGATGGCAATCTGGCTAGCAGAGAATCAAATGGCAAAGTTATTTCTCATGATTGATAACATCTATTCAGCGGCTGGATTCCAGAAGGGACAATGGTCAATTAAATTGAGTCTCACAGACAGAATAAAACACAGCTCGTCCTCGACTTAACGACCACAGTTCTGCTGTTAAGTGAGACATTTGTCAGGTGAGTTTTGCCCCCATTTTATGACCTTCCTTGCCACCGTTGTTAAGCGAATCGCTGCAGCGGATAAGTTAGTAGCCCGTTTGTTAAGCGAAACTGGCTTCCCCACTGACTTTGCTTGTCAGAAGGTCACCAAAGGGGATCACCTGATCTCGGGACACAGTAATAATGGTCATAAATACGAACCAGTGGCCAAGCGTCTAAATTTTGATCATGGGGAATGCTGCAAAAGTCGTAACTGTGAAAAATGGTCGTAAGTCACATTTTTCAGAGCCGCTGTAACTTTGAACGGCCACTAAACAAACTGTTGTAAATCGAGGACTACCTGTAGAGAATAATAGACTTAGAAGGGACCTTGGAGGTCTTCTAGTCCAACCCCCTTTTGACAGCTGATTCCTAGTTTTAGATCTTTTTCATTATCTTTACTATTATCAAACTATTTTTCTCTCTCCTTGAGGTGCCCATTGGATTCCTCAAAGAAGGCTTTGCCTTTCTCTTCATTTGGGGCCATTCAATTATTTTCGGCTTCTTCTCTGACCTTTCAAGATAATTCAGAACGTCATGTCTACCTTCTACAGCAGGGGTGTCAAACTCAATTTCATTGAGGGCCGCATCAGCATTGCGGTTGCCCTCAGGGGGCCGGGTGGGTGTGGTCTGGGTGGGCGTGGCCTACTGGGTGGGCGTGGCTAGAGTGTGTATGGCCTACTGGGTGGGCGTGGCCAGCTCTTCATCGTTCGCATCAAGGGTGCCTATGGGGGCCTGGGCAGGAGTGGGACAGATCTGAGGGTCTCTAGCAGGAAGAGGGTCTCTGGGCCAGGGCCAAGGCAGTGGGGGCCGTTCCCTCACTGTTTCCAGGATGGCTTCGTGGGCTGCATGAAACCACTTTGCGGGCTGGATCCGGCCCCCGGGCCTTGTGTTTGACATGTCTGTTCTAGAGCAGGGGTCCCCAGCCCCTGGTTCGTGGACTCAGCATGCTGTTGTGACTCAGGGCCAGCCTGTGGGTCCGACAGCCGGCTCCGATGTATCGGATGACTCAGATGTGGGGGAGGAGGGAAACGAACCGGCTGATGATGATTTGGAGGCTTTGCAGAGTCCTCAGCCGGGGACCTCTTCTCAGCTGTGTGAGCCCGAGAGTGCGGAGGATGATGACCCACAGCTGGCCCTGTTCAAGGACGCCCGACGCAGGAGGCAGTCGAGCAGGAACAAACAAAGAAAGGTTATGGGACTCCTCGGGAGGAGGCACAGGGAGACCACGCCCTGAGCTCTCTATAAAAGGAGTGTTTGGGGAGGGGCTGGTTGCTGAAAGCAACTTTTCCGCTTGAGAAGACAAGCTCTAGTGTTTTTGTTAACTGCGTAATTAAATCTTGGCAGAAGCCTTTTAGCCTTGGACGCTTTCCAGTCTCTTCTTTTTGAATAGGGGTTGCGAGAAGAGGGCTGGTTCAGAACAGTTTGCTTTCAGCCACCCACCCCTTATTACTACGATGGAGCAGCTTCTTGCCGAGAATGCCCAGCTCAACCAGCAACTCACCTTGCTGGCCACTCAGGTGGCACAACTGCAGGCTCAGGTACATGCTGCCCCCCCACCCAGGAGGAAATGTCAGATAGCTATGCCGGATAAATTTGCTGGTAAACCAGAACTGTTTCCTGCCTTCCTGGGACAATGCCAGCTTTATATCAGCGTGAGAGCAGCTGATTTCCCCACTGACCGAGATAAGGTGGGATTCGTGTTGAGCCTTCTGTCGGGAGATGCAGCTCGTTGGGGCACGCCTCTGTTGGCACAGCCTAGCCCTTTGTTGGATAACTTTGGGGGGTTTTGTGACCATATGCGCCTCATGTACGAGGACCCGATTAAGGCGCAGACTGCCACCCGACGCCTGAAAGCTTTGAGGCAGGGTCAGCGCCCTCTACAGGCCTATATCAGCGATTTCCGGCTGCTTAGCCAGGATTCCGCCTGGAATGAGGCTGCGCTCGTGGATGCCTTTCAGGATGGCTTGTCAGAGGAGATGTTGGATGAGCTGGCCCGCGTGGACATTCCCTCAGATCTGAATGGGCTGATCCATCTTTGTCTGCGGATCGATGCCCGGTTGCAGCAGCGAAAGAGTCGCCGTGCCACCCCACAGACCCCTGCCGCCCCTGTTGTGCGTGAGCCCCCAGTCCAGAGGGAGGAGCCAATGGAGCTGGGTGCCGCCAGGTCCTGTCTATCGGTGACGGAAATGGACAGACGACGATCGGAGGGGTTGTGTTTTTACTGTGGGGACCCTGGACATTTGGCTGCTTCTTGTCCAAAGAAGCGTCAGCGGGCATCAGTGACCAAGCCGGCCCTGAGAAAGTCCCCTGCTTTGCTGTCGGGAAACGGCCCGAGCCCGATCTAGACGGTGTGAAAGATCGGGCGACCCACAACGACCACGCCGAGCGATGCCGTTCCGACGGTGCCTGTGAACCTTCACGGCATTTGATTTTGGAGGCACGTCTGATCCTTCCTGGCAAGCCAGAGGGGATTCCGGTCCATGCTTTAATTGACTCTGGGGCTACCACTAACTTTATGGATTCGGCCTTTGTGGCCAAATGGGCTGTTCCCCAGTGTCCAGTGGATCCGCCCATGCTTGTGGAGACCATCGATGGTCGAGTGCTCCTGTCCGGGCCTATTACGGCCGCCACACAACCCGTGTGTATGGCCATCAGTACCCATGTGGAGGCCATTCAGTTCTACGTCACTTCGGAACTGCACTTCCCCGTGGTCTTGGGACTGGCGTGGCTCCGGGCGCATGATCCACAGATCTATTGGTCTCAGAACTTGGTCACCTTCCCAAGTTTGCAGTGCGTGGACCACACCCGCCATATCTGTGCCGGCCAGGTGGAGGGTTCCCCAGGGGTTTCCTTGCCTCCCGAACTGTCCGACTTTGCTGACGTGTTCAGCGAGTCAGAGGCGGACCAATTACCCCCGCACAGGCCCTACGACTGCTCCATTGACCTAGTCCCTGATGCGCCTCTCCCAGTGGGGCGTTTGTACTCCATGTCGGAGCCCGAGTTGGCTGCATTGCGGGACTTCCTGACAAAGAACTTGGCTCGTGGTTTCATCCGGCCCTCGTCCTCGCCAGTGTCTGCGCCCGTGCTCTTCGTCAAAAAGAAGTCGGGCGAGTTACGGCTTTGCTGTGACTACCGGAAACTCAACGCTATCACGGTGCGTAACCGCTACCCGCTGCCCCTCATCCCCGAGCTCTTGGACCGACTCCGGGAGGCTAAGATCTTCACGAAACTGGACCTGCGTGGAGCTTACAACCTCGTCCGGGTTCGGCCGGGTGATGAGTGGAAGACGGCGTTTGGTACTCGCTATGGACATTTCGAGTACACGGTGATGCCGTTTGGCCTGACCAACGCCCCCGCTGTGTTTCAGCATTTTATGAATGACATCTTTCGGGATCTGTTGGACCAGTTTGTTGTGATTTACCTGGACGACATCCTGATTTACTCCCCGTCGCGTGAAGCGCATCATCAGCATCTCCGTCAGGTCCTGCAGCGCCTCCGGAAACATCGGCTGTTTGCCAAGTTGGAGAAGTGCCAGTTCTACCAGGTGACCATTGATTTCTTGGGCCACCGCATTTCTCCTGAGGGCATCGCCATGGAACCGAGTAAAGTTGAGTCGTTGCAGAGTTGGCAACCCCCGCGTCGCGTGAAGGATGTTCAGCGACTTCTTGGATTTGCCAACTACTATCGGACATTCATCCCTGGCTTTGCTGCCTTGACAGCCCCCCTCACCCGGCTCCTACAGAAGAAGACTCGGTTCCAGTGGAACGCCCCCGAACAACAGGCGTTCCAAGCTTTGAAGGACGCCTTCATGAAGGAGCCCATCTTGAAGCATCCTGACCCGCAACGGCCGTTTGTCGTGGAGGCGGACGCCTCCGACATTGCCATTGGGGCCGTGTTACTCCAGGCAGCGACGCCCAACGGTACCCTTTTCCCTTGCGCGTATCACTCTCGGAAATTGAATCCCTCGGAGCGCAACTATACCATCTGGGAGAAGGAGCTGCTGGCCATCAAGGCGGCGTTCGAGGCTTGGAGGCATCATCTGGAGGGGGCGCGGCATCAAATCGAGGTCCGGACGGACCACAAGAATCTGGAAAGCCTGCAGACCGCTCGGAATTTGAACCAACGCCAGATCCGGTGGTCCCTCTTCTTTGCGAGGTTTGACTTCCGGGTGCGGTACATACCAAGCGGGCACAACCAGAGAGCGGATGCTCTGTCCAGGAAGCCCGAGTACACCCGAGTGGAAGACAAGCTTCCGCCCAGGACAGTGATCCCCGTCGAGTCTTTTGCTGCGGTGCGGGAGCCGGTGGATATACGGGCTCGGATCCGGGAGGCGCAGCAGCAGGAGGCGTGGGTGGCTCAGCGGAAGGAAGAGGTGGGGCCAGATTCGCCTTGGTCGGTCACGGATGGACTCCTGTATTATCGTGACCGGCTCTATGTTCCAGGAGGGCCACTCAGGGGACTCGTCCTCAGCCAATGTCATGATAACCCGGCTGCGGGGCATTTTGGCCTGTTCAAGACTCTGAACCTGGTCTCCCGTACCTTCTGGTGGCCCCGAGTCCGACACGATGTCCAGTCTTATGTCACCTCCTGCGTCCCATGCAGGCAGGCCAAGTCAGCGACAGGGGCCCCGCCTGGTTTACTGCAGCCTTTGCCAACGCCCAAGAGACCCTGGGGGGCTGTGTCCATGGACTTTCTGACGGATCTACCCCCATCCTCCAGCTTCACGACAGTGTTTGTGGTGGTGGACATGTTGACCAAGATGGCGCACTTCATCCCCTGTCGCGGCTTACCGTCAGCTCGCGCCACTAGTCGCATGTTCATCGAACAGGTGTTCCGGCTGCACGGCCTTCCCGATAGAGTCGTCTCCGATAGGGGGGCCCAGTTTACAGCCCGCTTCTGGCAGGAGTTGATGCGGGCGTTGGACATTAAGGTTTGCCTCTCGTCCGCGCATCATCCTCAGACCGACGGGGGTACCGAGAAGGTCATCGGCATCTTAGAGCAGTATCTGCGCTGCTACGTTAACCTGCAGCAGGACAATTGGGTGGACTATTTGGCCATAGCCGAGTTTGCCTTTAACAACTCACAGCACACCTCTACGCAGATGACTCCGTTCTTGGCCAACGTGGGTTATCACCCCCGGTTTTTCCCCCTTTCTCCCGTGGACTCACCGGAGCCGGCAGCGAACGAATTCATGGCGGAGTTACAGGCGATCCATCGGTTGGTGCGACGGCAGCTGGAGAAGGCCAAGGCCGACTACAAGAGGTTCGCCGATCGGTCGAGAAGGGATACGCCTCCATTATCGGTGGGGGATCGGGTCTGGCTGTCCACCAGGAACCTACCATCCACTCGGCCGGCGAGGAAGCTGGACCACCGTTACCTTGGACCGTTCCCAGTCGAGGCCGTCATCAACCCGGTCGCCTATCGTTTAACTCTGCCACGTTCCCTGCGCGTGCACCCCGTCTTCCATCGGTCCTTGCTGGTCCCCGAACAACCGGCTTGTCCACTTCGCCAAGCGGAACCTCCCCCATCAGGACCTCGTGATGGCGACAGCACCCCCGAGTACGAGGTCGCCAGCATCAGGGATTCCCGCTGGCTGAAAGGTCGCTTCCAGTACCTGATCGAGTGGAAAGGGTACGGGCCGGAGGACTTCACATGGGAAGACGCGACCGCCGTTCATGCCCCTGCGTTGGTGACTGCTTTTCACGAACAGTTCCCATCCCGACCGCATCCGGATCGGCAGACCCGGGGGAAGGGCCCTGCGGTGCGGGATAGTGTTGTGACTCAGGGCCAGCCTGTGGGTCCGACAGCCGGCTCCGATGTATCGGATGACTCAGATGTGGGGGAGGAGGGAAACGAACCGGCTGATGATGATTTGGAGGCTTTGCAGAGTCCTCAGCCGGGGACCTCTTCTCAGCTGTGTGAGCCCGAGAGTGCGGAGGATGATGACCCACAGCTGGCCCTGTTCAAGGACGCCCGACGCAGGAGGCAGTCGAGCAGGAACAAACAAAGAAAGGTTATGGGACTCCTCGGGAGGAGGCACAGGGAGACCACGCCCTGAGCTCTCTATAAAAGGAGTGTTTGGGGAGGGGCTGGTTGCTGAAAGCAACTTTTCCGCTTGAGAAGACAAGCTCTAGTGTTTTTGTTAACTGCGTAATTAAATCTTGGCAGAAGCCTTTTAGCCTTGGACGCTTTCCAGTCTCTTCTTTTTGAATAGGGGTGTTGTGACTCAGGGCCAGCCTGTGGGTCCGACAGCCGGCTCTGATGTATCGGATGACTCTGAGGGGGAGGAGGGAAACGAACCGGCTGATGATGGTTTGGAGGAGGGAAACGAACCGGCTGATGATGGTTTGGAGGCTTTGCAGAGTCCTCAGCCGGGGACCTCTTCTCAGCTGCGTGAGCCCGAGAGTGCGGAGGAAGATGACCCACAGCTGGCCCTGTTCAAGGACGCCCGACGCAGGAGGCAGTCAAGCAGGAACAAACAAAGAAAGGCTGCAGGACTCCTCGGGAGGAGGCACAGGGAGACCACGCCCTGAGCTCTCTATAAAAGGAGTGTTTGGGGAGGGGCTGGTTGCTGAAAGCAACTTTTCCGCTTGAGACGACAAGCTCTAGTGTTTTTGTTAACTGCGTAATTAAATCTTGGCAGAAGCCTTTTAGCCTTGGACGCTTTCCAGTCTCTTCTTTTTGAATAGGGGTTGCGAGAAGAGGGCTGGTTCAGAACAAGGGGTTGCGAGAAGAGGGCTGGTTCAGAACACATGCCAGCAGCCAGTCCACACAAACAAGTAAAGCCAGTGGTGGGATTCAGCCAGTTCGCACCAGTTCGGCAGAACCGGTAGCTAATTTTTTGTTGCCCAGGCCCAGAATGGACTTCCGGAAGCAGCATTCACACAGAGAACCGGTTGTCCACCTATTTGAATCCCACCACTGAGTAAAGCCCCATCCACAGGATGCAGGCAGCACACAAAACTACGCAGAAAAATCTCCACAAAACTGATCCATGTTGCCCCAAAAGGTTGGGGACCTCTGTTCCAGAGCACTGGTTATCCTCCCCGGTTTCATGAACTGTTACAGGAAGTCCTCGACTTCTAATCGTTCATTTAGTGACTGTCTGAAGTTAGAATGGCACTGGAAAAAAAATGCACTTGCGTTGACAACTGTCACAGCATTCCCATGGGCACCTGCTCAGAATTTGGGTGCTTGGCAACCGGCATTGATTTACGACATTTGCAGCCTCCCAGGGTCATGTGACGGCCATCTGCGACCTTCCCAGCAAGCCTCTGACAAGCAAAGCCAACGGGGGAAGCTGTATTCACTTAATGACTCGAAGATTCACTTAACAACTGCAGCGATTTGCTCAGTGGCGGTAGCAAAAACGGTCTTTCCTTTGCTTGTTTTTAATGGTGTCTTGGTCGCAATTCAACGATTGCCTTACTTAGCAACGGGAAATTCTGTTCCCAATTGTGATTGTAAGTTGAGGACTAACCATACAGTGGGTCTATTATCTTCAGTGTGCAATTATCATTCAGAGTCCACGGTCTCTCTCTCTCTCTGTGTGTGTGTGTGTGTGTGTGTGTGTGTGTGTGTGTGAACACAGCAGCCATGAATGTGCAGTTAATGAACATCAAAAAGGGACAAAGCATCAATTGTGTGGGTTGTGGCACCATTTTGAATTTTTGGACCCTCCCCCCCCCCGCTTTGCAGATGTCTTTGCTCTTAATAGATTGCTTAGGATGCTGAACACAATGTTCAGCAATGTTTCTTAAATCAAGCTCCGATTGGTACCCACCTAATGAATGAGTAACTGTTGCCTTAGTCTGAGCAGGCCCAGACAACACTCCTGCCCTTGCATTCGGTTATGTGTTTTCAGGTGTGCATTCCTGCAACACCTGTTGATTAGCTCTGTTGGGCGAGACTACCTGAAATAGTTTTGCTACCTGAAATAGTTTTAAAGTAGAGGGCTATTTCCACCTCCCCATCAGAGGGCTGAGGTACTTGTAGGGCAGAGTTTCCCAACCCTGGCCACTTTTAAGACCTGTGGACTTCAACTCTCAAATCAAATCAAATCAGAATAGATCTGGAAGGGACCTTGGAGGTCTTCTAGTCCAACCCCCTGCTCAAGCAGGAGAACATATAAAATTTGAGACCAGTGGCTGTCCAGCCTCTTCTTAAAATCCTCCAGTGGTGAAGCACCCACAATATCTGAAGGCAAAGCTGTTCCACTGGTTAATTGTCCTCACTGTTAGAAAGTTTCTCCTTAATTCCAGGTTGCTTCTCTCCTTGGTTAGTTTCCATCCATTGTTTCTTGTCTTGCCTTCTGGTGCTTTGGAAAATAAACTGTCAGCCCCTCAAGTACTTATTTATTATTTATTTAGCGTATGGCTGGTCACACACAGAATTAAAAGCACTTCATGTTTATAAGTTAGAACAGTTAAAACAATTTTTTTTAAAAAAAGAAGCAATTATAAAACCTAAGAGGAAAACAGAAATAACATTTCAGAGTTTAATGTCGAGTTTGGAGATCCAGTCAGTAGCTGCCGTTGTTACGCAGAGGAAGTCCTTAAAATCTCCTGGGTATCTTCTATTAGTGCATTCCCTCACTATATGTTGGATAGTCTGTCAGGGAGTCCCGCAATCACATTGTGCTGAAGGTGTCTTTGCCCATTTATACAGAGAATCGGCACACACCCCATGAGTCGTTCTAATTCTATTGTATATCACCCATATGTGTCAGGGTAGATTAAATCCTGGAGGTATACTATCAGGATTAATATGCTCAGAAATATCTTGGGAGGTATAGCTACTCCATGCTTCCCTCAAGTACTGGAATACTGCTATCAGGTCACCCCTGGTCCTGCTTTTCTCCAAACTAGACATAACCAAATCCTCCATATGTTTTAGTCTCCAGGCCTTTAATCATCCTAGTTGCTCTTCTCTGCACTTTTTTTCCCCCCAAAGTTTCAACATCTTTTTTGTAATGTGACCCTGCTGGCTGGAGAACTGGGGGAGTTGAAGTCCAGAGGTCTTAAAGTGGCCAAGGTTAGAAAAGCCTTTTTAAAGAAATTGACAGCTTGTCTGTGTACCTCTTTAAGTAAATTGACAGCTTGTCTGCATACATCCAGCTGTTGAATTATCCACGATTGGGTTCCCTGTTTTACCAGAATAATAGTGGAAGCTAGAACTCCCTTCCTCTGAGAGTAAAAGAGTGTGCAAATAATAGGCGCACTGACCTTTTCCCATAGCAATGGGAACTCAGCCAAATAGCTTGGAAAGTATAAATATCAGGTGACAGGGGGGAGAGAGCTGACTTGTGCATTTTCAGGTTGTGCAATTCGCTGAAAGAGGCGTTGAACCGGGCAGGAGCAGGCGAAAGAGTCTGGTTGCAAATCTCCCAGTGCTGTCCTGATTTGTCACTGCCTTTCCCAGCATGCAATTCTGCAAATCCCATCCCTTTACTTAGCCCTGCTTTCCCCTGCAGTGATTATTTTATTGATTAGGTGGCATCAAGTCATTTTCAATTCCACATGGCCACTTGGATGGGTTTTCTCCATCAGGATCTGTCCCTAACCTTGTCTTTCCCTTCTTCCAAGGGTGGGGTTTTTTCCCCCCCCATTTCCATCATTACTGTTTTTTTCTGTTTTCCAACTTTTCCAGCCTTAAAGCCTTCTCCAGATGTTCTCTATCCATGTGGTTTTCTTGGTGAAAATATTGAGGTTATTAAGGAAAAAATAAAAAAAATACAGGTACAAGCACCCACAACTTCTGAAGGCAAAGCTGTTCCACTGGTTAATTATCCTCACTCTCAGGAAGTTTCTCCTTAATGCCAGGTTGCTTCTCTCCTTGATTAGTTTCCAACCATTGTTTCTTGTCCTGCCCTCTGGTGCTTTGGAAGGAGGAGGAGGAGGAGGAGGAGGACAGGGTGTGTTGTCTTTCACAATCATTTGTGCAAGCTGGCCCAAAGACCTCTGAAGCAAAAGGATAGCTTTGCCAGCATTGGTTAACATGGTTGTCCAATCAAACAATGAGGTAAGGTAGGTGTGAAAATATTTGTTTTTACAACCTTTGCTAACTTCTCTTAACTCCTGCATTGTTTCCAAGGAGCTTACAGTGTCAGAATCCATTTATATCACATTCATAAATGTATGTTTAAAACATTATCCCCCCCATGGATTCTGCCATCTCCCGAGGAAGGAGGAGCGCATGTGGATTCAGCCTGCCTTAGGTTATTTCAAAGACCAAGGGAAACCTTTTGAACTGGGGGAACAAAGGGGAGGGTTAGGGAAGAAGGCATCTGGCCTGTGTCTCCATTTGAATCTGTAAAGGAAGAAGGCAATAACCATAAAGATTCAAAGTTCCCTTTTTCCCAGGAAAGGGATGACACGAAGTAAAATGATGGGGGGGCTGACCAAATGGGGTTGAGGGAAGGGGGGGTTGAACCGGGAACTCTTTATAAAGTTTCAATCTGTAAAACAATACCAAGTCCTGTCTTGTATTTCCACAACCAAGCATGTCCTAGTAAAAATTCCTTTTGGACTAGAACTGACTCCAAGAGTTTTTGTTTTCCTAAGACGTGGATTGGGGTGGGTCCTGACATACAGCTTCCTCTATCGCTGATCCTAGAGAATCTAGGTTTTTTTTTTTAATCCCATTTATATCCCGCCCTTCTCCGAAGACTCAGGGCGGCTTACAATCTAAAGCACAAATCAATGTGCTTAGCAATAGCCTTCATTCTATGTATATGCCTGCTTATTAGGGCTTTCACCCCCCCCAAGCGGCATTATTACAAAGTCAGCTTAATTGCCCCCAACAATCTGGGTCCTCATTTTACCTACCTCGGAAGGATGGAAGGCTGAGTCAACCTTGAGCCTGGTGGGACTCGAACCTGCACTAATTGCAGGCAGCTGGTGTTACTTAAGGAGGCATTAGCCCACTGCTCCACCAAGGTTAATAACAGACAGTTATTGGATTACAGGTAATCCTGTAAATATGGGCCAGTCGCCAAGCATCTGAATTTTGATCACATACCATGGGGATATTATTTTACAGAACAGAGTTGGAAGGGACCTTGGAGGTCTTCTAGTCCAACCCCTTGCACAAGCACGAGACCCTATGCAATTTGGGACAAGGGGCTGTCCAGTCTCTTCTTAACAGCCTCCAGTGATGGGAGCACCCACAACGTGTGGAGGCAAGCTGTTCCACTGGTTAATTGCCTTACTGTTAGGAACGTTCTCCTTAATTCCAGGTTGCTTCTCTCCTTGATTAGTTTCCAACCATTGTTTCTTGTCTTGCCTTCTGGTGCTTTGGAAGGAGGAGGAGGAGGAGGAGGAGGAGGAGGAGGAGGAGGACGGGGTGTGCTATCTTTCACAATCATCAAGCTGCCCCAAAGGCCTCTGAAGCAAAGTGATCGGTTTCCATCCATTGTTTCTTGTCTTGCCTTCTGGAAAATGGGTTGAATAGATCTGGATGGAATCTGACTAGCTCTGAGGGGATTCAGTGCCATTGTAACTCTGAATGTCACTAAACAACCGGTTGTAAGTCGAGGACTGCCTGTATTTGACTTTGAGATCATGCCTCACTGATTTGGGGTTGAGGGGGTACACAATACTAAAATGTCTTGCAAGAGAGCCAATGGGGTATAGTAGTTAAGGGGTTAAATTAGCAGCTGGGAGGCCCAACATTCTCCCCCAGGCCAAACTACCTCACAAGGTTGTTGTGGAGAAAAACAGAAGGTTTGAGTGCTGTTTGCTGCCTTGAGCTCCTCAGTGAAACATTTGGAAGTGTAAAACATTCAGAAATTAGGTCGACTTACGTTAAAAATAGAATAAAACAATCGTTTGGGCGAATGTTTGAAAAGTTCGCTTTGGTGGTAAAAGGTTGCTTTGGGAGAATTGAATTTTCTAAAGCTTCTTTAAAAGCCGGTGTGGAGGATGGTCCTCGGGGTCAGCAGTGAGGATGCGGAAGCCCATCTGCAGGAAGAGAAACCTCCTGGGACGACCTTGGGAATAATAACCATACAGGAAGAGTTATTTGTTTTTAGTTGTACATTCCAAACTAGCTGCATTTCTTCAGAACTTCAGCTTAACTCTTGTTGAATTGCATTATACCGAGCAAACCCCTGAATTTGTGTGTCAAAGTGAGGTGAAAAGTTCGCCCTGTTTGAAAGTTTAAAGAATCAGGGCAGAGTTTGAGAATCCCTATGTATGGGCTTTGTTGTAGCAATAGCACTTAGACTTATATACCACTTCACAGTGCTCTACAGCCCTCTCTAAGCGGTTTTACAGAGTCAGCCTGTTGCCCCCAACAATCTGAGTCCTCATTTTACCCACCTCAGAAAGATGGAAGGCTGAGTCAACCGTGAGCCAGTCAGGATTGAACTGCCGAACAATTGGCAGTCGGCAGTCAGCAGAAATAGCCTGCAGTACTGCATTTTAACCACTGTGCCACCAGGGCTCATGTAACTTGCTAGTTTTTGATATCTTTCTCAAAACATTGTATGAAGGGGCCTGGGGCTGTCCTGATTTTAACTTTAGGTAATCCTCGACTTACAAATCCAAAATTTCCCATTGCTAAGCAAGACAGTTGCTAAGTGAGCTTTACCCCTTTTTACAATCTTTTTGCTACAATTGTTTTTTTTTATTTAAAAAGTTTTACAATACATTTTGACTTTAATCCCCCCTCCCCCACCCCTATCTAACCCTCCCTATCCCTCTCCCCCATTCCCTCCTCCGCCCCCCCGACTTCCCAGAGCTAAATACAGGGTATAAAATCAAAAAACAAACATAAGCACCCCTATGTTATCAGCAATAAACTATTAATTCTATCTCCCTCTAGCTCATATAAAATGAATACAAACAATATTAATATTACAAATAAAGTAAAAAAGAAAAAGAGGAAAACAGAAAAAGAGCTTTACTCAGAATAGATTTTCTTAATCCCAGTCCTTATTCATATTAATTTCAAAAAAAAAAGAAAAAAAACTTTCACCTACTATTTACATTCTCCAACCTTTCTCTAATTTCTAAACAAATTCTCAGTTACGCGCCAAAAGCGCCTATCTCTATTAACCTTAATAATCTCCAACCAAACTAAACTATGATCAAAAATAGTTCTTGCATGTATCACGCCAAATGTCTCGCAGTTCCAAATCATCCTTGAGTTCAAATAAAAAGAGTAAAAAAAAAAGTTTAAGCAGTTTGTAAGACAACTTGTTGTTAATTAGGAGCTTGCATACCCATTCTTAGTTCAACACATACTTTTAGTCCATAACCCTAATATACTTTTCTAACAAGCAAATAACATCCATCTTAAATTGTGTTAAATATTAAAAAAAAACTTTCTTTCTCCTCTATGATAAATTTAATCCATTGACATTCTAATTTAAAAATTTAATCACCAATCTTAACGCTCCAAAGCTTTTGGAGCACGTCTGTCATGACCCCCAAGACTTCTTTGGACCGCGCCCCTCCCACAGCTTCACTGTAAGTACACTTTGGAGATTCCATAACTTTCTGCTGGTCTTGCTCTTGCTCTCGTCTCGCTCTTCTTAGGGCGGCACGCGTCATCCTCTGGCCTCCTGCAACAACCGATGAGACTGTATCTTGATCCCCTCCAACACCATTGTCCTCTATCTGTCTATCTGCAACATCTTGAAGCTTTCCCTCGCCGTATCCCTTTACAGCTTCCAAAAATGATAGGGGGGTTGCTTTTAACACATTGCTATAAAAATCACGTGCCTGGGCCACAGTAACCAGACGATGTCTTTTACCTTCGTGCGTCACCACCAGTCCAACTGGAATCTCCCATCTAAACTTAATATCACATTTCTTAAGTTCCTGTACTAGAAATGCAAAATCTTTCCTTCTCCTTAAAATCTTCGGAGGAATCTCTTTTAAAACCAAAACTTCTTGCTCAGCCACTACCAATTTAGTATCATAAGCAGCTTGAATGACTTCATCTCTAATTACTCTCTTTGTAAAATAGACCACCACATCTCTGGGTAACTTCCTCTGTCTTGCAATCCATGAATTTACACGAAACATTTTGTCCATATTTCCCTCAATTTCAGATGCTGGCTGGCCCAATACCCCTTCCAGAGCCTCAGAAATCAGCTGCTTTAAATCTTCTTTACAATTCTCCTTTAAACCCCTGATTCTAATAGCATACTGCATCTGATGATACTGAACAAGGCTCAATTCTCCGTCCATTTTATCCCTTATATTTTCATTTTCTAATACCTTTGCTTCTAATATAGAGTTCTTTTGACTGAGATCCTTCACTTTTACATCCAGCTGTTGCACACATTCAGCTACAGATTAAATCATAGACAACATGTCCACCCTCATTGCTCTAAACTTCTCTTCCATCTTCTTCTCCAATTTCTCCATTTTCTCCTCCATTTTCTCCTCCAGCTTTTTCAACTTTTCATCCATCATGTCAGACATCAATTGTGAATGCTTTCCAAGAGCATCTTGTAAATCCTTAAGCGTCAATGCCGGAGGAGGTGCAGGAGGAAGCAAAGCTTGCAATGAGGTCTGTTGCACCAGGGAAGACCCCGCACTCCGAAGAGCTTTAGAAGTTTTAGCCGCCATCTTCCCCCACTTTCACTTATTGCGCACTTTCACTTTAAAGCTATAAAATCCATTGAGCTAGAGAGTAAAGATAAGAGTCCACATCACCTTGACCTCCTGTACCGCTCTGCCTGCATCTTAATAATCAAAAGTATTTCCTTTTGGCAGGGGTGGTTGCTAACGCCTGGCTCTGCTCCATAAATCCCGGAGCAGGGGCGCTGCGCAGCTCGGAGCAACCCAGGCTTCGGGGGGGCTCAATCCTTCAGCCGCCCAAACTCTCAGCTCAGGCGGCCCCGGAGAGCTCAACCCCTACCTGGGGCCTCACCCCCTCCTCTTCTCCCGAGGAGGGGGCTTCAAATCCATCTAAACAGCTGATCGGCGCTGTTTACGATGGAAAAACACAGCTGCGGAGTGGGCAGCCCGAAAACGGCTGTCTTCGGCGTCGCGTCGCCACCGGAAGTCTTTTTGCTACAATTGTTAAGCAAGTCACTCCAGTTGTTAAGTGAATCCTGCGGTCATTAAGTGGGTCCGTCTCTCCCCATTGACTTTGCTTGTCGGACGCTGGCTGGGAAGGTTCCAGATGGCGATCACATGATCCCAGGACAGTGCAACTGTGTTAAGTACATGCCAGTTGCCAAGCACCCAAATTTTGACCACATGGGGATGCTACAACAATCATAACTGTGACAACCCATCATAAGCCCCCTTTTTTTCCAGTGCTGCTGTAACTTTGAACGATTACTAAATGTACGGTTGTAAGCCAAGGACTACCTACCTGTACACTGATATTTCTCATTCAGAAGGGCTTCCTTGATTAATTCATTTTTGAAGCTGTTGGAGTTGGAATGAGTTGCCGTCTAATTTCAGTAATAGCTTTGCTTTTAGAAGAAGAGAAAAAAGTGAAATTTGGAAGGGAAAATATTCTGTATATGCTTAGAAACACTTATCTGTTTGAGTGGCTACTGAAGGTGAAAACTATTGATTCTCTGAGTTAAACAAGAGACCGTGTCTCTGTGAACACAGTTTGCTAGCTCCAAAAAAACAATAAAGAACATTAAGGCATGATGTAATGGTCTATTTCCCACAATTTTGCAGGATGGATTCCCATCAGACACTGGATCACAACTGTTCCCCATTTTAACTGAATGTGCAGTGGGCTAATGGTGGAGCAGTGGGCTAATGCCTCCTTAAGTAACACCAGCTGCCTGCAATTAGTGCAGGTTCGAGTCCCACCAGGCTCAAGGTGGACTCAGCCTTCCATCCTTCCGAGGTAGGTAAAATGAGGACCCAGATTGTTGGGGGCAATAAGCTGACTTTGTAATAATGCCGCTTGGGGGCCCCCGAAAGCCCTAATAAGCAGGCATATACATAGAATGAAGGCTACTGCTAAGCACATTGATTGTGCTTAGATTGTAAGCCGCCCTGAGTCTTCGGAGAAGGGCGGGATATAAATGGGATTAAAAAAAACCTCTTTTAAGCACACTATTAAGCACACTATTTTTTGCAATTAAACACAGCAATTAAACTAAAACTAAAAGAATATAAAAGAAAAAAAAGAAAAAATAGAGAGTGCAGAAAAGGGGGGGGAAAGGAAAAAATAAAATAAGGAAAAAGAAAAGCATTATATAAAGAAATGACTTCCCCCTTCATCACAAGTATAAATAATTTTAATAAGTTACCACATTATCTTAAAATGCAATAAATGATGTCTTCTTTCCATATCATTACCTCTTAACCATGAACAAAACTTCTTAAAGACGTTATTCGGTCGGTCCTAGTCAGCAAAAGTCTATTAAGGGTGACCAGAAATAATATTATTTATTTTAACTTTGGTCAAATAAGCCAAATTGACATTCCTTCCTTTTACTTTTAAGAATCTTAATTTCTAATCTCTTGAAATAATGTCCTAGAACTTGAATTCTTTTCATATTTTTTTCTTTGTCCATTCTCACAAAAGTCTTCAAAGCTTTAATAAGTCTCTTATGCAAATCTAATTTAGGAAAACTACCCAGGTCATTCTTTAGGTTGTTATTTGGATGTTGTTATTTGTTATTTTTAATTACTGTATTAAGTCATTAAGAGCCAGCTTCATGTAATGGTTAAATTTCTACCCTAGAGCAGGGCTTTTCAACCTTTTCACCCATTGTAGCACTTTTAGGATATGGGAACATCTGAGTACCACCAGTCGCCTAGCAAGGTGTTAAAAATTTGATGACCAAAAAAAAAGGAAAAAAAGTGATGAAGTACAGGTAGTCCTCGACTTACAACAGTTCACTTAGTGACTGTTTGAAGTTACAATTGCACTGAAAAAGTGCCTCTCCCAAGCCACAGCCGAGCAAGACACCTGCTTGCCCGCTGAACAGCGTTCTTCCTCCTGTCCGAGGTTTTCATTGTTGTGAGCATTTCTGTTGAGGATTGGCAGCAGGGGTGGGGTGGGGGTGTTTGGTTTTTATTCCCCCCGTCTGCTGGGTGGTTGCAGCAGGTTTTGGTCACTTCACATGACCCTGGGACACTGACTGTCATAAGTATGAATCAGTTGCCAAGCATCTGAATGTAAATCACAAGACCCTGGAGATGCTGCAACATTCCAGCTGATCGGTGCTTCTTCTGGGCTCATCAGAAGCGCCAGGATCAGCGCCGAGCTCCAGGTGGAGCCTGGAGCTGATCCTGGTGCTTCCACTGAGCCCTGACAGCCCTGCAGCTCCAGCCGTCTCTCGCTCAGGCTTGTGTGGTGTTGCCATTCCCCTCCCCCGCTACCACTTTTCTAGGATGGTCACGTACCACCTGCCAGGTGCCAATGTACCACAGGTGGTACCCGTACCACTGGTTGAAAAGCCTTACCCTAGAAGCCTCAAGAGTGTGAGTTTCAGTCCTGCCTTAGATATGCAAGCCAACTGGGTGACTATGTGTGACGAGTTATGTCTTTTGGTATGTACATACCTAAATACTTAATGCATTTGGTGGAAATGCGGAATTGATATTACTTAAGTGGTAACCCTATATTCACCTGTTGTCATCCTCTCCAACTGGGATCAATTAATAGAATATCCTCCTATTCTACTAAAGGCATCTATCATTTGTATCAACGCAAGAATAGTAGTGTGAGGTTAGAAATAAACAGAAAAATATCCTCCGCAGAAAAAACCCAAATTATTTTCAACTACCCCTCTGTATATCTCCCTAGTTGTCTCGTAGGGTTCCAAGCCTAGGAGTCCACATGAACATCAAAATGGAAATGCAAAGGCCCTTTTTCAAAAGGCAAGTTGCTTTTTCTTGAAGTCAGTCAGAAATGAAGACACTTCTTGGATGAGAAGCGAAACGTCTTCAAGGAAAATAGAGTCCAAAAACCACCTTTCAGCCAACCGTGACCTGGATGACTGAGTATCTCCATAGACATCAAAAGGCAAACGAAATGTTCCGGAATATTTTTGGGTACAGAGAAGATCTGAAAAAGAGACTGGACTGTCACCTGTGAGAAATGGTGTAGGGACTCCTGCTTGGGCAGGGGGTTGGACTAGATGACCAACAAGGTCCCTGTTAGAATATGTTGTTGAAAAAATGGTTTGTTTAACAGAGTATTATTAATACACAGTGGAAGTTGTACTGGGACTTTTAGGCAAACAGTAATGCACTAACACGAGTTTTATAACTTATTTTTACTCAGACAACAAAAAGAAACACAGTAAGAAATAGTCCAAGTATCAATCCAGTATCATGCACATAAAAGTCAGTCCATAAAAAAAATATAGTATCAAAATACAAAAGCTGCTTACCAATATCAAAAACAATATACACTGTAGCAAGCAGTTGATTCTTGAGAGAATAAATATCAAGTTAGCAAACAAGAGAACAAGAGGTATCCAAACACTAACATCAAACACATATACAAGAGCAACTACGTGTAACATCTAACTCTCTTTTATGTGGAATAATTACAGCCACACCCTTAGACCGTTTAACTCCTTAAAGGTGCTTTTACTCCATTATATAATATTGTCACCCAAATCAAGTTTAATCTCTAACAATCTCCCCTTTTGGGTGGCATATTATACATATATTTTTACAATCTCAAATTACACATATCACAAACAGATTTATGCTTTATAGCACCCTGAGCTTTAGTAAACTGGTCAGCAATATTATCTTCAGTTGCACAATATTCCAGTTTAATCAAATTATCTTTAACACATTGTCTGACATTTAGATACCGTAGATCCGTATGTTTTGATCTAGTTTTCACTGCAGCATTAGTTGCTAATTTTATAGCTGCTTGATTGTCTTCATACACTTTTATTGGTTCATTACAATTTAAACCCATATCAAACAATAATTGTTTCCATACCAATAGCTCAGTACATAATAAAGATAAACAAGAAAATTCGGATTCAGTTGTTGATAAGCTTATATGCTTCTGTCTGTTAGACCTCCATCCTACTAAAGCGTTTCCCAATAATACAACCAATCCTGAAGTGGATTTCCTGGTTACAGTATCAGATGCAAAACTAGCATCTGCAAATGCTTTTAGTTCCAATTCCTTTGTTGGCTCTAGATATAGAGAATAATGTATGGTGTGCTTCAAATATCTTAAAACTCTTTTCGCACCTTGCCAACATCTGGTTGTAGGATTCTCACAATATCTAGCTAAATGATTAACTGTAAATGCTATATCAGGTCTTGACCAGTTACATAAATACATCAAGCTGCCTATTAATGATTGATATATCTTTTTATCAAAGACATTGCTGTTATCTGCTGAACTCTCAAAACCTTGAACCATAGGTGTTTTTACTGGTTTACAGTTTTCCATATTATAACGTTTCAGCAAACCATTAATTTTCTTAGCTTGAGACAATTTAAATCCTTTACTAGTCCTGACAATATCCAGCCCTAGATAATGACTAATAGCTCCTAGATCTTTTACTCTAAATTTTCTTTTTAACCCTGAAATTATTCTTTCAGTTTCTGTTTCATCTTTTGCTATAATAGCAATATCATCAGTGAATAATAATAACAATGATAATTCACTATTTTGCTGTTTTATAAATAAACAAGGATCTGCAATACTAGCTTTAAATCCCAAACTATTTAACTCTTTTACTAAACATCTATTCCACTCATAACCTGACTGTTTTAAACCATACAAACTCTTATTCAGTTTCCAACAGTACCCTACCTTACTTTCTATTCCTGATGGAACTTTCATATATATATTATGGTTTAATGTTGCATGCAAATAAGCAGTTTCAATATCTACATGTTTTATACTATAATTCTTATTTGCTGCCCAAACTAAAGCAGCCCTAAGAGTGGAAGCTCTTAACGTTGGGGAAAATACTTCATCATAATCACTATTATTCTGTGCAAATCCTTGAGCAACTAATCTTGCTTTATGTATTACCTCTCCTGTAACACTTTCTTTCAGTTTAAAAACCCATTTACATCCAATTAACTTTTCTGTTTTAGGTATTTTAACCTCTTGATAAACATTAAGATCTTGCAAAGACTTTATTTCTTTATCCATAGCTACTTTCCAATTCTTTCTTTCATTCTCAGGATACATTTTTATTTCTTCAACATTAGAAGGTTCAATGTCTATTTGACAAATTAAACCTGCCTCGAAACGATCAGGCTGTCGTCTTTCCCTGTTAGACCTTCTGAGAATTATTGGACTTATAGGTACATTTACATTATTATCTTCTTCCTCTCCTGTCTCCACTATCAGGGGTTCTTGTTTGATCTCTCTAGCAGGTTCCTCCTCTTCTTTATCACTTTCATTTGAGGAGTTAGTTAAATCTTGTTGAGGAATATATACAATATCTTCTACCCTTTCCCAGCCTGACTGTTCTTGAAAAACAGCGCTAGAACTACAATAAATGTTTTTAGTACCTTTCTCCCAGAACCGATAAGACTTATGGTTTAACTCATAGCCAACAAAAAATAATTGTTTAGCTCTATGTTCTCCTTTATTTCTTATTGAACTTGGAATATGTACCCAAGCAGGTGTCCCAAATGTGTGAATATAACTAAGATTTGGTTTTCTCTTATACCATAAGGTATAAGGAATTTTACCTGTAGCTGAACTAACCACATTGTTTAAAATATGATTAGCACATTTTGCTGCTTCTCCCCATAAGCTATCAGGTAAACCAGAATCTTCAATCATAGATCTAATCATAGCTTGCAATGTTTGGCCCCTCCGTTCAACAAATGCATTATGCTGAGGTCTATAAGGAGCTGTACGTCTATGCTCTATTCCCTCTGAAACTAACAGCTCATTGAACTGTTTATTAACAAACTCAGTTCCATTGTCTGTTATTATGGTTTTTACATTTAACTGAGTTTTCCTTTGTACAAACTTGAGCCAATTAGATATTGTTTGTATAGTTTCAGTTTTTGACGTAAGGAGATAACAGAACCCATATCTGCTATAATGGTCTAGAATATTTAATATGTAGCAAGCACCCCCTAAACTGGGTTTCATAGGACCTATCAAATCCATAAATACCAGTTCTAATGGAGTTGTGGTTTTAAATCCATCTAACCTATTAGCTGGTGCTGCCCTGCTCTTTTCTCTACCACATACGTTACACTGCAGATATTTCTTACAAGCCTTTAACTTAAACCCATTAGACAAAGCTACAGTTCTTTTTAGTGTATTAAAATTCACATGACCCAATCTTCTATGTAATAAATGAATACATTCATCATGTGGTTTTTGATTTGTACAAGTAGTAGCCATTATAATAGGATCATTGCTAATTACAAACAAACCGTCTTTCATATTAGCTATTAAGTTCACTTCATTCTTTTGAATAAGACATTCCTCCCCTTGGAAAGTAACTTTAAAACCTGCTTCCAATAATGCCTTAACTGATAATAGATTATAATCACATCTGGGAACATATAGCATTTCCAAATTTTGTTTTAAAAATGAACAGTAAACCTTACCCTCTCCAGAGACCTTGACTCTCCAGCCATTAGCCATAGAAATATATTTTTTACTAGACCTTATATTCTCAAAATCCCTTTTTATTTTTGAAATACAGTGTGTAGCTCCACTATCTATCACCCACCAATTGTGGTTATTAGTAGTTCTATTAGCTACAGCTACATTAATCAGCTTTTTATTCTTTCTATGGCTTTCCTTTCTCTGACAATTACTATTCTGACAAAACTTAGCAATATGTCCCTTTAACCCACAATTAAAGCATTTCCTTAAAATATAAGCAGATTCAGTCTTCTTTATTTCTTGTTGCAATGGCTCTCTCAACTGTTTTCTCTCCATACGACATCTTGATTCTTCCAACAACCTTCCAGTTATTGAAGAAACAGTTAGGTCTTCTTTGGACAAAACCTCCAAGGACGATACAAAGGCATCGTAGCTCTCATCCAATGATGATAAAATGATGTAAACCTGGTGAAGCTCTGAGAAAATAAGTTCTTTTTCTTGCAGTTCCAACAAAGTTGCTTTTATAAAGTTAAGGTGAGCTAACATATCGCCATTCTTTTCCAGTCTAGCTCTAAATAGCTTTCTGGTAAGATTTATATGAGCACCAACACTGTCCCGAACAAAAATCTTTTTCAACTTAGCCCAACATTTAGCAGCAGATTCTTCTCCACGCACATGGACTAGCTGTTGGTCTCCTAATGTTAGCCCAATGATAGATAAAGCCTTATCATTGTCTTTATTGAAGTCTACAATCTTCTTGTTATCTTCTTCATTAGTTGGATCCCAGGCAGTTACATCAGGAGGATTATGGACTATTTTCCAAAGACCTTGATTTTGTAATAGCAAACTACATTGTGTAGACCAGGATACGTAGTTTGACCCATTAAGCCGGGTAATGCAGAATGGATTGAATAGTCCTTGTGCCATTGTCTGAATTTGAAAACTCAGTTAGGAAATATAAATACAATACTGTGCCTGTCCTCAGCACCACACTGGATCTGGGCCCATAACCATTGTTAGAATATGTTGTTGAAAAAATGGTTTGTTTAACAGAGTATTATTAATACACAGTGGAAGTTGTACTGGGACTTTTAGGCAAACAGTAATGCACTAACACGAGTTTTATAACTTATTTTTACTCAGACAACAAAAAGAAACACAGTAAGAAATAGTCCAAGTATCAATCCAGTATCATGCACATAAAAGTCAGTCCATAAAAAAAATATAGTATCAAAATACAAAAGCTGCTTACCAATATCAAAAACAATATACACTGTAGCAAGCAGTTGATTCTTGAGAGAATAAATATCAAGTTAGCAAACAAGAGAACAAGAGGTATCCAAACACTAACATCAAACACATATACAAGAGCAACTACGTGTAACATCTAACTCTCTTTTATGTGGAATAATTACAGCCACACCCTTAGACCGTTTAACTCCTTAAAGGTGCTTTTACTCCATTATATAATATTGTCACCCAAATCAAGTTTAATCTCTAACAGTCCCTTCCAACTCTTCTGTTCTGTTCTGTTCTGTTCTGTTCTACTCTTTCTCCATTTGGCTTTTAGCAGCAAAACCCATGCTCTGTAGACCATTTCTTGGCAAGCTCCCGGGTTAGTGTGCGTGAAAAATATGCACATTGTATTTCGCACAAGAGTGAATTAGTGCATAGGTCAGATAAGCCAAGGAATCTGCTCTATCTAATCATATCTCGTAGTAGGTCATTCTCAGAATCCAATTACTGATAAAAGCAATAGATATTTCTCCATCACATGTAGCAGAAAACTGCCCAACTCTTATGTAAGGATGTTTGTGTCATCTGCGTGAAGCATATTGCTCTTAATATGCCTCTTGTTACCTGTCCTTAGCCATGACCTTCCTTATTTTTGGCTTAGTCCAATGACAAACCAGGCCATTATGGATTTACTGAAGAAACTGCAGCCAACACCCTAGCTTGCCAATTACTGTCAGGATTTAACAACCATTGCACAGGCCTAGTTTTCTCCCCAATGATATGCTACAGACCTCAGTATCTGGATTCACACATCAGAATTAGCCCAAACCTCAGCCCACTTAGGTTAGCGCTGTTTCCTGAGATCTTTTCAACTGGCAAGATTGGGGAATGTTTTGTCTCTTATTTTTAGAAAGAAAGAAACAAAAAGATGTTCCTTCATAATGTTTTGCCCTTTAGGGTTTGTCATCTTGGGCTCTTGCTGTTATGTACTGGGCTCATTGTGGGTTGCTGGAGCAGCTAACAGCTCTCCAGCAACCCAGACTACAAGTCTCCAGTGCTGCTATTGGCTATCTCTAGGCGGCAATGGTTGCTTCAAACCTATTGGCTGCGGCCTAGGGGCTAGACTATATATTGCGGCTAGTTGCAGCCATTTTCCCAGTTCTAATTCTGCACAAAATAAACCATGAGTTTTCCTGTACTCATTTACCTCGTCTTCATTCCTACGCCAAAGAACCCGCTACACAACACTTGCCATCCTGGAGTTGATGGGAGTTATAGCATTTGGGGAGTTATAGTATTTGGGGTGTTATGACATCTTGACAGCCGGGAGCTCTACCTGGGAAAAACTACATGAAAGGTTTGTGGCTGCAGGTTTCTACAGCAAAAAAATAAAAATAAAAATGTGGGTTTTGATTACAGGGAAGGGAAGGTAACTCTATGATGCAGGAACCAGCAGACAAACCACAGTGAACAAAAGTCCACTTCTTGTTCCCAAGTTGTGAGAAATAAAGGGGATAATTAAGCTGTCACAGCCATCAGTCACGATGACAGCATAGTACGGTACTGTTCAAACCCTTGGAAATAATCTGCTTTCTGTTCTCCGTTGCTGGGGTTTCTTCCCGTGCCCCAGTTCTCCTCCTCATTTGGGGGACATTGACGGTCACTGTGCAAGCAAGCAAGCAAGCCTGCCCCAGCCACTCTGCCTCTTCCCTCTTCCCCTACTCTTTTCCTTCTCTAATTTTGCTTTCCCTCCCTCCGTCCCCATCATTTGCCATCCTCTTCTGGAGGCAGGTGCTGCATTTTCCAGCCTTCAACCGCTCTGCAGGTGCCTTTCTGCAGATTTAACGCCAAGGTGCGGGGGAAAATAAATCAATACGCTGCTGCTCGCTCTGCAGCTTTGGTGGTTTTAGCCCAGTGTTTCTCAACTGCTTTAAGATGAGTGGACTCCCAACTCTCAGAATTCCCCAGAGAAACTCTGATTTAGCTTGCAAAAAGGGCGACTTATTCTGTTTCCCATCTTTCCGCTGCCTGCCAAGCCATTGAGCAGTCTTCGGTGGAGCAAATGCTCCTTTTCCTTTCCCCTTTCCTTTCCTTCCCTTCCTCCTCTCCTCTCCTCTCCCCTCTCCCTTCCCCTTCCTCCTTCCCCTCACTTTTTTCCTTTCCCTTCCCCTCCCCCTCTCCTCTCTGTTATGTATCCAAGTGCAGGCATCTGCATAGCAGCGGCCACTAGGGGGCGTTGGCCTGGATGGTTTTGGCGGGAAACCCAGTTTCGGTGGGAAACCTAGGGCCAACCCCATTGGCTAGCCGCCTACCTGGCCAGGTATATAAGGAGGCCAGGTAGCCCTTGTACGCACCCCCCCCACAATAAAGAGCTGAACACGTACTCCGGCTGGCGTCTCTTCCTTGCGTCGGACCCACTACATTACACTCTCTTTCCCCTCCCCTTTCCCCTCTCCCTTTCGCTCTCCTTCGCCTCTCCTTCCTTTTCCCATCTGTTGTGTAGTGGGTTCTGGAGAGTAGGAAGGACGCCAGGCCGATGAGTACAGCATAACAGCTCTTTATTAGGTGGAAGTGACCGACCGTACTGGGAAATAGGGGCTACCCGCACTCTTTATATACCTGGCCAGTACCTGGCCAGGTACACAGCCAACCAATCGGATTGAACCTCTGTTTCCCGCCGAAACTGCTTCCCGCCAAAACAGTTACAGTTCAACGCCTCCTGGTGGTGACTCTTATACAAGTGCTTTAGGTGTTCCTAAAAAGCCGAATACATAACACCATTCCCCTCTTCTTGGGCTCTCTCTCCCTTTTTTTTTATCCCCCTCTCCCTTCTTCTTTCCCTTTCCTTCCTTTCAGCAGCTCTCCAAAGCCAAGAAGACTTTCTGCTTTGAGGCTGGGGGATGTTTTCAGGTCCTTCTTGCCTTGATCCTCTGCCCCCACCCCCCCTGCCTCCAATTTTTCCAACTAACACCTTGACATCTTTCTAAATCTCTCTCTTCTACCACCACCCCCATCCAAAGAGAGCATTTGCCTTTTCTCAGGAAGCTGATGTCTGGGTTACATCTGTAGAGAAAGCAACATCGGTAAACCTGGCCAACTAGCTGCAAATCCTTGCCTGCGTTCTGCTCTCTGTAATTACTGTGGATGCCAAATAATAGCTGGCGGGTGTTGTCACCTAACTTGAGTTGCTGGTGTGTTGTTTGTGAGCCCCTATATATCTAATCTTCCAAGCCACAGACATGTAATTAAAATAATCTGAATCATAGGGTGCATTTAAGCAGGAAAGGCTGGAGACATTCTACATCTTACCTGTTTTCATTTTCCAGCCTTTGAAGTCTTGAGCTTCTCTTTCCTGACACCACAACTGGAAGCCATTCTAGCAAGTAACTCAAGAATGCAGATACCTGGTAAGTGTCTCATGAGAACTAGGGATGCTGGTAAGAAAGAAAACCGTAATTGCAATTATGGAATGCCTTGCAGAGAATATCTTGTCTTTCATTTCTTTTTTTCCCCTCTCCCTTTGTACTAGTGAACTTTATAGATCCATTTCTCCATCCATCTTTTATATAATTAGATAGCGCAAGAAAAATAGAGAGACAATAATGAAGGAATAGAAAGGAAGTTACACAACAGCAAGAACAAAATTGCATATGTCTCTCCGAACTCTTTTTCAACTACATAGCTATTATGTGGAAATTGATGGTTGGATAGTGGGAATAGAATTCCTGCACTGTTACTTCTAGAAACCTAGTCCTCCAACGCTGGATAAATAAATTTATTGACCAAATTTCTTGCTGCATTGACATCTTGATGTTCCCTGTGAGTCACTTACAAACATAGATTAAGCACTAGGTGGACAATTATGAGGCAGCATGCTCAGCCTTCATGAACACTGTTGTGGGAATTTTATATACATATCTATTTGTAATATAAATAAGTAGGGGAAGGGGCTCAGGAATAACATCCGAACTCTCTGTCCAGAAGAGTGCAGTGCTAGGAAGGGTTAAGATTCAGAACTCTTAATTTCCCAGACTCTGGTAGAAGACCTAAAATTGAGGAAGAAACAGGTCATCTTGAAGGGTGAGAAAAGAATTTTTATAATATTTATTTTATTTTTATTTATTTTAATT
Organism: Vipera berus; assembly: GCF_964194415.1. Classification (NCBI taxonomy): domain Eukaryota; kingdom Metazoa; phylum Chordata; class Lepidosauria; order Squamata; family Viperidae; genus Vipera; species Vipera berus. Next base: position 49,505,608 of record NC_138210.1, read on the forward strand.
CCATTTATATCCCGCCCTTCTCCGAAGACTCAGGGCGGCTTACAAGCTTAGCAGTAGCCTTCATTCTATGTATATGCCTGCTTATTAGGGCTTTCACACACACCCCCAAGCAGCATTATTACAAAGTCAGCTTAATTGCCCCCAACAATCTGGGTCCTCATTTTACCTACCTCGGAAGGATGGAAGGCTGAGTCAACCTTGAGCCTGGTGGGATGCGAACCATTTCCCCCCCTCTTGTCTGAATATTGATAGGACCTCTAGGTCTCCTGCTTTGGTTCTGGAGTAAGGGGCAGGGGGATAATAGAATAGCACAGTTGGAAGGGACTTTGGAGGTCTTCTAGTCCAACCCCCTCCTCAAACAGGAAACCCTATAGTACCATTTCAGACAAATGGTTGTCCAGTCTCTTCTTAAAAACATTTATTTATTTATTTATTAATGGGATTTATATCCCGCCCTATCTCCCGAGGGACTCAGGGCGGCTAACAACAACAAAACTTAAAGGTCTCTGTACAGTAAATTAAAAATAAAAATTTGAAATAAATTAAAATAAATTAAAGAATAGAGTTAGAATTGTAAATATAATTAAAATCCCTGTCAGTCTAGGTCAGCCAGGTGGAAGAGGAGTGTTTTGAGGCCGCGGCGAAAGGACTGGAGATCTTGGGCCATCCGAAGCTCAGGGGGGAGCTGGTTCCACAGGGCTGGCACTCCCACAGAGAAGGCTCTTCCCCTGGGAGTCGCAAGCCGACATTGTCTAGCCGACGGTACCCTGAGGAGGCCTTCTCTGTGTGAGCGCACTGGGCAATGGGAATTCGTTCCCGGCAGCAGATGGTCCTGCAAGTATCCCGGGCCTAAGCCATGTAGGGCTTTAAAGGTAAGAACCATCACCTTAAATCTCACCTTAAATCTCAAACATCCAGTGTTGGAGCACCCACAACTTCTGGAGGCAAGTTGTTCCACTGATTAATTGTTCTAAAAGATGGCCCAGTTGTTATTATAACAAATGCATCTGGTTTCGGGTTGCTTCCCTTTTGATTTTGCCCAACTTAAATTCTCAAACCATTTCATCCTTCAAGTTCTCTTTTTTCAACTTCTCTGGAGCCTTTTACCTCCCTATCTCTTAGAATAGATGGTGGCCTCTAAAAGCACAATCTCTGTTGTGCTGCTTCTGTTATTATGATTGATTGTATCATAATTTCAGGGATGCGGTGGCTCAGTGGGTTAGGACACTGAGCTTGTCGATCAGAAGGTCGGCAGTTTGGCAGGTTGAATCCCGAGTGCCGCGTAACAGAGTGAGCGCCTGTTACTCGTCCCAGCTTCTGCCAACCTAGCAGTTGGAAAGCATGTAAAAATGCAAGTAGAAAAATAGGGACCACTACGGTGGGAAGGTAACAGTGTTCTGTGTGCCTTTGGCGTCTAGTCATGCCGGCCACATGACTACGGAGATGTCTTCGGACAAGCGCTGGCTCTTTGGCTTTGAAACGGAGATGAGCACCGGCCCCTAGAGTTGGAAACGACTAGCACGCATATGCGGGGGAACCTTTACCTTTACCTATCATAATTTCATCCAGATGTTCAGACTAAATTTGGGAAGGAGTCCACCTATCGAGTCCACCTACCTACCTGGGATAGGTAGATGTTAATGTTTGATGGTGTTAGAGGTACTGTCACAGGATCTAAGCTGTTCTGAGTAAAGCTGCCTTTTGCAATTGACCGATGGGGATTTTGTCAGTGCCGATGGTGTTCAAGTGATGCTCCAGATGTTTTGGAATTGCAGCCAAGACGCCTATTAATTATTGGTACTACCTTTGCTTTCTTTTGCCACAGATGTTCTACTTCTGTTTGCAGGTCTTTGTATTTTGTTATCTTCTCCAGTTTCTTGTTCGCCACCCGTCTTGCAGTTTGAAGTGGTTCTGAGTGGCCCATCCTGCAGATGCTCACAAGACGGGCCAAAACTTTTGATCCTACAGTTGCATCTCTAACTTGACTTTTTTGCACTGTCGTGCAGACCCTCTTTCTCTATCTGTGCTTCTGTAATGGGATGTGTGAATGACCTTGGGGAGATGAGGAAAAGAGGTGGTGCCAAGGAAAAGGTCAGAGAAGAGAGAGAGAGAGGAGCCCGCAGTCATTAAGCAGTCAGAAACCTAGGAAGGACTTACCCTAATTGATCAAGCGGTGAAAAGTGACAGTGGGAAGTTTGTACCTTCAGACTTGCAAGATTCTATTAATGTAGCCTTACTATAAAGTATAATCAGCTCTAGTTGTGTTTCCTGTCTGGCTTACCTAGACTGATTGATAGTTTCTGCTAATGCTGAAATGTCTGCAAATGTCCTTCCTTCCACTACCTCCTCTGGGTCATCAGAAAGTGAGGAATAAATTTTATTTATTTATTTATTTATTTATTTATTTATTTATTTATTTATTTATTTATTTATTTATTTATTTATTTGTATCCTGTCTTAGCTGTTTTACAGGTAACTCCAGTGGCGAACATATCCAACACACCTTCCTCTTCTTATTTTTGCTCACAACAAATCTATGAGCTGAATTGGGCTGAGAGAAAATAACTGGCACAGGGTCTCCCAACCAGCTTTCATGCTTAAGGTGGGACTTGAACTCACTGTCTCCTGATGATTGGCCCAACATCACTCAGATGGCTTTCACAGCTAAGCTGGGACCAGAACTCACCATCTCCTGGTGATTGGCCCCAAGTCACCCAACCAGCATTCGTGGTTAGGGTGAGATTTGAATTCATGGTCTCCCGCTTTCTACCCTGACAGGGGTAGGCAACCTTGGCTCTTTTATGGCTCCTGGACTTCAACTCCCAGAATTCCTGAGCCAGCATGGCTCAGCTTGGAAACCTCTCTCTTTTCCCTCAGCGTGGCTGGCTCAGGAATTCTGGGAGTTGAAGTCCACGAGTCATAAAAGAGCCAAGGATGCCTACCCCTGCACTAGACTAAACTGGCTCCTAATGTCCTTTTCCTCTTAGCTTCTGGCCTGTGAAATCAGACTTGGAGGAGGAATTGGGGCAAATTCTGACATTTCTCACATTCAGCGTTCTCCTGATTAGAAGTTACTTTAGAAACATTTTTCTGCCTAGCCACCCTTCCTTGACTCAGCATGAAATTGTAAACCCTGGTTGCATCCGTAACCAATGTCTAGCTAGCTTCTGCTGGAGCAGGTCCAGTGGTTATTGCTTCTCTGGGTGATGCCATCCACTGCTCACCTGTTCTTAATCTAATGTTTAGTTGGAATTTGCCTTCCTAAATGGCTTCAATCCATTCTAGCTTTGTGTTCTGGAACAGGTCTTTGTCTTCTTCTACATGACATTGATACTTGAAGAGTGAGGAAGAATCGTGTTGTACTCCAGGTAGTCCTTGACCTATGAGCACAACTCAGCCCCAAGTTTCTGCTGTAAAGTGAGACATCTGTTAAGTGGGTTTTGACCCATTTTACGACCTGTCTTGCCACCGTTGTTAAGTTAATCACTGCAGTTTTTAAGTGAGTCACACAGTTGCTAAGTGAATCTGGCTTCCCCATTGACTTTGCTGGTCAGAACGTTACAAAAGGTGACCGCGGGACCTTGGGATGCCGTAATGGTCGTAATTATGGAGCAGTGGGCTAATGCCTCCTTAAGTAACACCAGCTGCCTGCAATTAGTGCAGGTTCGCATCCCACCAGGCTCAAGGTTGACTCAGCCTTCCATCCTTCCGAGGTAGGTAAAATGAGGACCCAGATTGTTGGGGGCAATTAAGCTGACTTTGTAATAATGCCGCTTGGGGGGCCCCGAAAGCCCTAATAAGCAGGCATATACATAGAATGAAGGCTACTGCTAAGCTTGTAAGCCGCCCTGAGTCTTCGGAGAAGGGTGGGATATAAATGGAATTAAAATTAAAAATTAATTAAATCTGAATTTTAATCCTGGGGATGCTGCAAAGGTCATAACTGTGAAAAACGGTCTTTTCTCAGTGTTGTTGTAACTTCAAACAGTCACTAAATGAACTGTTGTAAGTTGAGGACTACCTATATTCCGCTGAGAACTGGATTGAGCCTTCTAGGCCGGGAAGGTGGGGAGATCCAACACAAAATAATTTGGAGTTTCCTCTTCTATTGATTTGGAAAGTGCATTTCAGACAGTCCAAACTAAAACATTATTTGCCTTTTTCCGGGCAGCTACCTCAGTGTTAATTCTTACTCACTTGGCAGTCAAAGGGCCTTACCTGTAGAAGCAGAATAATTAAACATCTCCTATACAAGTAGCCCTTGACTTAACGATTGCAACCAAGCCCAACATTTTCACTGCCGAGGTTACTAAGTTGGTAACGTTTGTTGAGTGATTCTGGCTTCTCCACTGATTTTGCTTGTCAGAAGGTTTACATTCAAATTGCCTAGCATCTGAGTTTGATGCTAGGGATTCTGTTAAGTGGAATAAACAGTCATTTTTTTCAGTGTCGTACCTTTGAGCGGTCACTAAATGAATCATTGTAAGTCGAGGACTATCTATAGTCTACTACAAGAACTTGGTACATATGCTTGGACTGCAAAATAGAGTGTTCTTCTCACTGACTGTCTCTATATCTTGAAACTCCCACAAGCTGGGTAAAATTATATTTCTGTTTCTGTTGCCTTTGGGTTGATACATTTTTTTTAATCTTCAAATTGATCTTAACTATCTTCACAGAAGGTCCATCTCATTATTTGGGCAACGGTATGGATTGTTTTCTCTCCTCTAATTTGTTTTGACTCTTCAATTGACCTTATAATCCCGTTATCTTCTCGTCTTGCCCAACTCTGCTTGGCTTCTTCTGATCCTGCTGCCTGATGAAATATATTGAATCAGAGTTTAGTCATTTTATTGTCAGCTCGATTCTTAGGGCAGAGGCAAGAGGTACATTTAATCATTCATGCCTCATTTGTTGACAGTACACAAATCCACTTTCATGGGGCTTTAAATATGTTGAAAGGGGAGTATTCAAGTCTGCAATCCTTGAGAGAAATGTTTTTAAAAGGGAGGGATCAAACTTGGAAGCAGCAATGAAGTTGACCCTTCTGTTCTTGGAAATGTTGATTTTTTTCCTGAGCCAGAACTGCATATAATCAGTGTGATATCACTTGTTCTCTCAGATATCCCCAGATACCAAGATTGATGGTGATGCGAGGTGAGATGATATGATGTACTTATTATCTAAGGTCAGATAATTCCCATCCATCAATGTTTAGCAAAGATGGACTGTTTGCATCCTTCTATTTTGCAAAGCTGGGAATCTCGAAGGAAGATCTGTAACTTAGAATGGGCAGGGTTTATAAATTACTAGCACAGATTTCCTAATGGGTTGCTTGATAAGCTAATATATAGTTTGTGTCATTATTAAAATCAGCAAAACGTACCAGTGAAAGTGTGTGCGGCCAGGATCACAAGAATGACAGTGATGCCAGTTGTCTTTCACTATGTATAAAATAGACATTGTGTGAAATTTTGCAGCCCTGTAATCTTGGTTTCCCCTTCATGGATTACTGCCTTGTCGTGGCGAAGGGGCTTGCGTAATTCAATGAAGCTATGAGCTATGCCGTGCAGGGCCACCCAAGACGGACAGGTCATAGCCGAGAGTTCTGACAAAACGTGATCCACTGGAGAAGGAAATGGCAAACCACTCCAGTATCTTTGCCATGAAAACCCTATGGACAGTACCAAAAGGCAAAACGATATGACGCTGGAAGATGAGCCCCTCAGGTCGGAAGGCGTCCAATATGCTACTGGGGAAGAGCAGAGGGCTAGTACTAGTAGCGCCAGAAAGAATGAAGCGACTGGGCCAAAGCCGAAAGGACGCTCAGCTGTGGATGTGTCTGGTGGTGAAAGGAAAGTCCGATGCTGTAAAGATTTTTTCTCCATAGGAACCTGGAATGTAAGATCCATGAATCAAGGAAAGCTGGACGTGGTCAAACAAGAGATGACAAGACTGAACATTGACATCTTAGGTATCAGCGAACTAAAATGGACAGGAATGGGTGAATTTAATTCAGATGACCATCAGGTATACTACTGCGGGCAAGAATCCCTCAGAAGAAATGGAGTAGCCTTCATAGTCAATAAAAGAGTAGGAAAAGCAATACTGGGATACAATCCTCAAAATGACAGAATGATCTCAGTTCGAATCCAAGGCAAACCATTCAATATCACAGTAGTCCAGGTCTATGCCCCAACCACCAGTGCTGAAGAGGATGAAATTGACCGGTTCTATGAAGCCCTACAGCACCTTATAGAACTAACACCCAAAAATGATGTCCTTATCATCATGGGGGATTGGAATGCTAAAGTAGGAAGCCAAAAGATAACTGGAATAACAGGCAAGTTTGGCCTTGGAGTACAAAATGAAGCAGGGCACAGGCTGATAGAATTTTGTCAAGAGAATACGATGGTCATAGCAAACACTCTTTTCCAACAACCCAAGAGACGGCTCTACACATGGACATCACCAGACGGTCATCACAGAAATCAGATTGACTATATGCTCTGCAGCCAAAGATGGAGAAGCTCTATACAGTCAGTAAAAACAAGACCAGGAGCTGACTGTGGCTCAGACCATGAGCTTCTCCTTGCAAAGTTTAAGCTTAAACTGAAGAAAGTAGGGAAAAGCACTAGGCCACTCAGGTATGAATTAAATCATATCCCTGTTGAATATACAGTAGAGGTGACAAATAGATTTAAGGAATTAGATCTGATAGACAGAGTGCCTGAAGAACTATGGACAGAGGTTCGCGACATTGTACAACAGGTAGCAACCAAAACCATCCCAAAGAAAAGAAATGCAAGAAAGCAAAATGGCTGTCTGAGGAAGCTTTGCAAATAGCTAAGGAAAGGAGGGAAGCGAAAGGCAAGGGAGAAAAACATAGATATGCCCAATTGAATGCAGAATTCCAGAGAATAGCTAGAAGAGATAAGAATGCCTTCTTAAATGAACAGTGCAAAGAAATAGAAGAAAACAATAGAATAGGGAGGACCAGAGATCTTTTCAAGAAAATTGGAGAGATGAAGGGAACGTTTAATGCAAAAATGGGCATGATAAAGGACCAAAATGGCAGGGACCTAACAGAGGCAGAAGAGATTAAGAAGAGGTGGCAAAATTACACAGAAGAACTATACAAGAATGAGCTTAATGTCCCTGATAATCACAATGAGGTGGTCACTGACCTCGAGCCAGACATCCTAGAATGTGAAGTGAAGTGGGCCTTAGAAAAGCTGAGCAACAACAAAGCTAGTGGAGGTGACAGTATTCCAGCTGAGCTATTCAAAATCTTAAAAGACAGTGCAGTAAAAGTGCTACACTCAATTTGCCAGCAAATTTGGAAAACTCAACAGTGGCCACAGGATTGGAAAAGATCAGTTTACATTCCAATTCCAAAGAGTTTTAGCTTCAGGATCTGGCCTTCTAAAGAGCAGTCAGGATTGATCTCCTCTAGGACTGACCGGTTTGATCACCTTGCAGTCCAAGGGACTCGCAGGAGTCTTCTCCAGCCCCATAGTTCAAAGGCCTCAATTCTTTGGCGCTCAGCCTTTCTTATGGTCCAACTTTCACAGCCATACATTGCAACTGGGAAGAACATAGCTTTGACTATACGCACTTTTGTTGGCAGGGTGATGTCTCTGCTTTTTAGTGTGCTGTCTAGATTTGCCATGGCTTTCCTCCCCAGGAGCAAGCGTCTTTTAATTTCTTGGCTACAGTCCCCATCTGCAGTGATCTTGGAGCCCAGGAAAATAAAATCTGTCACTACCTCCATTTCTTCCCCATCTATTTGCCAGGAATTGAGAGGGCCAGATGCCATGATCTTGGTTTTCTTAATGTTGAGTTTCAACCCAAGTTTTGCACTCTCCTTCTTCACCTGCAACAAGAGGCTCTTTAGTTCTTCTTCACTTTCTGCCATTAGAGTGGTATCATCTGCGTATCTTAGGTTGTTGATATTTCTTCCGGCAATCTTAATTCCAACTTTTGATTCATCTAGCCCTGCCTTTCTCATGATGTGCTCTGCATATAAGTTAAATAGGCAGGGCGACAGTATACAGCCTTGCCGGACTCCTTTCCCAATTTTGAACCAATCAGTGGTTCCGTGTCCAGTTCTCACTGTTGCTTCTTGACCCGCATATAGGTTTCTCAAGAGACAAATAAGATGGTCTGGTACTCCCATCTCTTTAAGAACTTGCCACAGTTTGTTATGATCCACACAATCAAAGGCTTTAGCATAGTCAATGAAGCAGAAGTAGATGTTTTTCTGGAACTCCCTAGCTTTCTCCATGATCCAGCGTATGTTGGCAATTTGATCTCTAGTTCCTCTGCCTCTTCGAAATCCTGCCTGTACTTCTGGTAGTTCTCGATCCACATACTGCTGAAGTCTAGCTTGTAGGATTTTAAGCATGACTTTACTAGCATGAGAAATGAGTGCAATGGTGCGATAGTTTGAACATTCTTTGGCACTGGAGGAACATTGTCCAGGGGGTCGCGATGGGTCGGACACGACTTCGCAGCTAACAACAACAACAAATCTTGGTTAGAAAGAACTAACCTTCCAGGCCTTACGGGTGCAAGAATGTCTGGCCAAGTTTCAAAGTAATTGCAAAAGGGAGTAGGTGTGCCCATCAACCAAAGTTATAGTTACATTGTTGTTGTTAGCTGCGAAGTCGTGTCCGACCCATCACGACCCCCTGGACAATGTTCCTCCAGGCCTTCCTGTCCTCTATCTTCTGGAGTCCATTTAAGCTCACGCCTACTGCTTCAGTGACTCCATCCAGCCACCTCATTCTCTGTCGCCCCCTTCTTCTATTGCCCTCGATCTTTCCCAGCATTAGGCTCTTCTCCAGTGAGTCCTTCCTTCTCATTAGGTGGCCAAAGTATTTGAGTTTTAGCTTCAGGATCTGGCCTTCTAAAGAGCAGTCAGGGTTGATCTCCTCTAGGACTGACCGGTTTGATCACCTTGCAGTCCAAGGGACTCGCAGGAGTCTTCTCCAGCCCCATAGTTCAAAGGCCTCAATTCTTTGGTGCTCAGCCTTTCTTATGGTCCAACTTTCACAGCCATACATTGCAACTGGGAAGAACATAGCTTTGACTATACGCACTTTTGTTGGCAGGGTGATTTCTCTGCTTTTTAGTATGCTGTCTAGATTTGCCATGGCTTTCCTCCCCAGGAGCAAGCGTCTTTTAATTTCTTGGCTGCAGTCCCCATCTGCAGTGATCTTGGAGCCCAGGAAAATAAAATCTGTCACTACCTCCATTTCTTCCCCATCTATTTGCCAGGAATTGAGGGGGCCGGATGCCATGATCTTGGTTTTCTTAATGTTGAGTTTCAACCCAAGTTTTGCACTCTCCTTCTTCACCTGCAACAAGAGGCTCTTTAGTTCTTCTTCACTTTTTGCCATTAGAATGGTATCATCTGCATATCTTAGGTTGTTGACATTTCTCCCGGCAATCTTAATTCCAACTTTAGATTCATCTAGCCCTGCCTTTCTCATGATGTGCTCTGCATATAAGTTAAATAGGCAGGGTGACAGTATACAGCCTTGCCGGACTCCTTTCCCAATTTTGAACCAATCAGTGGTTCTGTGTCCAGTTCTCACTGTTGCTTCTTGACCCGCATATAGGTTTCTCAAGAGACAAATAAGATGGTCTGGTACTCCCATCTCTTTAAGAACTTGATAGTTACATAGTATAACCAAAAAATAAGTGAAGCATAATAAATAAATGTGAAATACAGCCACATAATCCTGACTCTCTTAATGGATGATTTCAATTTCTTTTCAGGGGTAGGCAACCTCGGCTCTTTTATGACTTGTGGACGTCAACTCCCAGAATTCCTGAGCCAGCAGGAATTCTGGGAGTTGAAGTCCACGAGTCATAAAAGAGCCGAGGTTGCCTACCCCTGGTATAGTGTAATACTTCTCAATTAAAGCAACTTTAAGATGTCTCGACCTTTGTTCCCAGCTGAAGAATTCTGAAAATTGAAGTCCACTCATCTTAAAATAGCTGAAATTGAGAAACACTGGTTTACAGTACATGTACAGGTGGTCTTCAACTTATACCAATTCATTTAGTGACCATTCGAAGTTACAGTGGCACTAAAAAAATGACTTATGACTGCTTTCGACACAACTGTTGCAGTATCCCCCCTGGTCATGTGATCAGACTTCAGATGCTTGACAACTTACTCATATTTATGACGGTCGCAGTGTTCCGGGGGGTGTCATGCGATCACTTTTTGTGCCCTTCTGACAAGCGAAGTCAATGGGAAAGCCAGATTCCATTCGCAACGGTGCCACTATTTTCACAACTGCAGCGATACACTTAACAACTGTGGCATGAAAAGTCGTAAAATGGGGCAACATTCACTTACCGGTAACAACTGCCAGAAAGTTTGGGCTCAATTGTGGTTGTAAGTGGAGGATTACCTGTATAGATTTTTCCAGTCTCAAAGTCATTTAAAAAGTATTCTCCTTCAAAACATGCCCAAGGCCTGTTGATTTCACTGACCAAATACATGTACTTTTCTTGGGCAACAATATTGAAGAAATTTGCCATTGCCATTTGTGTTTGATTCTGTAGACCAGGCAACCTTGGCTCTTTTATGACTTGTGGACTTCAACTGCCAGAGTTCCTGAGCCAGCCAGCCACGAGTCATAAAAGAGCCAAGGTTGCCTACCCCTGTGTGTAGACTCATTTTGGATCCCCGTAAAGCAGACATGTCAAACACAAGGCTCAGGGGCCGGATCCGGCCCACGAAGTGGTTTCATGTTGCCCGTGAAGCCATCCTGGAAACAGTGGGGGAACGGCCCCCACTGCCTTGGCCCTGGCCCAGAGACCCTCCTTCTGCCAGAGACCCTCAGATCTGTCCCACTCCTGCTGAGGCCCCCATAGGCACCCTTGATGTGAACGATGTAGAGCTGGCCACGCCCACCCAGTAGGCCATACGCACTCTAGCCACGCCCACCCGGTAGGCCATGCCCACTCTGGCCATACCCACCTGGCCCCCTGAGGGCAACCGCAATGCTGATGCGGCCCTCAATGAAATTGAGTTTGACACCCCTGCCATAAAGGGATCGACTGGCCTCTCATCCAACAGCTAACCTTACCTGACTCTGCTTAGCTTCCCAACCCCCAATTCCCCAGATGCTCCCACCTGCTAAGGTTAAAGCAGTTTAGAATTGGACCACATCATAATTCTAAACCTTCTGCCATAGCTTAACATTCTTCTTGCTGGGATCTTGTCAGACGAGTGGGTTTGCGATGGCCTGGCTTTTACAAGCCTGTACGAGAACACTGACAAAAGAGCCAAAGAAGACAAGTATTGGGAGCAGTGTTCTTTCTCAGTTTTCTTCTTGCTGTGCTTGCCAAAACAGATCACCAAAGGTTAAAATCCTTTTGCTCAGGAGCTGCGTTTTTAAATTCAGCTGTCCAGCTGGTGAGTATCTGAATAGCAAGAATGTCGTTCACCCGAACACATCAGTAATAGTATAACAGATTTGGATGAGATCTCGGAGGTTTTCTAGTCCAAGCCCTTACTCAAGCAGGAGATCCTATACCATTTCAGACAAATGGTTGTCCAATCTCTTCTCAAAGTCCTCCAGTGATGGAGCACCCACAACTTCTGAAGGCAAATCGTTCCACTGTTTAATTGTTCTCAGTGTCAGGAAATTTCTCCTTAGTTCTAGATTGCTTCTCTCCTTAATTAGTACCCAACCATGGCTTCTTGTCATGCGTTTAGGTTCATTGGAGAATAAATTGACTCCCTCATCTCTGTGACAGTCCCTCAAATATTAGAAGATGCTATGAAATCATCCTACTCCTTCTTTTTGTTAGACTAAAAGGTAAAGGTAAAGGTTCCCCCGCACACGCGTGCTAGTCGTTTCCAACTCTAGGGTCCGGTGCTCATCTCAGTTTCAAAGCCGAAGAGCCAGCGCTTCTCTGAGGACGTCTCCGTGGTCATGTGGCCGGCATGACTAGACGCCAAAGGCGCACGGAACGCTGTTACCTTCCCACCGCAGTGGTCCCTATTTTTCTACTTGCATTTTTACGTGCTTTCGAACTGCTAGGTTGGCAGAAGCTGGGACGAGTAACAGGCGCTCACTCTGCTATGCGGCACTCGGGATTCGACCCGCCAAACTGCCGACCATCTGATCGACAAGCTCAGCATCCTAACCCACTGAGCCATACGCAGTTCCTGCATCCATTCTTCATAGGTTTTATTAGCCTCCAGTCCCGTAATCATCTTTGTTGGTCTTCTCTCCACTCTTTCTAGAGTCTCAATATCATTTCTGAATCAACCTGACCGACCTTTCATACATACACAAAGACACATTTTTTTTGTTATTCTCTTCTGCACCGTGGTGATTTTTAGGAAAGTTTTCCAGTTCGATTTCTAATTTCTTTCCTTTCTATCGTGGGTTTCCTATTTCCGAAATGGTGATCAGCGTTTGATCTTTCTCTGTGCTTGTTTATTTTGTGACTGATGCTAAGAGAGACATTTTTTTTAAATATTCTCGGGTTCTCTGGGCTGACATTTCTCAGAACTCAATGTAAGCTGAAACTTCCAGTAAACGCTTATTCATTTCGATCGCTGGGCTACGTGAACTGCTCCAAATATCTTGTTATCCAATATTTAATACTCCAACCATTCTAAAAATTTCTTGAGAAGAGTTGTGATAAAAAAAAGCCAAATCAAACACGACTGCTGCTGAGAGGGATAAAAGAAACATCTTTTTTTTTATTGAAAAGTTTTAAAATACATTTTATCTTTAACAATCCCCCCCTCCCCCTCCCCTACCTATCCCTCCCTACCCCTCCCCCCCTTCCCCCCCCCCCCGACTTCCCAGAGCTAAGTACACGGTATAAAAACAAAAAAAAACAATCATAAACATCCATTTGCTACCAATAATAAATTCATAAATCTATCACTCTCTAGCTCATATAAGATAACTACAAGCAATACTAATATTCCATATAGAAAAAAAAAGAAAATAGAAAGGAAGACTTATTCAAATGCTAAATGAAACTTTTTAGTCCCATATTTGTTCTGGATATATTCAATCCATTTTTTCCACTCCATAATATAACGTTCTTGCGAATGATCTTTCAAATAAGCCGAGATCTTTGCCATTTCTGCCAGGTCAGAAACCTTTAAAGTCCATTCTTCTATAGTCGGCAGTTCCTCCTTCTTCCAATATTGACCTATTAAAAGTCTTGCTGCTGTGATTAAATTCGACATCAACTTAGAAACATCTTTGATCAGTATTCAAATAAAAGCTAAAAGGTGAAAAAGTGTAAATTAAAGTAAGATTGTTTCCTCCTGAACTGAGCCAAGACCGTTTATTTTCCATCCAAATGTTTATCCTATGGAGTTGTTGGTAGGTCTCTCTATCCATTAGACTTGGATCTGCGTATAGCCGGTAATTAATTTAGAATAGGCACTAAACAGGGATGTTGTTTTCTTTTTCATGAATCAGAACTACAATCATTCAAGATTCTGCTTTAAAATAAATAAATAAAACACAGTCTTTTCAAACAAATTAAGCTCTGGTTGTTGCAGTTTGTGAAAAGTTGTTGAAATATTTGAAGCCAGTTCAGATTGTAGGTAGGATTAGAAGGAAGGGTTAACTAAAAACATCCCTTCCTCCTACGTATTTAAGCAGCTAAGTAAATAACAAAGATCCTCATTTTTAAAAATCTCATCTGCTTTTCTTTTTCTTTACTCGGGATTTATAGACCTTGGTTTCTATGATAAATGTGCCTCTGGCTTCCTTGCTGCTTCTGTTAAATGTTAGGGAGTGTCAGCTGGATTTGATAGAGGCTACATCTTAGTCTGCAGCAAGGTAATTTGAATCAGTTTTCAGAAATCTAAGCAGGATGGGCCAAGGTGAATTTAGTCTGCTCAAGTCCTCAGTGTGATGTAGGCCTTGAACATGTTTTTCCAGCTCTTGAAAAAAGTGTTTCCAGTGTTGAAAAAAGGAGTTTTCTAACAATAAGGTCTTTAATGGCTGATCTCTGTCAATCTAGGTAAAACAGAAAGTGGGTCACAGTGTTTTGGCTTTTGTGATTTACAGAGCTGTCCCTACGGTCAAGCGGTCACATTGGCCAAACAGGCTTGCTTATTCATCCTACGCAGGCATCGCACAAATTGGATTCTGTTTTGTCTCCTTTTGCATTTGGGTGTGGATGCAATGCCATTGTCAGAATCCATTTATATCACATTTCATAATTGTATAGGTAGAACAACGTGCTATTTCTGGGGATTCTGCCATCTCTCCGAGGGGGGGGGAAGAGGATGGTTACTAAAGCGATTTTCAAACAACAGGGGATGTTTTACTGGGGAAGGGAGGGGGGACAGACAGGTCTGGATTGTATCTTCATTTACAACTGAAAAGGAAAGCAATAACCATAAAACCAAGGAGAGTTCCCTTTCCCATGGAAGGACCTGACACCTAGCAACTGACGACAGCCTGGGGAGGAAAGCCATGGCAAATCTAGACAGCACACTAAAAACCAGAGACATCACCCTGCCAACAAAAGTGCGTATAGTCAAGGCTATGGTCTTCCCAGTTGCAATGTATGGCAGTGAAAGTTGGACCATAAGAAAGGCCGAGCGCCAAAGAATTGAGGCCTTTGAACTACGGTGCTGGAGAAGACTCCTGCGAGTCCCTTGGACTGCAAGGCGATCAAATCGGTCAGTCCTAGAGGAGATCAACCCTGACTGCTCTTTAGAAGGCCAGATCCTGAATCTAAAACTCAAATACTTTGGCCACCTAATGAGAAGGAAGGACTCACTGGAGAAGAGCCTAATGCTGGGAAAGGTTGAGGGCAATAGAAGAAGGGGACGACAGAGAATGAGGTGTCTGGATGTAGTCACTGAAGCAGTAGGCGTGAGCTTAAATGGACTCCAGAAGATGGTAGAGGACAGAAAGGCCTGGAGGAACGTTGTCCATGGGGTCATGATGGGTTGGACATGACTTGGCAACTAACAACAACAACTGTGGATCCCCATGCTTTTTTGCCTCCCATATCTGAGATACTGGCATTCTTGGGAAGATTTGAGGCAATTTTATTACTATTATTGTTAATTTGTGCAGTTTTGCAAGTGAATGACTATTAAGATCGGTGTATTTGGTGTCTTGGCTGGAATGGGGTGCAAATCCTGGTGGGGAATGCACTGGATGCTTTATTTCTGCCTGACCACTTTGGAAAATGGGTGCTGAATTACATCTGGGACCTAGCCTTCCTCTCACTATAAAACTCTGCAAAAGCAGCCAAAATAGGATTTCTGCTTTGTAAAATACAAAAATCGATTGACCCTCTCATGTGTATAATAGAGCCAGCAGCATGTGAGAGCAGCATTTGCTGTGATGGTGTTTGTAGGATTTGGAGAAAAATGGATTGAATCTGGGCTGCCTCGATAAATTTTGCAGGATCTTTGCTGGATTGTGATTCCTCCCAGAAATTATATGCATGAAAGTTAGCTATTGATTAAGCCTTTGAATAGTACGTGGAAGGATAAATTATTCCGAAATGCATTTGCCAGGAGAGTCATCCAGAGAGTGGAAAAATTCTCTTCCAACTTCATGAGCAACCAAGTCAATATGCTTCCTTTCCTTTGCAAAGTCTTGATGACTTGACTAGTTTACAGTAGATGATAGAAACACCTCCGAGAAACTCTAAATCATAAAAAACAAAAATAAAGCCCAACCCAAACTAATTTGTCAAAAACAGAGGCCAGAGAAAATTTCCTTTCAGATTCCTGGGAAATGTAATCACAGCTGCTTTTGCCAATCCTCACCGCTGCTGTTTCCTCTGTTTTTCCAACATCGCATGCTCATGTGGATGTCAAATGGGCAGGATTCTGACCCGTGATGTAAATAGTAGAGGTGCCAGATAAATAGCAGTTCATCACCAATGGAAAATATTTGGGCAAATGGGCAGGATTTTCTCAGCAACAATCTTTCAGGCTAACGGTACCAGGAGAGAAATTCCAATGAAATTAAACTGTATTTTAATCAGCTTGTATTTTGTAATACAGCTGCTTATTTAGTTTATTTCATAGTTAGCTTTGGGGGAATATTGTGCTCATTCTTGATCACGCAGACTGCCAATTTCTGCCCTCCAAATATTCAAAGAACTGCAGCATATAATCTTCGAGGCCATTCTTGGGAAATTATGAAATCGCTTCCAAGGAAATTGAAATTGATTTCACCTGAATTTATCACATTCCTCTTCATGAAAGAGCAGCAGTTATTCAGAAGGCTTAAGAATCACTTTGGTCTAGTGGTTAAGGCAGCTAGCTAGAAACTACGAGATGGTGAGTTCTAATCCTACCTTAGGCATGAAAGCCAGCAAGATGATGTTTGGCCAGTGATTCTCTCTCAGCCCACCCCACCTCACAGGATTGTTGTTCTGAGGAAATAGGAGGAGGAAGGAGTATAAGTATGCTCACTGCCTTGAATTATTTATAAAAATAATAAAGGTAGATAAAAAATAAAAACAAATAAATAAACTACAATGTTATTATCTCAGGGAAATTGGTGGGTAAAAAGTGGCTGAGGTATTTTATACCATCAAGGTGTGTTCCCCCCCCTCCTTTGTTAAAAAATATGGCTGATTTATTTACTTTACTGTTTTATTTTATTTTTTATTTTTTGGCATGCTCTGTAGCTCACAGGGCATGACTTGGGCACGCAATTTTGCAGAGTAAACCCTTGCCATGTTGAGGAACCTTTGCCTTGCCTCAGGAAGATGCTGAGGAACTGCAAATGTTAGTACACTCAAAGATATCTTTTGAAAGACCCACTGAGCCTTTTCTGAAAGCTGTACCACATTAGCTTGGCTTCCCTCTTCTGTTCCTCTAAACAGGCTGGGAAATCTTCTAAGACAAACAATAGGACTTTCCATTTCAAGGTAGCTCAGCTGAGAAAAAACCCCAGCCAGGGACAACTTCCAGAGTGTTTATTTGATTTCCCCCCCCCTTCAACTCTAAATGAGAACTGAGGGCAGCTTAATTTGCATGCAGGCCATATAGGTAGTCTAAGGAGAAATTTCCTGACAGTCAGAACAATTAATCAGTGGAACAACCTGCCTCCAGAAGCACCAATTTTGGAAGTTTTTAAGAAGAGACTGGACAGCCATTTGCCTGAAATGGTATAGGGCCTTGGTGGTGAACCTATGGCACGGGTGCCACAGGTGGCATGCAGAGCCGCCCCAGTCCTAGGCCTTCAGCTTGGTTTTATAAAACCTTTTTGCTTTAGGCCTCCGCTGCCGTGTGCAAAAAAAAAAAAGGTTCAATCAATCAATTTCAGCTTCTCGTGGGGTGGGGGGAGAAAGATCTCGCAAAGTTGTAATTGATTGATTGAACTTTTTAGTCCCAGCCAGTCTGCCGTTACCACCACAGCCACACCCACCCAATGGGCCACGCCCACCCAATGGGCCACGCCCACCCGGCACCTGACAATACATAAGTGGGTTTTGGGTTGCAGTTTGGGCACTCGGTTTCTAAAAGGTTCGCCATCACTGGTATAGGGCTTCCTGCTTGAGCAGGGGGCTGGACTAGAAGACCTCCAAGGTCCCATCCAACTCTTAATATTCTGTTATCCCGTTATTTTGTAGTCCTTGATGTATAGCCACAATTGAGCCCAAAATGTCTATTACTGAGACAGTTGTTAAGTGAGTTTTGCTTGCCATACGTCCTTTCTTGCCATAGTTGTTAAATGCGTCACTGCAGTTGTTAAGTTATTCACACAGTTGTTAGGTGAATCGGGCTTCCCCATGGACGTTGCTTGTCAGAAGGTCACAAAAGGGGATCATGTGACCCCGGGACACTGCGACCGTCATAAATAAGAGTCTGTTGCCAAGCGTCTGGATTTTGATCATATGATCCTGAGGATGCCGCAATGGTTGTAAGTGTGAAAAACAGTCCTAGGTGACTTTTCCAGTGCCGTTGTAACTTCAAATGGTCACTAAATGAACCGTCTACAGAGATTCCCAGTCATCCAGGTTATGGTTGTCCCCAAGGTGCTTTTTCAAGAGGCAGTTTGGACTTCCTTTGTTTTTTTCCTTGAAGACGTTTCGCTTCTCATCCAAGAAGCTTCTGTTGTGATTCAGGGTCAGCCTGTGGGTTCGGCAGTTGGGTCGGACGACTCAGAGGAGGAGGAGGGGGGTGTTGAAGACCTTGCTGAGGGGGTTGAAGATCTTGCTGATGAGAGCCCTCAGCCAGGCCCCTCCCACTTGGTCACCACGGAGACCCAGCTGTGTGAGCCTGACAGCGTGGATGAAGATGACCCACAGCTGGCCCTGTTCAAGGAGGCCCGACGCAGGAGGCAGTCAATTAGGAGTAAACAGAGGAAGGCAATGGGGCTTCTCGGAAGGAGGCAGAGAGAAGCCACGCCCTGAACTCTATATAAGGGGAATGTGTGGGGAGGGCTGGTTTGCTGAAGGCAACCGCTTGGATAGTTCATGTTTCTTAAAGCTCCTGTTTCTTGGTTTGTCTTGTTCCGTTTGTTTTTGTGGTAATAAATTTGGCAGGCGTAATTCCAGCCTCTTGCCTTCTTGTAAAAGGGGTTGTCCCTGCCTTTTCTGCAGGGTTGGTAGCAGGCTGGTACAGAACAGCTTCTTCTGGAGAAGCTTCTCAGATGAGAAGTGAAAGGTCTTCAAGGAAAAACAAAGAAAGCCCAGTTGCTCCTTGAAAAAAGCACCTTTGGGACATTAAATGAACTGTTGTAAGTTGAGGACTACCTGTGGAGAAGAAAATCCACGTGTTATTTTTTTTTTCTTTAACCACTAACGGGGGATGACGTGGTACCGTCACCTCCATCTTTCTTAACCATGGATGGAGAAGTTGCCTAAACTTCTGGAGAGTATCGGGTTTGAGCAATTCCAGACATCCGTGGCTGTGATGGGAACTTAGCAGGGAAGGAAGGAAACGAGTAGTATTACACCTTGCTCATTACGGCACTTCCTTTCATTCTCGCTTCCTCTTTGCTCTCCTATATGAGAGCTTGTGGTGCGTCCGGGCTTCTAAGCCACATTTCTGCATCTGGTGACTAAGACGGAGGTTCAGCAAAGCAGCGTCTAAGTGAGCAACCACCTCTTTTGTTTCGCTCCCTGATTCAGAGTTTGAAGTACTTTCACCCTTGCGCTTTTGCTGGTAAGACTTTCAAAGAGTTTGTTTCATCGTTTGTGCTAATGCACACATGTAAATCTTACTTACACTCTTCTACATGACTTGCTCCCTTGGAGGGATTTGTAACACTTCTATCTTTAATAGTGTCTTTAATGCCCTTGCATAATATTAACCATAAAACGGTTGAATTTAAGTAATCAAAGTAAATGCAACATTTGGATCTTTATCAGCTAATCTTAGGCCTCAATAAAATCCAGGGTGATGTTTGAAGAGTGCGTGTCTAAAAGGAAGCTGTTTTTGAAACACCTGCATTTTTTTTTATCCCGCTGACATTTTTGTTCTTGTTCTGTGCTCAGTTCACTGGGTGTTTTTTCTTTTTTTTAAAAAATGTAAGAGTGGTTTGAAACAATAATGTGTGAAAATAAGTGAGCATACAGAGGCTTTAAAGAAGTTATGTGAGTCACTAAAAAAGAACAGAGGAATTAAACTCCATCTAAATAATCTGACATCATTTCTCTTATTATCTAAGTTGTACGTGCCTTGGTCTTTCTGAGGAATTTTCTTAAATATTAGCCTGGTGTAGCCAAAGTAAATAAAAAGCAAGTCTTGGCTCTTTGAGTGATTGGTATGTGATAATAAAGATGGTGCCATATTGCTTCATGCTTTAAAAATACGCAGTTCCTCAAGCTGCTCCATTACTGGAGGTTTTCAAGAAGAAATTGGACAGCCCCATGTGTCCAGAATGGTATAGGGTCTCCTATTTAGGCAGGGAGTTGGACTAGAAGACCTCCCAATCCTGCTACTCTATGTTCTGTGTTCTATGTTCTGTATTTAAATTGGCAAGCTGATAACACTGTTATCTTCTGAAGGGTTTATTTTAAGAAAGCTTTCATTTCTTTTAAGGTGTTCTGTTCAGGAGTAACAAACATTGTCCCACTCGCTTGAACAAAATCAGGTCACAATTCTTACTAGCTGGGTATAGGCAGTCCTTGACTTACAACCATTCATTCAGTGATCGTTTGAAGTTACAATGGCACTGGAAAAAAATGATTTATGACCGTTTTTCACAACTTAGGACCTTTGCAGCATCCCTGTGGGAATGTGATCAGCTTTTGCAACCTTCTGACAGGCCAAGTCAATGGGGAAGCTAGATTTGCTTAACAACCGTATTAGTAACTCACCACCTGCAGTGATTCACTTAACAGCGATGGCAAGAGAGGTCAGTAAATGGGACAAAACTCACTTAACAATTGTCTAAGCCGATGTAAGAGTACAAAGAGCAACAAAGATGATTAGAGGTCTGGAGGCTAAAACATATAAGGAACGGCTGCTGGAATTGGATATGTCTAGTTTAATGAAGAGAAGGACTAGGGGTGACATGATAGCAGTCTTCCAATATCTCAGGGGCTGCCACAAAGAGGAGGGAGCCAAGCCATTCTCCAAAGTGCCTGAAGGCAGAACAAGAAGCAACAGATAGAAACTAATTAAGGAGAGACGCAATGGAGAACAAAGGAGAAACTTCCTGACAGCTAGAACAATTAAACAGTGGAACAACCTGCCTCCAGAAGCTGCAAATGCTCCAACACTGGAAGTTTTTAAGAAGAGACTGGACAGCCATTTGTCTGAAATGGTGTAGGATTTCCTGCCTGAGCAGGGGGTTGGACTAGATGACCTCCAAAGGTCCCTTCCAACTTTACTATTATGATTATGGTTATGACTACCCTTATTGGTGTAGACAAGCATATCTGATCTCGCTAACAATTATGCCCTGCCCGACTACCCCAGATGAAAGAAGGACAAAAATTGGTGGTAAAAATTCTGATTTTAAGTAGGACACCTTTTTTCCCCCCTCAAAAAAGAAGGGACACAATTCCTGAAGGGCCATTTGCCAGTCTCAAGAAAATCCCAACAGGGCAAATACTTGGATTGACTCAGTATTATCCTAGCATCCTCTTGGAAACTTCTTTAGCATCTGTCCCTGGGAATTGAATCCAGAAGTTGTTTTTTTCTTGCGAGGCAGGACTCATCCCTTGAACAGAAAGAAGCTAGGTGGAGACAATTTCAAGAAGAAGATAGGAGAAGAGACTATTGTGATGGTAGGAAGATCTTCCAGGCTCCTAGCACTTCAGATCAAGAAGCATTGGCGTAGGCTGGGGATACTATGGGATACTCTTTCCTTTTTCAGAAGAAAGTTACTAGAATTGAGTTTAGGCAGTTCAAAGTATTCTTGGCCCAGGGTCTACGACAACTCGCCACAGCCAACTCGCCACGGACAACTCACCACGGGAGGCTAATATCAAAGAAATAGTGGAACAGCATCATTAAAGAACGGATGCCAAAGGACGGACAAGATGGAATGTGAATGACAAAAATTAAAATAATGTTTTAACTATTTTAAATAATTAAGTTGAATTATTGAATTGTTCCATGGTGAGTTGGCTGGGGCAAGTTGTCCCATTCCGGCCCAGAATCACTGAGCGAGCAGCCATATATATCTACAGAAATAAATAAGGTAAAGGTAAAGGTTCCCCTGCACATGCGTGCTAGTCGTTTCTGACTCTAGGGGCCGGTGCTCATCTCCATTTCAAAGCCGAAGAGCCAGCACTTGTCCAAGGACATCTCTGTGGTCATGTGGCCGGCATGACTAGACACCAAAGGCGCACGGAGCGCTGTTACCTTCCCACCGTAGTGGTCCCTATTTTTCTACTTGCATTTTTACGTGCTTTCGAACTGCTAGGTTGGCAGAAGCTGGGACGAGTAACAGGCGCTCACTCTGTTACGCGGCACTCAGGATTTGACCCGCCAAACTGCCGACCATCTGATCGACAAGCTCAGCGTCCTAACCCACAGAGCCACCGCGTCCCTTGCAACAGAAATAAATACATAAAAATACATCAGAAATATCTTGTTTTTCTTTTTATTTGCCTGTTGGTAGAAGCTTGGCAAAGAAATATTTGAGCTTGGTGTTCCAGTTACCTCAGATGATCTGATAATTGGGGAAAGAATGGGAGGTTCCCCTTGGCAGTACAGCACAGAGTTTCGCTGAGGTTGCTTGCATTCTTGTCTGCTAGAGTGGATCCCTCTGGTGGGTTCAGCTCCAAGATCTCTCTCTGGACACCCTTGGCCGTGGTTCTCCAGAAAGCTTCCCGAACCTGAGGGTAGGGAACCACCACCCATCTTGATCTAATACCAGAAATATTAATGGTTGATTTGCTCTTTCTCCTGTTTTTTTTGCACTCGTTAAAAGGAGAATGTCATATGACTGGTTTTGGTGAAGGGAAATCTGGTTTTGTGTTTTGTTTACAGCCTGCTTTTCTGAGTTTGCTTCCCCCCCCCCCTCATCTTCTTAGCTAGCATCTTTTCTCTTCTCTGGGGGTTACATCTGAAAGGTAGTGCATTGGAGAAGACAGGTGTATTTTTTTTTAAAGATCTGGTTTCCCTTCTTGCTGACGATGGTGGCTGGGGGATTCTGGGAGTTGAAGTCCCCGCATCTTAAAAGTTGAGAAAACATGGCTGTGCTGTAGCATCTTGTTTGTGGCCAAGGTTCAAAATAGAGGAAGCGAGCAATTACCAGTCTTCCTTTTTGCATAGCATTAGCATTGATCAGGCAGTTTTATCTGCCGACATCCTTTTTTTAAAGAATGTGTATTTTTTGACATCTAGAGCAAAATAAGATATCGTGGAGAGGGGTTTTTTTGAGCATATACAAAAATAGGAGGAGAAATGTGTACTTCGAACTGTTGACAGGGTGCTAAAATTAAGAGCCTTGGTGGAGCAGTGGGCTAATGCCTTCTTAAGTAACACCAGCTGCCTGCAGTTAGTGCAGGTTCGAGTCCCACCAGGCTCAAGGTTGACTCAGCCTTCCATCCTTCCGAGGTAGGTAAAATGAGGACCCAGATTGTTGGGGGCAATAAGCTGACTTTGTAATAATGCCGCTTGGGGTGTATGTGAAAGCCCTAATAAGCAGGCATATACATAGAATGAAGGCTACTGCTAAGCTTGTAAGCTGCCCTGAGTCTTCGGAGAAGGGCGGGATATAAATGGAATTAAAATAAAATAAATAAATAAAATAAATAAAAATTAAAGGAAAAAGACCTGCAGGACCAGAACAAAGAACTTCTTCAAAGTTCTCTTCTTTGAGTTTTTTTTTTTTTTAAAAACTAACATATAGGTTAGTTTGGTCGACTTATGACCAAAATTGAGCCCAACATTTCTATTCTTAAGCAAGGCAGTTATTAAATGAGTTTTGCCCCATTTTATGGCCTTCTTGCCACAGTTGTTAAGTGAATTACACACAGTCATTAAGTGAATCTGGATTACTCCATTAACTTTGCTTGTCAAAACCTGGCTGGGAAGATTACAAATGGTGATCACAGGATCCCGGGACAGCGCAGCTGTCTTCTATACATGCCAGTTGCCAAGTGCCCAAATTTTCATCACGTGACTCTGAGGATATTCCAGCGATTGGAAGTGTGAAAACTGGTCATAAATCCCTTTTTTCAGTACCGCTCTAACTTTGAACAGTCACTAAATGAATGATTGTAAGTAGAGGAATGCCTGAATATGTAGACCAGGGGTCTTCAAACTTGGCCTTTTTATGACTCGTGGACTTCAACTCCCAGAATTCCTGAGCCAGCTTGCCTGGCTGAGGAATTCTGGGAGTTGAAGTCCACGAGTCATAAAAGGGCCAGGTTTGAAGACCCCCGATGTAGACTAAGAACCCAGAAGAATAGCTTGCTACAAATGTGTTGTAGAGTTATCATTCTAGCGGTGGTCTAACATTTCTTTTGATTATGTCTCAAGCAGGAAGTCACACAGCACTTGACTGTAAATGGAGGCATTCTGGTAAGCTTCCTGGCTTGTTAATAATGGCATGGATTTCTGCCCTAAATGAGCCACTAATTGGAGAAGCACAGACACAAACACACATATCCTGCAATTAGGGTTGATTCTTGGGGTTTTCAGTACTCTCTGACCTTGGTTTTCTTTGCAGTCGTTTCATTACCCAAACTAGGTTGCATCGTCAGTCCTAGTAAGGAACGGGATTTGTTCTCAGTTTATATTCTAGTGGTGTGCCCTGGCGTGGTTCTTTGGCTGGGCTGTCCACTATTGGCTTGTTTGGCAGTTCCTTGATTGGAGTATTATTTTCTTGTTAATCTTGGTGTTAATCTATGCTCAACTGGGTGCTGATTGCTGGTGGAGAGGTGCTGGGGTCGCTTTGTTCCCCTTTTGCTTGTTGATTATCTCTTTGGCACAGTCTGTAGGTATTGTCCATGTCTACGCATCTGTTGATAGCTAGGGCCAGGTCTCTAGAAATTCCCGAGCGTTTTGGGACTTGGTTTGCTCTAGGATGGCCATGGTTTCCCAACGGAAACTATGATTAATAGTTGGTTCAAATCCATTTTTCCTCCCTGCTATAGCCTACACCCAGAAGCTCCAAAGCAAACAATTTAGGAAAATACTCAAACTTTGAGAACTTGGAGAAGTAGGAGAGCTATTGTCCTTCTGGTAGTTAGTGCCAACTCTAACATAGAGACAGTCTCTAGGAGCAATTGCATGAAAGGCAGCGATGATCCGTGACTGTTGGCTCACTGCCTTTCTGTTTGGAAAATGTCACTTGGAAAGTCAGCACCTTTCCTAGAAACAGTGTGAAAGAGGAGTTACATTCCAGTGATATATATATATATATATATATATATATATATATATATATATATATATATATATATATATATATATATATATATAGTCAGCACCTTTCCTAGAAACATGTTGTTGTTGTTAGCTGCGAAGTCGTGTCCGACCCATCGCGACCCTATGGACAACATTCCTCCAGGCCTTCCTGTCCTCTACCATCTTCTGGAGTCCATTTAAGCTCGCGCCTACTGCTTCAGTGACTCCATCCAGCCACCTCATTCTCTGTCGTCCCCTTCTTCTATTGCCCTCGATCTTTCCCAGCATTAGGCTCTTCTCCAGTGAGTCCTTCCTTCTCATTAGGTGGCCAAAGTACTTGAGTTTTAGCTTCAGAATCTGGCCTTCTAAAGAGCAGTCAGGATTGATCTCCTCTAGGACTGACCGGTTTGATCGCCTTGCAGTCCAAGGGACTCGCAGGAGTCTTCTCCAGCACCACAGTTCAAAGGCCTCAATTCTTTGGCGCTCAGCCTTTCTTATGGTCCAACTTTCACTGCCATACATTGCAACTGGGAAGACCATAGCCTTGACTATACGCACTTTTGTTGACAGGGTGATGTCTCTGCTTTTTAGTGTGCTGTCTAGATTTGCCATGGCTTTCCTCCCCAGGAGCAAGCGTCTTTTAATTTCTTGGCTACAGTCCCCATCTGCAGTGATCTTGGAGCCCAGGAAAATAAAATCTGTCACTACCTCCATTTCTTCCCCATCTATTTGCCAGGAATTGAGAGGGCCAGATGCCATGATCTTGGTTTTCTTAATGTTAAGTTTCAACCCAAGTTTTGCACTCTCCTTCTTCACCTGCAACAAGAGGCTCTTTAGTTCTTCTTCACTTTCTGCCATTAGAGTGGTATCATCTGCGTATCTTAGGTTGTTGATATTTCTTCCGGCAATCTTAATTCCAACTTTTGATTCATCTAGCCCTGCCTTTCTCATGATGTGCTCTGCATATAAGTTAAATAGGCAGGGCGACAGTATACAGCCTTGCCGGACTCCTTTCCCAATTTTGAACCAATCAGTGGTTCCGTGTCCAGTTCTCACTGTTGCTTCTTGACCCGCATATAGGTTTCTCAAGAGACAAATAAGATGGTCTGGTACTCCCATCTCTTTAAGAACTTGCCACAGTTTGTTGTGTTCCACACAATCAAAGGCTTTAGCATAGTCAATGAAGCAGAAGTAGATGTTTTTCTGGAACTCCCTAGCTTTCTCCATGATCCAGCGTATATTGGCAATTTGATCTCTAGTTCCTCTGCCTCTTCGAAATCCTGCCTGTACTTCTGGTAGTTCTCGATCCACATACTGCTGAAGTCTAGCTTGTAGGATTTTAAGCATGACTTTACTAGCATGAGAAATGAGTGCAATGGTGCGATAGTTTGAACATTCTTTGGCACTGCCTTTCTTTGGAATTGGAATGTAAACTGATCTTTTCCAATCCTGTGGCCACTGTTGAGTTTTCCAAATTTGCTGGCAAATTGAGTGTAGCACTTTTACTGCATTGTCTTTTAAGATTTTGAATAGCTCAGCTGGAATACTGTCACTTCCACTAGCTTTGTTGTTGCTCAGTTTTTCTAAGGCCCACTTCACTTCACATTCTAGGATGTCTGGCTCGAGGTCAGTGACCACCTCATTGTGATTATCAGGGACGTTAAGCTCATTCTTGTATAGTTCTTCTGTGTAATTTTGCCACCTCTTCTTAATCTCTTCTGCCTCTGTTAGGTCCCTGCCATTTTGGTCCTTTATCATGCCCATTTTTGCATTAAACGTGCCCTTCATTTCTCCAATTTTCTTGAAAAGATCTCTGGTCCTCCCTATTCTATTGTTTTCTTCTATTTCTTTGCACTGTTCATTTAAGAAGGCATTCTTATCTCTTCTAGCTATTCTCTGGAATTCTGCATTCAATTGGGCGTATCTTTCTTTTTCTCCCTTGCCTTTCGCTTCCCTCCTTTCCTCAGCTATTTGCAAAGCTTCCTCAGACAGCCATTTTGCTTTCTTGCATTTCTTTTTCTTTGGGACGGTTTTGGTTGCTACCTCTTGTACAATGTCGCGAACCTCTGTCCATAGTTCTTCAGGCACTCTGTCTATCAGATCTAATTCCTTAAATCTATTTGTCACCTCTACTGTATATTCAACAGGGATATGATTTAATTCATACCTGAGTGGCCTAGTGCTTTTCCCTACTTTCTTCAGTTTAAGCCTAAACTTTGCAAGGAGAAGCTCATGGTCTGAGCCACAGTCAGCTCCTGGTCTTGTTTTTACTGACTGTATAGAGCTTCTCCATCTTTGGCTGCAGAGCATATAGTCAATCTGATTTCTGTGTTGACCATCTGGTGATGTCCATAGAAACATGACTAGACGCCAAAGGCGCACGGAGCGCTGTTACCTTCCCACCGTAGTGTTCCCTATTTTTCTACTTGCATTTTTACGTGCTTTCGAACTGCTAGGTTGGCAGAAGCTGGGACGAGTAACAAGGCGCTCACTCTGCTACGCGGCACTCGGGATTATATTTCCTCAATTTCTTATTCTTTTTAACCACATCTAAGAATATATCTAATCTGTTTAATCTTTAAACATTCCATTCAATAGATCTAATCATCTAATCCTTTAACTCTAATTCAAAACATTTTTTATACTTTTCTTTCTTAATGTTCTTTTCTTTTTTTTTTACAGAAAGGAAAGAAGCATACTGTATTAATTAAAAAATTCATCCCTCTAAAAAGTAGTATATTCCAAAGTTTTTCTATTTCTTTAACCATATTCAAACAAATGTTTCTCTTTTAAGTATTCTTTCTGATAGGTCCCATCATCTATTTTCTTGGTTTCTATTTTAATCTTTTGTCTCTGCCCAATGTCTTTCTTAATCACTGTACTATGCTGAATCATTCGTGTTCATTTTTTTTTCTTTTTGCTCCCTTTACTGCTCCTTCTGGAGTATAGTCTCAGGGTCCTTCCTTTTTCCCATATGTGACACATGTGGTTAAGAATTCATATTCTTAATCTCCGCCTTGGAATCCACTATGTCTATTTTTGTTCATTTGCCTCTTCCACTCATCCCAACTTCTTGTAGTCCCAATTTAAGTGTGCTCTTTGGTTCTGTCTCCCTTTCCAGCACAGATGAGGCTGACTAGCAAAAACCAGATCTATCTGGTGACGGGAGGCTGTGGTTTCCTGGGAAAATATCTGGTTGAAATGCTTCTGGAACAAGAGCCCAACCTTGCCGAAGTACGGATTTTTGACCTGCATCTGGATGAAAATATGCGCAGCTTGGACAGAGGTGAGTCAGCTCTTTTCTTCTATGCGCAAGGAAGGTGCCGGTGACCTGGCCATTGGTACATGCTCACTTGGATTAAATCATCATTACATTGTCAACCTTTCTCTGAATAATTGTTCATTTGCATCTCCAACCAAGCCAGAGAGATCACAGAGAAACTCTGTTTCTGAGTTTGGGACTGAAGCTCCACTTATTATTTCTCTGTGTTCTTTCTTCATAGCAATTTGTTTGTTCAGTCGCTGTGTCCAGTTCTTTGTGACTCCATGGACCCTTATCTAAATTCATGTACATTGCATTGATGACACTATCTATCCTCCTTATCTTCTGCCATTCCCTTTCTCCTTTTGTCTTCCATCTTTCTCAACATCAGGACCTTCTCCAAGGAGTCTTCTCTCGTCTCATTTGGTGACCAAAGTATTTGAACTTCAGCTGCAGTTATCTGTCCTTCCAAAGGACAGCCAGGGTTGATTTCCTTTAGGATGGACTGATTTGACCTCCTTGTAGTCCCAAGGGACTCTCAAGAGTCTTCTTCAACACCATTTATTTATTTATATCCTTATTATTTTTACAAATAACTCAAGGTGGCGAACATGTCCAACATAGGTAAAGGTAAAGGTAAAGGTTCCCCCGCACATGCGTGCTAGTCGTTTCCGACTCTAGGGGCCGGTGCTCATCTCCGTTTCAAAGCCGAAGAGCCAGTGCTTGTCCGAGGACGTCTCCGTGGTCATGTGGCCGGCATGACTAGACGCCAAAGGCGCACGGAACGCTGTTACCTTCCCACCGGAGTGGTCCCTATTTTTCTACTTGCATTTTTACGTGCTTTCGAACTGCTAGATTGGCAGAAGCTGGGACGAGTAACAGGCGCTCACTCTGTTACGCGGCACTCGGGATTCGACCCGCCAAACTGCCGACCTTCCGATCGACAAGCTCAGCTTGTCATACCTTTCTCCTATTTTCCCCACAGCAATAACCTTGTGAGGTGAGTTGGGATGAGAGAATGATTGGCCCAATCATGTCTGAGGTGGGACTTGAACTTATGATCTCCTGCATTCTAGCCTGGTGCCTTAACCGCTGTCGGGCCTCGGGAGCCCGACACTTCAGGGGGGGGCCCTCCACCTCTACGGCACCCCCTGCCTGGCACCCGCCGGACCCGCCCAGCTCTACAGCGGCCCGAGAGGCTCCGGAGGCCACGCCGGACTTGCCTAGCTCCTCAGCGGCCCGAGAGGCTCCGGAGGCCGCGCCGGACTCGCCCGGCTCCGCGGCGGCCCGGAAGGCTCCGGGGGCTGCGCCGCCGCTTCTGCTTTCCCCATCCGCGCCGCGGCTGCCGTCTTCGCCCGGCGGCGCGTCTGCGCAGGTCTCCCCGGCCCATGGCGCGACCGGCAGAGGCCCGGACCCACCCTGCGTCACGGCGGCCTGGGAGGCTTCGGGAGTTTCGGCCGCGCTTCAGGAGGCTTCGGAGACCGCGCTGCTGCGGCTGTCTCCTCCGGCCGACGCCACGCCTGCACGGGGCTCCCCAGCCGGTGGCACGCCCAACGGAAGCTCCAGACCAGCTGGTAGTGGGACCGCTGCTTCGGGAGCCCGCAGCACGACGCCGGCCCTTCCCCGGCTTCGGCTGCTGGGACCACATTCAGCGGAGCAGCCCGGGGCACTGGACGGTCGTGCACGGGACTGTGTTTCTCAGGAGCCGGCGAGCCTGTTGGGGGACGCGTCCCTCCCCGTCGCAATGCTTGGGTGGCTGGGGGCCCCGAACGTAGACGACCACAGGGGGGTCCAGAGATGGGCGCGGCAGGGAGGGGGTGAGGGGGTGGAGCATGGTGGCGGCAGAGCACGGGAGGGGGCTTACCTGGTTAGGCGCCGGGCGAAGGGGCTTGTAGGGGAGGGGTGGGAAAGATATAGGGAATGGGAGGGCGTGGGCGTGTTTGGGTGGAGTATGGGTGGGTGTTTCGGGTGTGTATATAGCAGCGTTGGCTGCAGGTAGCGGCCAACGCTGGCTTTGTCTCTTGCTGCGGCTGTTGCCTTGGGGAATAAAGTGCTTTCAGTTCGCAGCGAGGTCTCTCGTTCCTGTGTTCGGTACTTTGCCCTGCTTGCTGCAGGACGAGCTTTGACAGAAAGCCAGCGTTATCATAGCGCCGCGGCCTTTCTGCCTTTCTGCTGTGTTCCGCTTTGTGTGCCATGGCAGAGGGCTTGCAAGGAGCCGCCCTGGAGACTGGATTGGAGGAGGCCGGCGTGGCCGCGGCGGAGGCAACACCACCCGAGGAGAGGGAAGTGGAGGACGCCCAGCCAGCTGTGCGGCCTAAGGTGCGGGAAGCACCACCAGCAGACCCTGCGGCGGAGTCCCAGGGTGCCAGCAGCCAGACCCTGGGGGGGGAGTGGTGGCTGAGCTCAGTGGGCGATGGTGGTGGCGGTCACCGCATGCCTTCAGGGAGAGGCTGCGACCTGGGCAGCGGATCTTTATAGTGACCACGCCCGTGAACTCGGCGACGTCGGGCTATTCCTGGATGCCCTGCGCGTCCGGTTTGAGGATGTTTCCCGTATACACCGTGCAGAAGCTGAGGTCTTAGCCATCAGGCAGCGGGGTCGGCCAGCGGAGGAGTACGTGCACGAGTTCCGCAGGGTTGCGGGCAGGTTGCGCTCGTGGCCAGAGCGCTTGCTGGTGCACCACTTTCGGGCCGGCCTTGATGGAGCTCTCCGGCGGGCATGTGTGGTTCGGGGGGTCCCGGCATGGCTTCAGGACTGGTTCAGGGTGGCGGTGGAGCTGGATATTGGATTGCAGGACACTCGGGGCAGGTCTGAAGCGGGCCCTGGAGCCTGGAGGGCCGGGGGAGGGCCGAAAGCTGAGGGGCGGAAGCCCGGGCCGGCGGTGCCACAACCTGCCCCCCTACCGGCGCCCCGTCCAACGTTTCGCTGCTTCCGATGTGACCAACCGGGCCACCGGGCGGTGGACTGCCCGTTACCACCGCCCCGGCCAGGGCCCAACCCCCCGGTGGCAAGGGTCCCAACCCCCAGGAGAACCACGGAGCGCTCCAGAGCAGCGTACCAGGTGGCCGACAAGACACCCCGAACGTCAACCCCGGTGCGTCCAGAGGGGCCGGCGGATGGACGGACCGACACATCCGACGGGTCTGAGGACCATGAGTACGAGGAGGACCCGATGGTAAGTGCTCCAGTGTGCCCTTTTGTGTTGCCTGTGACGTTGATAAGCCCACAAACAGGCGAAAGGAGGGAATGTAAGGCTTTGATCGATACAGGTAGCACGCGCTGCCTTATCAGCCTGGCAACGGCAAGGGAGGCCGGCATCCCCCTTCAGCGGCTCCCCAAACCTCTCCGGTTCCAGCAGGTAGACGGGTCCCTTCTGGGTGGGGCACCGATCACGCATGTGACGGCACCGGTGAGGATGGAATTGGGTACACACTGGGAGACCCTACGGTTTGTCGTGGTGCCGTCCATGACGGAGGCGGTCATCCTGGGGCTCACGTGGTTGGACAGATGGGGCCCCACGGTCTGGTGGGAGGGGGGGTGCCGACACCTTCGTCTAGGGACAGGGCCCCAGCCCCCTGCAAAGCATTCCTTCATGGGTCCGGAGGGGACCGGAGGGCCAGAGAGGGCCGCGGGGGTGGGAGCTGGGCTTGAGATACAGGTGCCATGGGAGTACGGCGATCTAGCAGACGTCTTCGATGAGAAAGAGTGTGATGCCTTGCTGCCCCACCGCCCCACGGACTGCGCCATCGAACTGGAGCCAGGGGCAAAACTGCCGAAACCCCGCATGTACGCAATGGCGCCCCGGGAGATGCAGGAGCTTCGACAATACATAGATAAGAACCTGCGGAGGGGGTTCATCCAGCCCGCCCGGTCCAAGATGGCGGCCCCTGTCCTATTCAGGGAGAAGAAGGACGGGACCCTAAGACTGTGCGTAGATTACCGGGGGGTTAACGCGGTATGTGTAGAGCACTTGTACCCCCTCCCTCTGGTGAAGGACCTCCTGGCCCATTTGGCTACGGGCCGGGTGTTCACCAAATTAGACCTCAGGGAGGCGTACTACCGTGTCCGGATCAAAGCCGGCGACGAATGGAAGACGGCTTTCAATTGCCCGTTGGGGAGCTTTCAGTTCAGGGTAATGCCGTTTGGTCTGCAAGGAGCCCCCGCGGTCTTCATGCAGTTGATTAACCAAGTCCTGCATGATCATTTGTACCGGGGGGTCCTGGTCTATCTCGACGACATTCTCATATACACGTCAACGCTGGAGGAGCATGTCGCCCTGGTTCGGTGTGTACTAACCAAACTGAGGGACGCCCAATTGTATGTGAAACTCTTTAAATGTGAGTTTCACAAGCCCCGGCTGGACTATTTGGGATATCGGGTGTCCTCAAACGGGGTGGAGATGGATCCAGGGAAGGTGGAGGCCATCCAACAGTGGCAGGCCCCACGAACCCGGAAACAGTTGCAGAGCTTCCTGGGTTTCGCTAATTTTTATCGCCAGTTCATTCCGAACTTCGCTTCCATCGCCTTGCCGCTCACAGATCTGCTGCGGACAAAGCAAACAGCAACACCGCCGCGGCCAGGGCAAAAGCTAGCGTGGACCACTGCATGCCAGCGGGCTTTTGAGATGCTCAAGGCACAATTTGCTAAGGAGCCCGTCCTACGACACCCGAACCCTGACCTGCCCTACGTAGTGCAGGCCGATGCGAGTGACGTGGCCGTTGGGGCTGTCCTTCTGCAGCGGCATGCGATGGGGGAGCTGCGGCCCTGCGCTTACGCTTCCAAGAAACTGACCACCGCGGAGAGGGCTTGGGCTATCTAGGAGAAAGAGGCTTTCGCGGTCCGCTGGGCCTTGGGGACATGGAGACACCTTCTTGAGGGGGCTAGTCAAGAGTTCGAGGTATGGACGGATCACAAAAACCTGGAAGCCCTGCAAACACCCCGCCGTCTGTCCCCGAAGCACGTGCGGTGGGCCCAGTACTTTCAGCGCTTCCGGTTCCGGCTCAAGTATGTGCCCGGGGGTAGAAACTTCCTGGCAGACGCCTTGTCACGGCTACCTCAATACGATTGCCGGAAAGAGGAGGTAGTACAGGCACTGGTACCGCCACCCCGCCCGGTGGAGGGGGCGGAGCACAAGGCCAACACCTTGACGGACGACTTCCTGCGGGCCTGTAAGGGGGCGCTGGCAACTGATGAATGGATGCAGGCGCACCCCGATACGCTCACGTTGCGGGACGGCTTAGCTTGGCACGGGGTCAGGCTGTATGTGCCTGCGGCGGCACGGGATCGAGCGCTCTATCAGTGCCATGACGCCAGGCAGGCAGGCCATTACGGGTTCGTAAAAACCCTACATTTGGCCCGCCGCCAGTTCTGGTGGCCGACCATGAGGCGAGACATCGAGAGCTACGTGCAGAAATGCCGCGTTTGCGCAACCACCAAGCCCTCCACCAGCAAACCGGCAGGGCTTCTGCAACAGGTGGTGGACCCCGTACGGCCTTGGCAGGACATTGCCATGGACTTTGTGGTCGAGCTACCGGAAAGCAGGGCGTACAACGTTTTGTGGACAGTGGTGGACTTGTTCTCGAAACAGGCCCACTTTATTCCCTGCAAGGGGTTGCCTTCGGCCCGTCGGCTGGCCTGGCTGTTTGTCCAGCACATCTACCGTCTCCACGGGGTGCCACGACGTATCATCTCGGACCATGGGGTGCAATTCACGGCCCGGTTCTGGAAGGACTTCGTGCGTTACATCGGAGCAACACAGGGCCTGAGCTCGGCGTACCACCCAAGCACAAACGGGGCTGCGGAACGTGCAAACGCGGCGGTGGAGCGATACCTGCGTTGTTACGTCTCATACCAGCAGTCTGAATGGGTGGACCTGCTAGCCTTTGCGGAAGTAGCCTACAACAACGCGGTGCATAGCAGCACTGGGTTCTCCCCTTATAAAGTAGTCTCTGGTTATGAATTCGTCCCCATCGCGGGTTGTGACCAGGGTGCCCCTGCGTCCTGCACACCTGGGGAGTGGATGCACCGGTTGGAGAAGGTATGGGGGATAGCGAAGAAGGCGTTAGAGCGGGCTGCAGGGACATACAAAGAGCAGGCAGACAGGAAGAGACGGCCGTTTGCACCCCCTAAAGTAGGTGATCTTGTATACCTCTCCACGAAGTACCTGCGGCTACAGGTGCCCTGTAAGAAGCTAGGGCCCAAGTATCTCGGGCCGTTCCGGGTAATACAGGTAGTAAACCCTGTCACCGTCAGGCTTCGGCTACCCCCCCTCCTTGGGAAGATACACCCCGTCTTCCACAGTAGCCTGCTGAAGCCTGCAACAACCGCCTCTGCGGCGGTGGGGGAGGGCGGCCCAGGGCCTGTACACGGCGACCACTATGAGGTACAGGAGATCCTGGACTCCCGAAAATGGAGGGGGCGGGTGCAATACTTGGTGCTCTGGAAGGGATACCCCATGGAGGAGGCCACCTGGGTGCGGGACGGGGATGTGTGCGCGCCACGCCTTCTCCGAGCGTTCCACCGGAAACATCCAGGGAAGCCAGGAGGGACCCAGGGGGAGACTGCAGGACACATAACGGAGCACTCACCCCTCTCTCCTTGCATTCCAGGTGGGCCCCTGGTAGAGGGGGCAGCATGTCGGGCCTCGGGAGCCCGACACTTGAGGGGGGGCCCCTCCACCTCTACGGCACCCCCTACCTGGCACCCGCCGGACCCGCCCAGCTCTACAGCGGCCCGAGAGGCTCCGGAGGCCGCGCCGGACTCGCCCGGCTCTGCGGCGGCCCGGAAGGCTCCGGGGGCCGCGCCGCCGCTTCTGCTTTCCCCATCCGCGCCGCGGCTGCCGTCTTCGCCCGGCGGCACGTCTGCGCAGGTCTCCCCGGCCCACGGCGCGACCGGCAGAGGCCCGGACCCACCCTGCGTCATGGCGGCCTGGGAGGCTTCGGGAGTTTCGGCCGCGCTTCAGGAGGCTTCGGAGACCGCGCTGCTGCGGCTGTCTCCTCCGGCCGACGCCACGCCTGCACGGGGCTCCCCAGCCGGTGGCACGCCCAACGGAAGCTCCAGACCAGCTGGTAGTGGGACCGCCGCTTCGGGAGCCCGCAGCACGACGCCGGCCCTTCCCCGGCTTCGGCTGCCGGGACCACGTTCAGCGGAGCAGCCCGGGGCACTGGACGGTCGTGCACGGGACTGTGTTTCTCGGGAGCCGGCGAGCCTGTTGGGGGACGGGTCCCTCCCCGTCGCAATGCTTGGGTGGCTGGGGGCCCCGAACGTAGACGACCACAGGGGGGTCCAGAGATGGGCGCGGCAGGGAGGGGGTGAGGGGGTGGAGCATGGTGGTGGCAGAGCACGGGAGGGGGCTTACCTGGTTAGGCGCCGGGTGAAGGGGCTTGTAGGGGAGGGGTGGGAAAGATATAGGGAATGGGAGGGCGTGGGCGTGTTTGGGTGGAGTATGGGTGGGTGTTTCGGGTGTGTATATAGCAGCGTTGGCTGCAGGTAGCGGCCAACGCTGGCTTTGTCTCTTGCTGCGGCTGTTGCCTTGGGGAATAAAGTGCTTTCAGTTCGCAGCGAGGTCTCTCGTTCCTGTGTTCGGTACTTTGCCCTGCTTGCTGCAGGACGAGCTTTGACAACCGCTAGACAAAACTGTCACTGTGTTTTTTTTAGTTTTGCCAGCTTTGTTCATTTCTGTCTGTACGTCTTCCCCTGCTCTCTGCACCTGTGTTACTATCTTATCATGTAACCATAGTGAATGTCACATGTTCAGCCATGTTATGGTTTTACTCTGTTTTGTCCTACTAAGTGCGCATGTCTACAAACGTTTTCTCACTTTTACTTTGTATTCTGCCTGATGAGAGATGTAGTCAGTTAGGTCTTTTGTTTTCTCATTAAAAGTTTTACAGTTTTTTTAACATTTATAGGCTTTTTAACATTTATAGGAGGCACGTCTCCATCAAAACCCCCCCACAATTTATCTACCATCCCTTATGCTGACCGCTTCCCAATACAAAACCGTTTCCATGTTGCGCTATTCCTGGCATGGGTATAATAATACCATTGGGATGACAGCATTAGAGGGGAAGGCAAATCTTTTATTTTATTTTGTGTGTGATTTATTCAAGGTGTGATTTAATTAGAGCCTTCATTTCTAATGATTTTAGGAAGCAAAGGAAATTTGTGAGCTCATAAGACATTTGAACCAAAACTTTGTACCCTGAATTGCTGGTGGCTTAATATTATTTGTCATTGCTTGGTAGAGAAGAGAACGTGCTGTAGGTCATTCTCTCTTCTTTCAGAATTATTATTTCTTAGCATTATTAGTTTTATATTTATACCATTTGTTCTCCCGAAAGAGCCCAGGGCAGGGTACAAAAGGAAGAATAACATTAAAACAACCTTCAGTAAAAAATATCATAATAAAACACTTACCAGTAACACTAAAACTATCTGGCTTAAAAAAATCTATAAAAATATATAAAATATAGCTATTAAAATAAGATTTGCTTTAAAAAAGCAATCTAGTCCTTGAGAAGTTATTATTCTATCTTAACCTGCCAGATTCTCTTACAGAGCCCTAGGTTAAATTGTAAGCTTTTGTATAAGTGGAAAAATTAAATATTTTTCCTACTGCTCTTGGTGATGAGTGCATGTTTTACAATCTATCAGCCCAAACAATGCTAATTTTCTTTAGGTTTTTGGATGAGGTCCTGTTCCTTAAATGATGCATGCATCTTCAGATGCAAAGGTCCTCATTTATTCTATTTTTATTTTTTAAAAATGCAGCTGGTTTCATTTTTCTCTCTCTTCAAGCAGTCTCTTGAAAAATAAGCTTATGAGTAAAGTCTGTATAAAGGATTTGTAGCTTGCAGACATAAAAATGCACACTGGCGGCCAAAAAAATCATTTTTTCTTCAATGCCTGATCTTTGAATCACTTTGGCATAGCCAAAATTGGCATGTTGGGGCATATTTTAAAAGGAATCTTTTATTTAGGAAATAGTAACCTTACTTGAAAAATTTTTTGCAACAAACCAAGGCCCTGTTGGCTTACTCAAATGAGGGTAGATGCAAGGAAGTTATTTTAGTCCTCAGTGAACATATATTTTAAGCCCCCTATCCAATTGGTTTTAGTGGAACCAGCTTCAGGTTTACACAGGCCTATTTTTGTCAACTTCGGCAACTTTAAGATATATGGACTCCAGCTCCCAGAATTCCCCAGCCAGCATGGGATCGTGATAGATTTGAACACTGGGCCCTATCTAACAAAATGAAATTTAATGTGGAGAAACGTAAGGTTTTACACTTAGGCAGGAAAAAATCAAAGGCACAAGTACAGATTAGGAGAGACTTGGCTCAGAAACAGTAACTGTGAGAGGGACCTTGGAGTCCTAGTGGACGATCACTTAAATATGAGCCAGCAGAGTGCGGCAGCAGCTAAAAAAGCTAATACAATCCGTGGTTGTATAAAGAGAAGCATAGAATCAAAATCACATGAAGTATCAGTACCGATATAAAACCTTAGTAAGATCACACCTGGAATACTGCATCCAATTTTGGCCACCAAATTACAAAAAAGATGTTGAGATTTTGGAAACAATGCAGAGAAGGGCAACTAAGGTGATTAAAGGCCTGGAGACTAAAACATATGAAGAACGGTTGCAGGCACGGAGAAAAGAAAGACTAGGGGCGACATGATAGCAGTATTCCAGTATTTGAGGGGTTGCCACAAAGAAGAGGGGGGTCAACTTACAGTATTTTCCAAAGCACGAGAAGGCAAGACAAGAAACAATGGATGGAAATAATCAAGGAGAGGAGCAACCTGAAATTAAGGAGAAACTTGCTAACAGTGAGGACAATTAACCAGTGGAACAGCTTGCCACCAGAAATCGTGGGCGCTCCATCACTGGAGGTTTTTAAGAAGAGACTGGACAGTCATTTGTCTTAAATAGTATAGGGTCTCCTCCTTGAGCCGTGGGTGGGACTAGAAGACCTCCAAGGTCCCTTACAGCTCCCTTCTGATTCAAAGAGCAATTCATGGAGGATATCTAGCAAGGCTTGTTGGTCTTCAGGACTCAGTGTTACATCCAGATTGGTGGCCGTAAACACCAGTTGTAGGAGAAGAAGGTGAGAAGGAGAGCAGGCTACTGCTAAGCTTGTAAGCCGCCCTGAGTCTTCGGAGAAGGGCGGGATATAAATGGAATTTAAAAAAATAAAATCTCCCTCTCCCCCCAGTTGTGAGACCTTTGAAGTATCTGGTTGCCCTTTCTAAGAACCACACCACTGATCAGTGGTACTGGTATTAGCCTGAGACAATATGACTATTTTAACATTCTTATGGTGGAACTGTATGTCCTGTTCAGAATATGCATGCTTTACAACACTAAACTAATTGATTTGTGAATAAAAATAAAGAACTAACGTTGGCGTAATGGTTAAGATGGATTGGCACTGGAGAATCTCTGATCTTCAGTCATGGAAGTTTGGGACCTCAACCAGCCCAGGAGATGTGTCTTCCATGACAACTGCCAACCATTATGGCTTATCTTTTTTTTTAAATAAAGGATTTTATTGAATTTTATAGGGTTAGGGATAAAATAGGATCGGGTTAGGGATTAGGGTTTGGGGTTTGGGGTGGGGTTGGGATCAGGATTGGGGTTGGGATTAGGACAGGGTTGGGATCAACATTGGGGTTATCCCCCAATAAAACTTTCATTCTTTAGCAAACAGGCATTTGTCCGGGTACACATGTTCAATTAACAATAGTTAATATAGTGATACATAACTGTAGAGAATGTAATAAACAATAATCAAAACCAGTATCAGTTAATCAATACATGTCATTCTTCGTACAAATATATATTCCAAATAACATATCACATTCACTTCTTACTAGCTCGTTTTCCTAACCATTGGTAAACATTATCCCATGTTCTATAATAAACTGAATCTTCTTTCTCTTTAATCTCTAACGTCAGTCTATCCATTTCCGTACATTCTAAGATTTTCTTAATTAAAACCTCTTCAGCTGGTAAGTTTTCATTTTTCCAGTATTGGGCAAATGCTATTCCCGCTGCTGTCAGTACATGCAATATTAAATATTCATTCTCCTTCTCATAATTAGATCCTAATAGTCCTAACAAAAACAATTCTGGCTTAAATTCTATCTGTCTTTTAGTCATCTTTTCCAGTCATGTATGTATCTTAACCCAAAACATTTTTGCTTTAGGGCATGTCCACCAGATATGATAGTAAATACCTGGCTTTTGTTTACATTTCCAGCAATTATTCGAAGTGTTTTAAACATTTTTGCTAATCTTACTGGTGTCATATGCCATCTATAAAACATTTTATACAAGTTTTCTTTAAATGAGACTTATCTTAATCACTTAGCTGCCTTTTGGCAACCTCACAGCTGCTAACCAGCTGTTAAAAACATAAGGATATCCTGAGATTTTGGACCATAAGAAAGGCTGAGCGCCAAAGAATTGAGGCCTTTGAACTATAGTGCTGGAGAAGACTCCTGCGAGTCCCTTAGACTGCAAGGCGATCAAACCGGTCAGTCCTAGAGGAGATCAACCCTGACTGCTCTTTAGAAGGCCAGATCCTGAAGTTGAAACTCAAATACTTTGGCCACTGAAATGTCGCGTGGTCGCACAGAGAGACGGACACTTGAGCTGGGTAGTATTTCTTTTATTCGGATCAGGAATGAATCTGAGACAAAGGGGTTTACCTGGTGTTTCTTATACCTGCCCAGGTGAATGATGGCCAATAGAATTGAACCTGGGCTTCCCGCCAGTGCATGTGGCCAATAGGTTTAAACCCTGGCTTCCCGCCAGAGCTGACCATGCCGGGGGCTGTCAAACTTGCTCCGTCCGGCTTTTCCCGCCTCAGCGGTTATCGCCTGGAGCTGACCAGCCCCCTGCTGCGCTGGCATTTCCTGTGTATGCTAGCAGCATACACTACACCCCTTCCCCCATAGTGAGGATTTTCCTCTGTCATACCATCTCCAACTATATACACATATTTACAAAACATGGTTACAATGGATACACTTGTTGATCTGTTGCCCCCTTATGAACGTACATAGTCATCGAGGTAGCTTGGCGCTTTGTGTGGCCTACTTGACCTTCTTGGTACATGTTCTTCCGGAGGTATGGTGGCGTGGCTATTCATTCCTTCCTGCAGCTCCTGTTGAGGAAGGTTGCTGTGTGTCTGTGTGTGTGATTTGCTGATTCCTGATGACTGCCTGGTTTCCCTATCAGACTCCTGCCTGTACAGGGGTTGCCATTGCTCCCCCCCAACCATCCTCCTTGGTGAATGTGTTTGTATTGGCTTTTGTGTTGGATCTTCCTCCTCACCCCCCAGTGTGTCCTCTGCCCCCCTTTCAGGAGTCCTTTTCCTCAGTTGATCCAGATGCCTTTTCCACAGGAGTCCCCCCTCCACCCTTACTCTGTAGGAAAGGGGCCCTGTTTGCTCTATGATTTCCCCTGGCACCCATGGATAACCCGTACTGTAGTTCCTGGCCCAAATGAGGTCCCCTGAGGTAAAATGTGTCTTGATGTTGGGGTTCCCCGTGTCTGTGGCTACTCTGTCTGGATGGAGCCTGTCTAAAGTTGTAATGAGGCGTCTCCCCCATCTGAGTTCCGCTGGGCTTTTGCCTGTGGCAGTGCAAGGTGTTGCGTGTTGGTGAAGGAGGAATGTGGCTAGTCTTTGCTTCCAATCTCCCTGTACTATGCGCTTGAGTGCATCTTTTGTTGTTCTCACGAATCGTTCTGCCAATCCATTACTGGCAGGGTGGAAGGGGGCCGAGGTGACGTGTCTAATCCCCAAGGTCCTCAGGAACACCTGGAAATCCGAGGAAGTAAATTGCGTTCCATTATCTGACACGATTACATCAGGCAACCCATGTGTAGCGAATATCCCCCTCAATGCTTGGATGGTCCCTGCTGATGTCATGCTGCTTACAGGTACCACCTCAAGCCATTTTGAATGACTATCCACAACTACCAGAAATGTGTGACCTTGGAATGGGCCAGCGTAGTCTATGTGCACCCTGGACCAGGGTGAGTGTGTTTCCTCCCACTTATGGACTGGTGCGTGTGGTTGTTCTGGCCGTGTCCTCTGGCATGTGTAACACCCCGCTACCTGTGCTTCTATCTCCTTGTCCAACCCTGGCCACCACAGGTAACTCCTTGCTAAAGCCTTCATTCTTACTATCCCTGGGTGTCCTTCATGTAGTGATTGGAGAACTCTTTCCCTGAGCCTTGTGGGAATGATGACTCTGTTTCCCCACAAAAGGCACCCTTTGTGTGTGGACAGTTCAAACCTTCTTGAGAAGTAAGCAGTGAACTCTTGCCCAGGTGATTTGTCTTGCCACCCACTACTCACCCACGAATGAACCCTGCTCAGAACCTTGTCTTTTGGTGTCTCTGTGGCTATGTCCTTCGCGTTGAGGGGGCATTCTGGCAGGTCTTGAATTGCCAGGATTTGGGCAGCCGGTGCTGGGTCCGGCTCCCTGTCCATTAGGGGCAGTCTGCTGAGACCATCAGCATGCCCCATCTCCTTCCCTGGTCTGTGTATCAATTTACAAGAATATGCAGAGAGAAATATTGACCATCTTAGCATTCTAGGTGACAAAATCTGTGGTGTTTGTTTCTCAGTTGTGAATAGTCCTAATAAAGGTTTATGGTCTGTGAAGATTATGAAATCTCTGCCATACAGGTAATCATGAAATTTCTTTACTCCAGCAACCACTGCCAGTGCCTCCTTGTCTATCTGGGCGTAGTTCCGCTCTGCAGCTGACAGGGTTCTGGAGTAGTAGGCGATGGGAGCCTGAGTTCCATCCTCCTTGAGATGGCTGAGCACTGCCCCAATCCCATAAGGGGATGCATCGCACGCAAGACAGATTGGCTGATCCTCCCTGAAATGGGTGACAGTGGCATCGCTTGCTAACATGTTTTTTAGTGTTTGGAATGCTTTTGCATGTTTGTCAGTCCATTCCCAAGGCGCTTGCTTGTCAAGTAGCCTATGTAGGGGTTCTGCAATTGAGGCTTTGTGAGGCAGGAATGTGTGGTAGAAATTGAGGAGCCCCAAGAACGCCTGCAATTCAGGCTTGTTTTTGGGAGCAGGGGCTTCTTTGATTGCCCTCACCTTTGATGCAGATGGGTGGATGCCTTGAGCATCTATCCTGACCCCAGGAATTCTGTCTCTGGGACCCCAATCCTGCACTTCTCCCTCTTGAGTTTGAGACCTGCCCCCCTGAACCTCTCAAGGACCGTCCTTAAACGGGTCGCCAGCACGTCCGGGGAGCTGGCTGCGATCAGGACGTCATCAAAATAAGGGCAAACCCCTGGTATTCCCTTAAGCGTCCTTTCCATCACCTCCTGAAAAATCCCCGGCGCTACGCTAACCCCAAACTGCAACCGGTCTACCCGGAACGCTCCCTTGTGAGTGATGATCGTTTGTGCTCTAGCAGCCCCTGGGTCTACCGGCAATTGCTGATAAGCTTGGGCGAGGTCCAATTTAGCGAACACCGACCCGCCTTGTAGGGATGCTAAGATGCTGCTGACTGCAGGGACCGGATAGGAATGGGCACTTAAAGCTCGGTTTATAGTCCCTTTATAATCAGCGCAGATACGAATTTCCCCATTTGCTTTAATTGGCGTTACAATGGGAGTTTCCCAATCTGCTCCATCAACTGGTGTTAACACCCCCTGGTCTACCAGCTTATC
Organism: Vipera berus; assembly: GCF_964194415.1. Taxonomy (NCBI): domain Eukaryota; kingdom Metazoa; phylum Chordata; class Lepidosauria; order Squamata; family Viperidae; genus Vipera; species Vipera berus. The sequence continues at coordinate 49,548,400 of NC_138210.1, forward strand.
CAATTCCCGCTCTATCTTTTGCTTTAACGCGAATGGAACACGCCTCGCCTTCATCCTTATGGGTTGTACCTGGGGATCTAGTCTAAATGAGATTGGGGGACCCATGTACTTTCCCAACTGCCCATCGAACACGTCCGCGAATTCCTCGCAGACTGCTTCTAGGGACACATGGCTCCGTGTTTGATTAATCCCTGTGATCTTGATGCCCAAGGCGTTAAACCACCCTAACCCCACAAGGCTAGTCCGCTGGCCCTCGACGACCAACACACTTAATTTACCCTTGAATCCCTTGTACTGCACCCACAACAACGCCTCCCCCCGGATTTTGATCGGTGAATTTTGAAAGTCAGAGAGGGTCAGTCTGGATGTTCTCAAGGGAACCCGTTGGCCGCTCCACTTGCAAATGTCTAAAAACGTTCTGGCGGAGATGATGGATACGGCTGACCCTGAGTCCAGCTCCATCAAGCAGGGGACCCCTTGCAGCTTCACCCTCAGTTTTATTTTTCGGGCTAGCGCCGCAGGAGCCCCTGTTTTAAAAACGCCCGGCCGTCCCGACGTGTGACTCACAGTCAGACCCAACGACCGCTTCCCAGTACCTGTGGCATACTGGAACTCAGCTTCCACCTCGTGTAGGCTGTCCCGCTGCTTGCCTCTGCAGACCGCCGCGATGTGCCCCGTTTTTCCGCACGACCGACACTTCGCCGACTTGAAACGGCAGGTAGACCGGGGATGCTGTCCTCCGCAGCTTGCACAGCGGGTAGACCGGGAGCCGCTCGCGCCACAGCCGGAGCACTGGGTAGACCAGGGCTGTCTGTAACCGCTGTTCTGGGTAGACCGGGAGTTGCAGCCGCAATGCTGGGTAGACCGGGGGCGATTCGCGCTGTGACCGTGAGGCTGGGTAGACCGGGGTCCGCTTGCTCCGCATCTGCACTCCTGGTCTCTCTCGCCTGCCGTGGTTGGTCTCGATTCTTTTCTGTTGTCTCGGTCGGGGTTGAAGGATCGCTGAGGTCGGTTGATGGCATCCACCTCCAGCTCTGCCCCGTCTGCGTCGGTGCTTCTTCTCACCTGGTGGATGGATCCGCCTTCCCTCGTCTCGGGCTCCTCGGCTGCATCCCAGGCTAAGAGTTCGTCTTGGACATCCCTCAGGGTCAGTTTCTGCTTAGCAAAAAGTTTCTGGCGCAGCTTCCTGTCCCTCACCCCACAAACGAGCCGATCCCGCAGCCTAATTTCTAGATTTTCGAAATTGCAGAGGCGAGCTGCCAGCCTCAGAGCTGCCATATACTGTTTGGCAGACTCACCTGGTCGCTGATCCCGTTTTTCAAAACGATACCGCCAGGCGATCTCGGACGTCTCGGCTGTCCTGCGTCTGGATCCGGGGCTGCCGATTGGATTCCGTCCGCGGCTAGCGTTGTCCGATGCAGGATCCCACCTTCGTCGCCAGTGCAATGTCGCGTGGTCGCACAGAGAGACGGACACTTGAGCTGGGTAGTATTTCTTTTATTCGGATCAGGAATGAATCTGAGACAAAGGGGTTTACCTGGTGTTTCTTATACCTGCCCAGGTGAATGATGGCCAATAGAATTGAACCTGGGCTTCCCGCCAGTGCATGTGGCCAATAGGTTTAAACCCTGGCTTCCCGCCAGAGCTGACCATGCCGGGGGCTGTCAAACTTGCTCCGTCCGGCTTTTCCCGCCTCAGCGGTTATCGCCTGGAGCTGACCAGCCCCCTGCTGCGCTGGCATTTCCTGTGTATGCTAGCAGCATACACTACAGCCACCTAATGAGAAGGAAGGACTCGCTGGAGAAGAGCCTCATGCTGAGAAAGATTAAGGGCAAGAGAAGAAGGGGACGACAGAGAATGAGGTGGCTGGATGGAGTCACTGAAGCAGTAGGCGTGAGCTTAAATGGACTCCAGAAGATGGTAGAGGACAAAAAGGCCTGGAGGAACATTGTCCATGGGGTCGCGATGGGTCGGACATGACTTCGCAGCTAACAACACAACAACAACATCCTGAGATTCTGAGATACTGCTAGTATCTATAGTATTGGTCACACAAGGAAGCCATGCCAGCTGCAAATACATCTGTGCGTGTATGAGTAAAGAAGCAGAGAAGGGTCACAGCTAAAAAACAGATGGTTGTGGTTTACTCCCAGACACACGCTTGGCCTGCATCCTTCAATCAAATCTTTTCTGCCCAAATATTTTGGACAAAGTGCAGACCGCTCCCAGTAGCTAGCAGCTCTGTAGAGAGATGATAAATAGAAAGAAGGGAAAATATGGAAAATATAATTTTCCTCTAAGGACCCTGTTGGGATCAATGCCCAATAAGACTGGCTTTGGCTGAGATGGTGCAAACTCACATTTTGACTCCTTCTTCTTCTGATTTTCCTGCAAACCAGCTTGGTCTCAGTCCAAGACAAGCCGTGCTCAGCCTGAAAAATGTATTTAACTTTGATTCTAGGAAATGAAACCATTAAACTGCATCAACTTTGCAAGATTAAAAATGGTTGAATAAAGGAAGTGCAGCATAAGAAAGCCACTGAGGTCTGTTGGTATTCAAGGCTGTAGCCTTTAATTTAAATTCTACATCGTAATATGTCATTATTAGATACCATCTCCTTCCCTGCAATCAGTTTATAAAAACACACAATACGTGCATGCCCCAGAGGCTTGTGAACCCCAACTGGCTAACCATACATCCTACTGTGTGTCACTTCCTTTGGCCATTGAAGGATGCTTTGTATGTGACATTCTTCTCAATCATTGAAAAAATGAAGCACATAACGCTGGGCTTCAGTCCTTGGTTTAGTAGTTTAATTGGGGGATGAACCAAAGTTCAAACGTGCTTGAAAGTAATGCATACTGCAGCTCTTTCAGGTAGGCTAAGTCAGGAAACAGACTCTAACCAGAATTCTGTTATAGATATCAGCTGTAGTAACAAAAACTCAGAAGCCTGGCTCTCTCTCTCTCTCTGTGTGTGTGTGTGTGTGTGTGTGTGTGTGTGTAACTATTTTTCTCTCTCTCCCTGTATCTATCTATCTATCTATCTATCTATCTATCTATCTATCTATCTATCTATCTATCTATCTATCTATCTCCATCCATCCCTTCATCTATCCATCCATCCATCCATCCCCAGAAAGATGTTACGTAAAACCACACAACTAGCCCAGGAATACAGATAGTCCTCAACTTAAAGCAGCTCAATAAATGTTCTTCATCTAAATACTTCTGAAACCCCCCTGAGTCCTACCAGGAAGATAGTATGAACCGTAGAGGACATAAAAGTCTGTAGGGCCAGTTGGGAGGAGCACTTGAAGCATCTCCAGAAACTTTCAGTGACTTGTTAAGGTTGAACTATAAATCAAGCTGTAATTGAAGGGTTCATTACAGGTCATTGAAAAGAGAAAGTGAAGGCAATTTGGGAATAAACTCGCCAGGGACAAAAAAAAAAAAGGATGTAAGGTCATTCTTAAAGATGGCCCGTTTCATATTCCATTGTTCAACCGGAATACACATTCTCACAGCTTGGCTAGCAGATCTGAACCAAGTAAGCTAAGGTGAACAAGACAATGTCAGGAAGGATTTGAAGATGGAAAAAGTCTAATATAACTGGCCATTGTCAGACAGCGTTCCTATGCTTTTTGAAAGGACCAGACTACGTAAGCAAAGCTGGAGATCTTGGGCAACTGCTATCATTTTTGGTTACTCTGTGGGGGAAATAAGACTATTTTCAAGGCTATTTTTTTTTGGCCAGGAACCTTGATCAAAACCCAGCTATAAATCTCCAGCCTCTCGACTTTTTACAGCTTAACTGGACTGAAAGGTTTTAACTCAGCTGAAGTTGCTCGGCGGCAGAACACAATAGAACCGGGTCATGTAATCATCATTTGCAAACTTCCCAGACAAGGTCCGACGAGAAAAGTCAATGGTGGAAGCCAGGTTAGCTTAAGGACCGCATAAGTCACTTAACAGCTGCAGTGATCCACTTAGCAACTGTGACAAAAAGGGTCGTAAAATTAGGCATCACTTACTTAACAACTGCCTTAACAATGGAAATTCTTCACAAACTCTTTTCCTTGTTACCTTCTGGGAGGAGGAGGCTCCATAGTATCCGTAGCAGAACATCCAGATTCAGCCACAGTTTCATTCCATACAGCATTAACCTTGTGAACTCTCAAGCTTCTTCCTTCCCTTATGTATTCAAGATGGACAGTATTTAATATTTATTTGTTATGTATATGTACGGGTGTGGGTCTGTACATATGTGTATATATTATGGTTAGGTGTGTGTCATGTATGTGTTCCACTTTGAGAGTGGGCAACTAAATTTCATTTTTGATGTGTGCCGTTGTGCCCACAGTAAAAAAAAAGACAATATAAAGGTTATCTTATCTTAAAAAAACAATGGAAATTCTGGTCACAATTGTAGTCGTAAGTCAAGGACCGCCTATGTCAGGGGTGTCAAACTCAATTTCATTGAGGGCCGCATCAGTATTGCGGTTGCCCTCAAGGGGCCGGGTGGGTATGGCCAGGGTGGGCGTGGCCTACTGGGTGGGCGTGGCTAGAGTGTGTATGGCCTACTGGGTGGGCGTGGCCAGCTCTACATCATTCGCATCAAGGGTGCCTATGGGGGCCTGGGCAGGAGTGGGACAGATCTGAGGGTCTCTGGCAGAAGGAGGGTCTCTGGGCCAGGGCCAAGGCAGTGGGGGCCGTTCCCTCACTGTTTCCAGGATGGCTTCACGGGCCACATGAAACCACTTTGCGGGCTGGATCTGGCCCCCGGGCCTTGTGTTTGACATGTCTGGCCTATGTAATACAACTAGGGTCTCTCAAGGAATCAAGCTTGGTTCGAGGGCTTCTGAGACTGTACAATTTTTTAATAAAAAAAAATCCCAGAATCCCAAAGAAGTGAGGTAAATAAAGGGTGTGTGTGTGTGTGTGTAGCTTCTGCCCATTGGGAGAAAAAGAAACAAGTGTTTCTGAACTCATTGAGAAGCCAGGTGGACAGAAAGTGAAATAGATTGGTGGAACAGACCAGTTTTCAGGAAGAGCCTTGGAAAAAACCCCACAGCTGGTTCTTGGCAGGGGTTGTGAGAGTGTTGTCACACTAGGATTTCCTGGGAGGGCGTAAGAAGGTTTCCGGTCTACGCAGTGGAAGAAAAAGAGTGAATTGCTTTCCGAACCTGATAAAGTTCCATAAAATCCAGGGAGATTGTTTGGTCTGGTTTGGTTTTCCTGTTCCCCAGGCCGTGACCCATTTTGCCACCTCAAAGCCCCACCAGAATTTTCTTTCTGTTCAACCCAGCGGGGTAGGTTTCATTTCTGCCCTGAAAAACCATCAGTCTTGAGCAACCTGCGAGACTAGCAATTACTACTATTATTACTACATCTACATCCTAGCCAGCTTCTGACAAGGAAAGTCAATGGTGGAAGCCAGATTTGCTGAAGGACAGCATAAGTCACTTAACAGATGCAATGATCCACTTAACGATCATGACAAAAAAGGTCGTAAAATTAGGCATGGCTTACTTAACAACTGCCTTAACAGTGGAAACTTTTACTACTACTACTACTACTACTACTACTACTACTACTACAACTACTACTATTTTTTGCACTGTAAGGTTTTACACTTAGCCTCACAATTGCCCCAGCATTACTCAGGAATTTAAAAGAGCCAAAAGAAACTCCTGAGCCGAGGTTTCAGCAAGCAAACCACTTTTATTTTGATCAAAATAAGAGTTGGGTGGCCACGTCTCTCTTCGTGGCTGGTAGAGAGATGAAGGCAAAAACCAGGAAAGATGTCTTCCACCTTTTATACCTTTCCAGAACAAAGAGATCTGGTCTTGGTACTAGGAACCAAAAGGTACAGAAAAATAATTCCAAGATGATGACTCATACACAGCTCCACTATAACTCCTTCTCCCCCTCCCCTTATCATGCTCTTTTCATGTAAGCAATCCCCTGTACCTAAAGCAGGGGTGTCAAACTGCCGGCCCGCGGGCCGGAGCGTCATGGAGAAACCGCGCCCATCCCATTTTCGGCAATGGGAAAAAGTTCCGATACGTCACGCGACGTCATGTGACGTCGCGAGTTTGACAAGCCTGACATAAAGCATGACACATTTGCTTTTATATAACTAATTTCCCAATATAAAGCACCTACAAAGCTGCTTGCACATAAACAAATATATATATATATATGTTTGAAGTTAGTAAAAATAAAAACGATGAAAATTCTTCATATATATATATATATATGTGTGTGTGTGTGTGTGTGTGATTACAAAGTATCACTACTAATATCAATATTACTAACATCAACCTTAAGCATAATAAAATCCCTTCAGCACATTGTGCAAATTCATCATAGTATCACATTGGAGTGAACAATGTTATGTGTGAAATGCTGAAGACAATAAAAAATAGTAAGCAAAATAAATTATAGACAGGAGAATAAACGAAATCTAACTCAAGCTAATTTACTCTTGGGTTACTCCATTTTACTTTTGTCCTTGTAGGCCAGTCTGCTTCTTCCACGTTGCTTCATTCACAGGCTTGTGTTTTTTACATTTCCCCCTGTCACCCAAATGACCTTTCTTATAGAACTGCCCCATGGCAATCTTCCATCGGAGGGACAAATTTAATCACATTTTAATCACAGGTAGTGTTTTGGAGACTTTTAATCTACATTCTTCTCTTGTCTCTTTCTAATTTAAAATGGCGGGTAAGCGAAATGTTAAAGTCACTTGCCTGTTGGATTGAGGTTGTGCCTTGGTTATGTCAGGGTTGAGGAAATCCTCATGGCCCATTCTCTGAATACACAAAACTGCAGCCAGAAATTTCTGCAGTAATTTTTCCAGTCTAGGATTCTACACATAGTCCTCAACTTATAACGGTCACTTAGCACCTGTTTAAAGTTACAATGGACTCATCACAAGCTACTTATGACCTGGTTCCAAAGTTCTACAGCTAGCTGCCCCTAGTGTGCATTTTGGGCACTTAGCAACAAGCCCACATTTACGGCCATTTGCAGTGTCCTGCAGTCATGTGACTGTCATTTACAATGTTCTTTTGTCAGAATCCAGCGTTTACTTCTGGTTTCCAGCAAAAACTGGCCCATAGCGAACTGAGAATTTGCTTAACAAGTGCAGCGTTCACCTTATAATTGCCACGTTCGCTTAGTGACTGCCGTAAAAAAAGGTCATAAAATCAGACTGATCACATTACGACCCAGTTTATGACCATTGTGACTGGCAGTGGTAATTATGGTTGTAAGTCAAGGACTACCTGTATTGAAATCAGCCTGTTTCCAAGCAAGTCAGGTCACAGAACTGAAACAAGGGCCTCAACTCCTCCACCATGATGGAAAATGATTCTGCCAAATACACAACCATCAAACAGTAACCATGAGTAAAGCATTTGATAAAATAGACCACAATCTACTACTTGATAAGATAGAAAAATGTGGGTTAGACAGCATCACCACCAGATGGATTCATAGCTGGCTGACCGGCCGTACTCAGCGTGTGGTCCTCAATAGAACTGCATCTACATGGAAGGAAGTGTGTAGTGGGGTGCCCCAGGGCTCTGTTCTGGGCCCAGTGCTCTTCAACATCTTCATCAACGATTTGGATGAGGGGATAGATGGGGAACTCATCAAATTTGCAGATGACACAAAGCTGACAGGAATAGCCAACGCTCCAGAAGACAGGCTTAAAATACAGGAGGATCTTGACAGACTTGAACATTGGGGCTATCTAACAAAATGAAATTCAATGGCGAAAAAAGTAAGGTTCTACATTTAGGCAAGAAAAACCAAATGCACAGGTATAGTATAGGTGGTACCTTGCTCAATAGTAGCAACTGTGAGAGGGATCTTGGAGTTCTAGTGGACAATCACTTAAATATGAGCCAGCAGTGTGCTGCAGCTGCCAAAAAAACCAACACAGTGCTAGGCTGCATTAACAGAGGGATAGAGTCAAGATCATGTGAAGTGTTAATAACACTTTATAATTCTACACTTGGAATACTGCATTCAGGTTTGATGAAAAAAAGATGTTGAGACTCGAAGAGCAACAAAGATAATCAAGGGACTGGAGGCTAAAACATATAAAGAACGATTACTGGAATTGGGTATGACTAGTTTAATAAAGAGAAGGACGAGGGGTGACCTAATAGCAGTGTTCCAATATCTCAGGGGCTGCCCCAAAGAAGAGGGAGTTAAGCTCTTCTCCAAAGCACCTGAAGGCAGGACAAGAAGCAACGGATGGAAACTAATCAAACCTAGAACTAAGGAGAAACTTCCTGACAGTTAGAACAATTAACCAGTGGAACAACTGGCCTCCAGAAGCTGTGAATGCTCCAACACTGGAAGTTTTTAAGAAGAGACTGGACAGGCATTTGTCTGAAATGGTATAGGGTTTCCTGCCTGAGCAGGGGGTTGGACTAGATGACCTCCAAGGTCCCTTCCAACTTATTATTATTATTAAACATTTACCCACATCCAATCTGCAGACAACTGCTTAGAAATCTAGTTCAGACCGTGCTTATTAACCTTGTTCTTTCCAGATTAGATGTAGTTCATCAGATTTAGGAGTAAGTTTGGCTTGTTTGACTAAGAGGCCCATATCAACCTGGCAAGTCATCAACTCTCTTCCAATGAGAAGAATTTCACACCAATATCCCTCAAGGGATTCTGCTGCCTGCCAAGCATCGGGCAACAGTGTTGTTGTTTTTGTTGTTGCAACACAAGCAGCAAAATTGATGTTGCTCTCACGGGATTAGCCAGATAGGAATCACAATCACACAATCAGATGAGCTAATTCTATTTATTTACAACTTACAATGACTTACAGCGGCTCACTTACTGACCGTTCGAAGTTACAACAGCGCTGAAAAAAGGCACTTAAGACCATTTTTCACACTTAACAACCGTTGCAGCATCCTCATGGTTTCGTGCTTGACAACTGGTTCGTATTCCTGACGGTCGCAGTATCCTGCTGGGGGTCCTGTAATGCCCTTTGGACAAGCAAAGTCCATGGGAGAAGCCAGATTCACTTAACAGCCACGTGACTAACTGAATGGCTGCAGCAATTCACTTAACCAATGCGGCAAGGAGAGTTGTAAAGTGGGGGCAAAACTCCCCCTTAGCAAATTTCTCACTCAGCAACGTAAATCTTGGGCTCCATTGTGGTTGTAAGTCGAGGACTACTTGCACTCCGTTTATTGTAAAGTTACATTGACAGAATCTTGCAAGAATGAAAGTACAATTCTTCCTCCACACACACCCCCACACCCCGTCTCCTTTACAGCCTGAGAAACTGGGGGGGGGCGTTTTCTGAACCCCTTTGTCCTGTCCACTCTCTTGCTAGGTCAGGGGTAGGCAATCTTGGCTCTTTTACGACTCGTGGACTTCAACTCCCAGAATTCCTGAGCCAGCATGGCTGGCTCAGGAATTCCAGGAGTTGAAGTCCACGAGTCGTAAAAGAGCCAAGGTTGCCTACCCCTGGCTAGGCTGTTTCTTATCTGATTGTTTCCTTGACATAGTGCCTCCGCCCATTCTCCCAAGGCCTCTGCCACACACCATTACACCACACTGACTTTTAAACATTGCCCCACATTTCTCACCTGAAGCACTTGGGCCATCGGGGAATGTCAAATGCAAGCGGTGTTGCAAAAGGGGATTTAAGGCAGGCCCTGAGAAAGATAGAAAGATAATTTGATTAAATAGCTTGGGTTTTTTTTGTTGCTTTATTTTCCAGCATTTCTGCCACACTTCTTCGCCTGAGCAGCTTGCGCAGTAAGGTAGTAAGCCCTCTCTTTAATGTACAGCTAGTCCTCGACTTACAACAGTTCATTTAGTGGCTGTTAGTCCCTTATGACCGTTTTTTTTTCACACTTACCACCATGGCGGCATTCCCGTGGTCACATGACCAAAATTCAGACGCCTGGCACCTGACTCGTATTGATGACAGTCGCAGTATCCTGGGGGGGGTGTTACGTGATCACTTTTTGTGACTTTGTCACAAGCAAAGTCAGTGGGGAAGTCAGATTCACCTCACGACTTGAGTTTCTAACTTGACAGCTGCAGCGATTCACATGACAGCCATGGCAAGAGAGGTTGCAAAATGGGGCAAAACTCGCCTCACAAACGTCTCACTTCGCAACAGAAATCCTGGGCTCGGTTGTGATCGTGTGTTGAGGACTACCTGTAATGATGTCAGAAGACATAGCATAAAAGGAAAGGGAGTGAGGTGGGAAGAGGAATATGTGGCATTCTAGGCCTCAGTGGCTAATCTCCCTCAGAACAAGTGCTCACTGCTACACACACTGCAGCATGGTACCTTAAAATTGTCACCCAGAGATTTAAAATTGCATTGTGTAGTTTATGGATGGTGTCGTCTGGAGTTCCCTCTGCACAATTCTTACTTTTCCCCCTCCTGTTCTATGTAACCCAAAGGCAACGGTTTTTAGGGAGGAAACACCTGGTGGGGTCTGATCCTTCCTCTTGCAGGCACAGTCCCTTCCAGTGCATGGTGGTTAATGCAATTGGTGACCAGGATTAGTCAAAGTTGTTGAAATTGTTTACATCAGAGCTCCCCAGCCTTTTGGGCACCAGGGATCGATTCTGTGGAGAGAGTTTTTTCCACAGACCGAAGGGTGCGTGGTTTTGTGTGCTGCCTGCATCCTGCGGATGGGACTTTGCTTGTTTGTGCGGACCGGTTGCTGGCATGCCGCAGCCCAGTACTGGTCCACGGACCGGAGGTTGGGGACCCCTGGTTTACATGACAGAAAATAAGTGCTTGATAAAGGAGATGGAAATGGGAGAATTGAGGGCAGGGTTTTATTAAACTGCACAGAAATTTGTTCACATTTTTCACAGAGGTAATTTGCCTTCCTTGCAGGACTCCACACAGTGAAATTGAATTTTTGGGATACAGTTAGTCCTTGACTTACAACCATTCGTTTAGCGACCGTTTAAAGCTATAAAGGCACTGGAAAAAGTGATTTACAACCAGTACTCACCTTTAACCACCCTTGCCGCATCCCCACGGTCTCGTGATCAAAATTCAGGCGCTTGGCAATTGGCATGTGCCTATCCTTGTTAGCGCATGCCAGGGTCATGTGATCGCCATTCATGACTTTCCCCGCCAGCAGAGTCAAAGTGGGAAGCCGGATTTGCTTAATGACCGTACGATTCACTTAACTGAGTTTAACAACCATGGCAAAAAAGATCCTAAAATTTGGCATGACTCACTTAATAGCCACTTTGCTTAAAAACAGAAATTCTGGTCCTAATTCATCATAAATCAAGGACTACCTGTATTCAGTTATCTTCTAAGCCGGAAAAACGACTGCAAGTTACATAAGTTTTCTAAGCTGTGGGTCTCCAAACTTTTTTTGATCACTTTATTCTGAGAATAAAGGGGGTTTTTTTATACCCCCCAATATGCTAGGTGTATTTATTTAGAAATTATACAGTATACCTGTACGACGCTGCTAAGAAATTACCTACATTCTAAAATTTACCCCACATATAGTTTGTATCTCCTGATATTATAAGAAATTATATTAATTTCTTTCACTCTTTTTAAAGATTAAAAATTAAATATGAATAGACAATTTATCTTTTTTTTTCACACTCCGGTTAATTGCCTTGTGGTTCCCTTGAGACGTGTGCCCCTCATTCTGGGGATGATTGTCCTAAATCCATAGGGACTCCAAGGCAAATCCATTGAGAGCAAAGTCAAAAGTAACCACATGAGCTCCCTGAAATAAATAATGCTGTGATCTCAATCAAACCGTGATCTCTCCTCTTCAAGCCGTAACAAATAATGGTTTGGAAGTGTTATCAATGCTTCCCTCTTTAATAGCCTCGCTCCCCATGTCTCTGGATCTAATCCTACCAAGTGCTTGCTTTAACAGGTCAGAGTTTGGCTGACATCATGTCTATCTTCCTCCCTTTTTCTCATTCCCATCTTCCTTCCTTCTTTCCTCCCTCCCTCCTTTCCTCCCTTTTTCTCATTCCCATCTTCCTCTCTTTCTCCCTCCTTCCCTCCCTTTTTCTCATTCCCATCTCCCTCCCTTTCTCCCTCCTTCCCTTCCTTTTTCTCCTTCCTTCCTTCCTTCCTTCCTTCCTTCCTTCCTTCCTTCCTTCCTTCCTTCCTTCCTTCCTTCCTTCCTCCCTCCCTCCCTCCCTCCCTCCCTCCCTTCCTTCCCTTCCTTTTTCTCATTCCTATTTTCCTTCCTTCCTCCCTCCTTCCCTTCCTTTTTCTCATTCCCATCTTCCTTCCTTCCTTCCTTCCTTCCTTCCTTCCTTCCTTCCTTCCTTCCTTCCTTCCTTCCTTCCTCCCTTTTTCTCATTCCCATCTCCCTCCCTTTCTCCCCTTCTTTTTTCTCATTACCATCTTCCTTCCTTTCTCCCTCCCTCCCTCCCTTTTTCTCATCCCCATCTCCCTCCCTTTCTCCCTCCTTCCCTTCCTTTTTCTCATTCCCATCTTCCTTCCTCCCTCCCTTCCGAACCCTTTTATCTCAACAAATGACCCTGAGTGGCGAACAAAATTAAAAATAACGTAAAACCAATTTGAAGAACGCCGACATTAAAAGACGTTGCAGCCAAACATTGCTGCCTCGATGAACTTTCTGATATTTTAGAATTACTTTACATGGTCTACATCCCCTCCCTCCCTTCAAAGAGGGTGTAAACAGTAGAAGGGCAGAACACAGAGGCTCCTACACAGACCACAACATTGTTAGAAGAGGCAAGATCCAGAATTGATTTCTGGGTTAGGGTTTCCACTTGTTATTTCCAGGCACCATTCACATGTTCCAAACTCTGCCCCCGCCCCAGGCTGTGGTTCAGTTCTTGGTGTCCTCTTGTTTCTCTTCTGCCCATTTGATTTTTCCTGGGCAAAGGAAGAGAACAAGTCAACAATACTGTATCTGTTTTATTCCATTGTGTGTTTCTTGCTGCTGTGTCTTTTTCTCCCCGAGTGGTAAAGCTGTGCTGCAGGCTTCTGACCATCACTTAAAAACCTCATTCATTCATTCATTCATTCATTCATTCATTCATTCATTCATTCATTCTCGCTTTCTCTTTCTATTTTTTATATATTTTTATTAAAACTTATAAAAAAGTAGTGGAAAAACTAATCCAAATACAGAAGAGAAAAAAAAGGAAGAAAGCAAAGAGAAAGCAAAAGGAGCCAGAAAATTTAAGAGAAAGAAAAAAAAGAAAGATATGAAGAAGTGGCTTGTGATATACTTCACAGCAGTTTTAGGAACAATTATATTTTAACCCCTGTCTCTAAAGTTATATATCGTAATACTCTATTTTCTATAATCTATTTAGTCTAATCATCAAAGCCGCACATCACAACTTCATTTTCCTTGTCATTTTTATGCAAAAAGTCCTTAAGATGTTTCTAGTCACCCATTGATGTAGATGGTGTCTTTTCTGTAATTAAAGAAGTTAATTTATCTCTTTCTCTCTTTGTGCTCTGGAAAATTAAAGTGACTCTCATCCGGGGAGACATCAGCAAGCCAGAGGATGTGAAGCCAGCAGTCAAAGGTGCCCATGTGGTCATTCACACGGCCGGTCTAGTGGACGTCTGGGGCAGAGTCCCACCTCAGAAGATCATGGCAGTTAATGTGCAAGGTACGTTTTGGTGGGGAAATCTTTGGATGTCCAACCAGTTTCTCTACACAACCCAAATCAGATCAAGATGGTCCTTCTGAGTTTGTGGAACTTGTCTCAGCAAGAAGGGTGGGGCTTTTGTTGTTGTTAATTGCGAAGTCGTGTCCGACCCATCGCGACCCCATGGACAACGTTCCTCCAGGCCTTCCTGTCCTCTACCATCTTCTGTGTGGGAACGGCCAGAATTTGGCTTCTCAAGAATTTGGTTTCTCACCCTTCTGCTTTTCTGGCCCCCCCTTAGCTTGGCCTTCACTTGAGTTACAGTGAGAGCACACTCTCCTGGCTCATAGGAGGGCTGGCATGTGGGAGGTTTGGGAAACGCTATGATAAAGCCTTCACATACATCTTATGCTACCTTGTTTTTGTGTGATCTCATAGGCACCTGGATAATCCAATTATTTCTATGTATCCTATTTGGTATGAGACTGATGTAGTTTTTTGTAAGATTGGAGGTGAATAAAAAGTTCAGCGGGCAGTGCTCGGGGGAAGTTCTTTTTCTGGAGACGAGGCTGCCTGGCTGGTTCAAAGCTCTCTATCGACTCAGGTCTGAATTCTTTTTCCTTCGCCTGAATTCCTGTCCCTACATCTGAATTTCTTTCCCCTTCATTCTGGAGTCCATTTAAGCTCACGCCTACTGCTTCAGTGACTCCATCCAGCCACCTCATTCTCTGTCATCCCCTTCTTCTCCTGCCCTCAATCTTTCCCAGCATTGGGCTCTTCTCCAGTGAGTCCTTCCTTCTCATTAGGTGGCCAAAGTATTTGAGTTTTAGCTTCAGGATCTGGCCTTCTAAAGAGCAGTCAGGATTGATCTCCTCTAGGACTGACCGGTTTGATCGCCTTGCAGTCCAAGGGACTCGCAGGAGTCTTTCTTATGGTCCAACTTTCACTGCCATACATTGCAACTGGGAAGACCATAGCCTTGACTATACGCACTTTTGTTAACAGGGTGATGTCTCTGCTTTTTAGTGTGCTGTCTAGATTTGCCATGGCTTTCCTCCCCAGGAGCAAGCGTCTTTTAATTTCTTGGCTACAGTCCCCGTCTGCAGTGATCTCGGAGCCCAGGAAAATAAAATCTGTCACTACCTCCATTTCTTCCCCATCTATTTGTCAGGAACTGAGAGGGCCGGATGCCAAGGGTGGGGCAGATGCACACAATTAATTGCATGAGGAAAAATAAAACCTTTTTGTTGCTGAATCTGCTTGCCTTATGAAGGTTGGTGGAATTGTGTTATCATTGCATCCATTCACACACACACACCTGTTTTGTGGAATGGAACCTTCAACGCTGTGCTTTTTTTCAGCCTATGGGGAAGAGTCCACTCCACAAAGTGGATGGGAGCAGAGGAAGTCCTTTTTACATTTACGTTTGATTAAGATTAAGTGGATGTTATTTCCTATATGTTGTGTCATTTACTCCATCTGCGTCATATCAAACACGTCTAATGTAGCAGAAACATCTGGAAGAACTTGGGCGTATTTTCCAAGGCTTAGGCCAAACATGATTTTATTTGATTCCAGCTTTTAAAAATAAATAGAATTGGCTTCCCAAAAATGTTTTGGCTTTTTCTAATTTATCTCTTTCATCCGTGGTCAGAAAGGGCCAGGAAAGGTGAAGCAGCAGAAATGAATCACCTGTAGTTTTTCTAAGCCCTCTGTTTGCAATTATTCTGAACCCAGAATACACTTCTTGGTTTAACACTAAGCTAAGAAAGGAAATCTTTGCTTTGGAATCCTGAATTAGAGCAACAGGAATTAGGCTACTTTCTGTATCCTTGATGGCACTCTTACTTTTAAAGTCTGTAGATAAATCTGTCTGTCTGTCTATCAAAATGTTTAGCCCATTCAATAACCAAAGTTCCCGGGGTGGTTTATAACAAAATCTACCAAATGATACCATTTGAATATAAGCATATATACAATAAAATCAAATGAAATGATGGATGAAAACTAGGCCATCTAATTTTCAAAATCTAAAAAAGTATAAATTAAAGTACATTTGAAGACAATTCAAAAGCCTGAAAAATGGAAAAGTGCTGAGTTGCTAATGTAGGTGCTGGATGGGCCTCTCTCATAAATGGTTATGTCACTCCAGAAAAAGCTCTCTCCGTTTTTGATCACCAGGAAGCAATAGGCAAACCAGGTGAAAATCTTCTTAGAACCATCAAATTGAATACTAGAACAAAGGAGAAAGACAAAAGGAAGGTCTTTTTTTTCTTTTCTTCTTTTCCACAATGTCTAATTCAACTTTGGAATTGGCTGCCTTGAGATGGGGTGCTGGCGATCAGTCAGGTTAGTTTTCATAGAATAGAATAGAATAGGATAGGATAGGATAGGATAGGATAGGATAGGATAGAATAGGATAGAATAGAGATTCAGAATAGAGTAGAATAGAATAGAGTAGAGTAGAGTAGAGTAGAGTAGAATAGAATAGAATAGAATAGAATAGAATAGAGATTCAGAATAGAGTAGAATAGAATAGAATAGAATAGAATAGAGTAGAATAGAATAGAATAGAGTAGTGTAGAGTAGAGTAGAGTAGAGTAGAAGAGAAGAGAAGAGAAGAGAAGAGAAGAGAATAGAGATTCAGAATAGAGTAGAAGAGAAGAGAAGAGAAGATTTAGAATAGAGTAGAAGAGAAGAGAAGAGAAGATTTAGAATAGAGTAGAGTAGAGTAGAGTAGAGTAGAGTAGAGTAGAGTAGAGTAGAGTAGAGTAGAGTTGGAAGGAACCTTGGAGGTCTTCTAATCCAATTTCCCTATACCATTTTAGAAAAATCTCTTCTTAAAAACTTCCAGTGTTGGAGCATGCACAACTCCATGGCAAGTAGTAGGCAGGTAGTTCCACTAATTAATTGTTCTAACTACCAAGGATTTTTTTTAGTTCTAGATTGTGTCTCTTCTTGATTAGTAAGGGGGCTGGATCAATTCATGAAATCAGGTAGATCAATGGCTCTTATGCCTTGATGGGGCTGCCCCTGAAGACCCTCTGCTGGGAGATTGATGGGCTTCCTTGTGCAATAGGTTTTCCATGGCTTTATAGCCTGAGAACTGATAGGACAGTTGCCTGTGACCACTATTCCCATCGATACTGTAAAATCTATAGGATTTGAGTGTAGATTTTCGCTTGGATATATATATATATAGGTAGTGTTAGGAATTGTTATGCAGAGGTCTCCTTGTGCTACCAAGGAGTTGCACAGACAAGGAAGGGTACTGAGAGCAGTAAGAGTCACACAGTAACCACAAGAGTACACTGAGTTGTGAAAGCAAAAAGTACTTTACTTTTGAGGTGGTGTAAAAACAAAAATGCACGGTCAAAAATAAACAGTCCAGGTCATACACAATAGCAACAGTCCAAGGAGTAATCCAAAATACAAAGTCTTCTTACTGGTCCAGAGGTCAATACACAGTTGTACAGGTTTATCACAGTAGTAAACCAACAGTTTTCTGCCAACCTAGCAGTTCGAAAGCACGTAAAAATGCAAGTAGAAAAATAGGGACCACTCCGGTGGGAAGGTAACAGCGTTCCGTGCGCCTTTGGCGTCTAGTCATGCCGGCCACATGACCACGGAGACGTCCTCGGACAAGCGCTGGCTCTTAGGCTTTGAAACGGAGATGAGCACCGGCCCCTAGAGTCGGAAACGACTAGCACGCATGTGCGGGGGAACCTTTACCTTTACCTTTTTTAAACCAACAGTACAGCAAAACAGAGCAAAAACAGTAATAGTAGAGAGAGCAGTGAATTCAGAGAGAGAGAAGCTACGTTCCTAGCTCCCTCTTATGGCCATGAGAACACTTACACACCCATTGGCCAATTAACATCTTAAAGTCACAACATCATAGTTTATATATTTTCAACCCAACATTGTAGGCTATCACCATATGCCTAACAGGTAGTCCTCAACGTATGACCACAACTGAGCCCCAAATTTGCTAAGCAATACAGTTGCCAAGTGACCTTTCTTCACTGCAGTTGTTAAGTTAGTAACAATGTTGTTAAGTGAATCTGGCTTCCCCATTGACTTTGCTTGTTGGTTGAGGAATATAATTCCATATTTCTGATTCAGCTGCTATTTTTTTAAAAAATAATAATAAAGTTTTTGGTTTTCACCAAGACAAGATTTGGGCTTTTAAAAAGGGGTTCACGGCCTTATACCTTAGGTTGATCTTCATGCATGTGATGTTAGGCAAGAAAAAGGGAGGGAACAATTCTCTTGAAATGATTTCACTTTCTTTTATTAAAATAACAACAATAATAGGATGTTGCTGATGAATAATGATGAGTGATGATGATAGCATGAGATTTATTCCACGTAGAATGGAATAAACAACCAGAATGGCTCATTGAACGTGACAGGAAAGGAAAATGAGATGGAAGCTGTTGATGTTATTTGTGCAACAAATGCAATCAACATTTCCAAGAACAAAGTATTTACACCCCTGGTTTACATGCCCTGGAAGAATGGAATGAACGGAACGGAATAATAGAATGGAATGAAGTGGAGTGGAATAGATTGGACTGGACTGGACTAGACTAGAATGGAACAGAACAGAATTTATATCTGAAGGGTCTCTTCTACTTTTGTATTATTTTGATTGATTTTATTCCGAACGCTCTCCTGCCCTCAAAGAAAGCATCTTGTCTCTCCATCAGGGGCCCCGACTGGAATGCCACAGGCTTCCACCCTTGCCTTCTGCTGTTTGCCAGTCTCCCAAGGTCTGTGCCTATTTTTCTGGGCTTTTTGGAGCTCATTTGGTTTGGCTCCAGAGGCCTAATATGATGCTTCTGCTGGGCATTTTGGGAGAAGCTTCTGTTGTGACTCAGGGCCAGCCTGTGGGTCCGACAGCCGGGTCCGATGTATCGGAGGACTCAGATGTGGGGGAGGAGGGAAACGAACCGGCTGATGATGATTTGGAGGCTTTGCAGAGTCCTCAGCCGGGGACCTCTTCTCAGCTGTGTGAGCCCGAGAGTGCGGAGGATGATGACCCACAGCTGGCCCTGTTCAAGGACGCCCGACGCAGGAGGCAGACGAGCAGGGACAAACAAAGAAAGACTATGGGACTCCTCGGGAGGAGGCACAGGGAGACCACGCCCTGAGCTCTCTATAAAAGAAGTGTTTGGGGAGGGGCTGGTTGCTGAAAGCAACTTTTCCGCTTGAGAAGACAAGCTCTTGTGTTTTTGTTAACTGCGTAATTAAATCTTGGCAGAAGCCTTTTAGCCTTGAACGCTTTCCAGACTCTTCTTTTAATTAGGGGTTGCGAGAAGAGTTTGCTTTCAGCCACCCACCCCTTAATACTACGATGGAGCAGCTTCTTGCCGAGAATGCCCAGCTCAACCAGCAACTCACCTTGCTGGCCACTCAGGTGGCACAACTGCAGGCTCAGGTACATGCTGCCCCCCCCCCCAGGAGGAAATGTCAGATAGCTATGCCGGATAAATTTGCTGGTAAACCAGAACTGTTTCCTGCCTTCCTGGGACAATGCCAGCTTTATATCAGCGTGAGAGCAGCTGATTTCCCCACTGACCGAGATAAGGTGGGATTCGTGTTGAGCCTTCTGTCGGGAGATGCAGCTCGTTGGGGCACGCCTCTGTTGGCACAGCCTAGCCCTTTGTTGGATAACTTTGGGGGGTTTTGTGACCATATGCGCCTCATGTATGAGGACCCGATTAAGGCGCAGACCGCCACCCGACGTCTGAAAGCTTTGAGGCAGGGTCAGCGCCCCCTACAGGCCTATATCAGCGATTTCCGGCTGCTTAGCCAGGATTCCGCCTGGAATGAGGCTGCGCTCGTGGATGCCTTTCAGGATGGCTTGTCAGAGGAGATGTTGGATGAGCTGGCCCGCGTGGACATTCCCTCAGACCTGAATGGGCTGATCCATCTTTGTCTGCGGATCGATGCCCGGCTGCAGCAGCGTAAGAGTCGCCGTGCCACCCCACAGACCCCTGCCGCCCCTGTTGTGCGTGAGCCCCCAGTCCAGAGGGAGGAGCCAATGGAGCTGGGTGCCGCCAGGTCCCGTCTATCGGTGACGGAAATGGACAGACGACGATCGGAGGGGTTGTGTTTTTACTGTGGGGACCCTGGACATTTGGCTGCTTCTTGCCCGAAGAAGCGTCAGCGGGCGTCAGTGACCAAGCCTGCCCCGAGAAAGTCCCCTGCTTTGCTATCGGGAAACGGCCCGAGCCCGATCTAGACGGTGTGAAAGATCGGGCGACCCACAACGATCACGCCGAGCGACGCCGTTCCGACGGTGCCTGTGAACCTCCACGGCATTTGATTCTGGAGGCACGACTGATCCTTCCTGGCAAGCCAGAGGGGATTCCGGTCCATGCCTTAATAGACTCTGGGGCTACCACTAACTTTATGGATTCGGCCTTTGTGGCCAAATGGGCTGTTCCCCAGTGTCCGGTGGATCCGCCCATGCTTGTGGAGACCATCGATGGTCGAGTGCTCCTGTCCGGGCCTATCACGGCCGCCACGCAACCCGTGTGTATGGCCATCAGTACCCATGTGGAGGCCATTCAGTTTTACGTCACTTCGGATCTGCACTTCCCCGTGGTCTTGGGACTGGCGTGGCTCCGGGCGCATGATCCACAGATCTATTGGTCTCAGAACTTGGTCACCTTCCCAAGTTTGCAGTGCGTGGACCACACCCGCCATATCTGTGCCGGCCAGGTGGAGGGTTCCTCAGGGGTTTCCTTGCCTCCCGTACTGTCCGACTTTGCTGACGTGTTCAGCGAGTCAGAGGCGGACCAATTACCCCCGCACAGGCCCTACGACTGCTCCATTGACCTAGTCCCTGATGCGCCTCTCCCAGTGGGGCGTTTGTACTCCATGTCGGAGCCCGAGTTGGCTGCATTGCGGGACTTCCTGACAAAGAACTTGGCTCGTGGTTTCATCCGGCCCTCGTCCTCGCCAGTGTCTGCGCCCGTGCTCTTCGTCAAAAAGAAGTCGGGCGAGTTACGACTTTGCTGTGACTACCGGAAACTCAATGCCATCACGGTGCGTAACCGCTACCCGCTGCCCCTCATCCCCGAGCTCTTGGACCGACTCCGGGAGGCTAAGATCTTCACGAAACTGGACCTGCGTGGAGCTTACAACCTCGTCAGGGTTCGGCCGGGTGATGAGTGGAAGACGGCGTTTGGTACTCGCTATGGACATTTCGAGTACACGGTGATGCCGTTTGGCCTGACCAACGCCCCCGCTGTGTTTCAGCATTTTATGAACGACATCTTTCGGGATTTGTTGGACCAGTTTGTTGTGATTTACCTGGACGACATCCTGATTTACTCCCCGTCGCGTGAAGCGCATCATCAGCATCTCCGTCAGGTCCTGCAGCGCCTCCGGAAACATCGGCTGTTTGCCAAGTTGGAGAAGTGCCAGTTCTACCAGGTGACCATTGATTTCTTGGGCCACCGCATTTCTCCTGAGGGCATCGCCATGGATCCAAGTAAAGTTGAGTCGTTGCAGAGTTGGCAACCCCCGCGTCGCGTGAAGGATGTTCAGCGACTTCTTGGATTTGCCAACTACTATCGGACATTCATCCCTGGCTTTGCTGCCTTGACAGCCCCCCTCACCCGGCTCCTGCAGAAGAAGACTCGGTTCCAGTGGAACGCCCCCGAACAACAGACGTTCCAAGCTTTGAAGGACGCCTTCATGAAGGAGCCCATCTTGAAGCATCCTGACCCGCAACGGCCGTTTGTCGTGGAGGCGGACGCCTCCGACATTGCCATTGGGGCCGTGTTACTCCAGGCAGCGACGCCCAACGGTACCCTTTTCCCTTGCGCGTATCACTCTCGGAAATTGAATCCCTCGGAGCGCAACTATACCATCTGGGAGAAGGAGCTGCTGGCCATCAAGGCGGCGTTCGAGGCTTGGAGGCATCATCTGGAGGGGGCGCGGCATCAAATCGAGGTCCGGACGGACCACAAGAATCTGGAAAGCCTGCAGACCGCTCGGAATTTGAACCAACGCCAGATCCGGTGGTCCCTCTTCTTTGCGAGGTTTGACTTCCGGGTGCGGTACATACCAAGCGGGCACAACCAGAGAGCGGATGCTCTGTCCAGGAAGCCCGAGTACACCCGAGTGGAAGACAAGCTTCCGCCCAGGACAGTGATCCCCGTCGAGTCTTTTGCTGCGGTACGGGAGCCGGTGGATATACGGGCTCGGATCCGGGAGGCGCAGCAGCAGGAGGCGTGGGTGGCTCAGCGGAAGGAAGAGGTGGGACCAGATTCGCCTTGGTCGGTCACGGATGGACTCCTGTATTATCGTGACCGGCTCTATGTTCCAGGAGGGCCACTCAGGGGACTCGTCCTCAGCCAATGTCATGATAACCCGGCTGCGGGGCATTTTGGCCTGTTCAAGACTCTGAACCTGGTCTCCCGTACTTTCTGGTGGCCCCGAGTCCGACACGATGTCCAGTCTTATGTCACCTCCTGCGTCCCATGCAGGCAGGCCAAGTCAGCGACAGGGGCCCCGCCTGGTTTATTGCAGCCTTTGCCAACGCCCAAGAGACCCTGGGGGGCTGTGTCCATGGACTTTCTGACGGATCTACCCCCATCCTCCGGCTTCACGACAGTGTTTGTGGTGGTGGACATGTTGACCAAGATGGCGCACTTCATCCCCTGTCGCGGCTTACCGTCAGCTCGCGCCACTAGTCGCATGTTCATCCAACAGGTGTTCCGGCTGCACGGCCTTCCCGATAGGGTCGTCTCCGATAGGGGGGCCCAGTTTACAGCCCGCTTCTGGCAGGAGTTGATGCGGGCGTTGGACATTAAGGTTTGCCTCTCGTCCGCGCATCATCCTCAGACCGACGGGGGTACCGAGAAGGTCATCGGCATCTTAGAGCAGTATCTGCGCTGCTACGTTAACCTGCAGCAGGACAACTGGGTGGACTATTTGGCCATAGCCGAGTTTGCCTTTAATAACTCGCAACACACCTCCACGCAGATGACACCGTTCTTGGCCAACGTGGGTTATCACCCCAGGTTCTTCCCTCTTTCTCCCGTGGACTCACCGGAGCCGGCAGCGAACGAATTCATGGCGGAGTTACAGGCGATCCATCGGTTGGTGCGACGGCAGCTGGAGAAGGCCAAGGCTGACTACAAGAGGTTCGCCGATCGGTCGAGAAGGGATACGCCTCCACTATCGGTGGGGGATCGGGTCTGGCTGTCCACCAGGAACCTACCATCCACTCGGCCGGCGAGGAAGTTGGACCACCGTTACCTTGGACCGTTCCCAGTCGAGGCCGTCATCAACCCGGTCGCCTATCGTTTAACTCTGCCACGTTCCCTGCGCGTGCACCCCGTCTTCCATCGGTCCTTGTTGGTCCCCGAACAACCGGCCTGTCCACTTCGCCAAGCGGAACCTCCCCCATCAGGAACTCGTGATGGAGGCAGCACCCCCGAGTACGAGGTCGCCAGCATCAGGGATTCCCGCTGGCTGAAAGGTCGCTTCCAGTACCTGATCGAGTGGAAAGGGTACGGGCCGGAGGACTTCACATGGGAAGACGCGACCGCCGTTCATGCCCCTGCGTTGGTGACTGCTTTTCACGAACGGTTCCCATCCCGACCGCATCCGGATCGGCAGACCCGAGGGAAGGGCCCTGCGGTGCGGGATAGTGTTGTGACTCAGGGCCAGCCTGTGGGTCCGACAGCCGGGTCCGATGTATCGGAGGACTCAGATGTGGGGGAGGAGGGAAACGAACCGGCTGATGATGATTTGGAGGCTTTGCAGAGTCCTCAGCCGGGGACCTCTTCTCAGCTGTGTGAGCCCGAGAGTGCGGAGGATGATGACCCACAGCTGGCCCTGTTCAAGGACGCCCGACGCAGGAGGCAGACGAGCAGGGACAAACAAAGAAAGACTATGGGACTCCTCGGGAGGAGGCACAGGGAGACCACGCCCTGAGCTCTCTATAAAAGAAGTGTTTGGGGAGGGGCTGGTTGCTGAAAGCAACTTTTCCGCTTGAGAAGACAAGCTCTTGTGTTTTTGTTAACTGCGTAATTAAATCTTGGCAGAAGCCTTTTAGCCTTGAACGCTTTCCAGACTCTTCTTTTAATTAGGGGTTGCGAGAAGAGGGCTGGTTCAGAACAGCTTCAGAGGGCTTTTAAAAGGAGACATTTTGCTTTTAAAGGTTGTACCTAAAATGAGTCAGGAGCAAGAATAACAACATCCACACACGAAGCCTCTTTATACTTTTGTTTGTATGATTAATGTCCCAGGGTGGATCAAACAAGCGAAGAATGATCCAAGAGGAGTTTTGTGATCTTCACTTCAGACTTTTGCAGCAACAGTCTGGAACCAACGAACAAGCTCAGTTGTCAGGATGACAAATGATTATTTTCCAAAGCAACAACATGTTGGGAGGTAGAATTGAGCAGTCTTTAGAGGAGAAATGCTCGGCTGCTCTATTTATTATATTTTAAACATGCACATTTTCTTGTTTTCAGGAGGACCCTGTGAGGTAGGATCATCATTCATTCAGGGTGAATTGCCATTTGGCTTTCCCTGAGGTCTAGTTTGAAATCTCAGCAAATCCCTTCTTTGAATCCACTAGGATTATTGGGAATTGAAGTCCATACAATTTAAAGGGCTTAGGTAGGAAAACAGTATTAAAATGTGGCCTTAGGCTCCCCTAACAGCCTCTCTGGAGGCCTCAAAATTGAAATTATTTCCCAACCTTTGTTGAAATATATAGGTAGCCCTTGACTTACAAGTTTGTTTACTTACCATCCAAAGTTACAAAAAAAGGGGACTTATGACCGTTTTTTTCACACTTTCAACCACTGCAGCATCCCCATAGTCATGTGATCAAAAATCAGACACTTGGCAACTGACCTCACATTTATGACGGTCGCAGTGTCCCAGGGTCATCTGATCACCTTTTGCAACCTTCTGACAAGCCAAGTCAATGGGGAAAGCCGGATTCACTTAACAACTGAGTTACTATTTTTATTTAATTTATTTAAATTCCATTTATATCTCGCCCTTCTCCGAAGACTCAGGGCGGCTTACAAGCTTAGCAGTAGCCTTCATTCTATGTATATGCCTGCTTATTAGGGCTTTCACACACACCCCAAGCGGCATTATTACAAAGTCAGCTTATTGCCCCCAACAATCTGGGTCCTCATTTTACCTGCCTGGGAAGGATGGAAGGCTGAGTCAACCTTGAGCCTGGTGGGATGCGAACCTGCACTAATTGCAGGCAGCTGGTGAACTGAACAACTGCAGTGATTTACTTAACAGCTATAGCAAATCTGTAGATCAGTGTTTCTCAACATTGGCAACTATAAGATGTGTGAACTTCAATTCCCAGAATTCCTGAGCTAGCATGCTGGCTGGGGAATTCTGGGAGTTGACATCCACATAGTTTAAAGTTGCCGACATTGAGAAGCACTTCCAGAGATGCTCGAAAATGAATGCTGTAATCCCTATTGGCTGCCTTTTCATGAAATCCTGACCCACAAACCAGCCATTTTCTCTAGCTGTGTGTCCTGCAAATCCAACTGGTGCAACTGGTTTATGGTTCCACCATCCAGGCCCCGCACCTGTCTCCTCTGACACTGACAATTTGCTCACAACAACCCATTAATTAGTGCAGGATCCAATCTATTGTTGTATTACAGTGCTATACTTACATTGAGACAGAATTGCTCTAAGTTCTGAAGTGAGTCAAAGAGTGTTTTAAAATAGCCGAGAAACATAACGTGACACACACAGAATTAGTAGAGGAAAAAGACCTAAAAAAAGATAACTGACCTAAAACGTAAACACTTCCTTTAACATGAGATCTCTTATTCCCTGAAAGAGTGGGATCGTGGTTAAAAGGAGAATGGATCATAGGAATACAAAATAGCTTTTTTTAATTGGCTGGGCCATCTGACCATGTCCTGTTATTTATCTCTTCAGAGGCTTAGACTGGATCAGGTTATCATTATGCGGCCAAATTCGAAAGACAGCTGTTGTTTTCTGTAACCTGGGGGTGAATAGAGCCTCCTGGTCCCACACGTCATCTGGAAGTCCTAGCTTCAGGCTTCTTGCAATTCACAAACTTGGGAAATGGGGTTTGCCACAAATCCCTTCAAAGTCTTTCTTCTTCTTCTTCTTCTTCTTTTTCTTATCATTCACATCTGGATTCTAGAGACACACACACAGCCCAGCAGATGGCTTGCACCCTTGTCATACAATCATGGCATGGGAGAATTCTCTTGCTGACCTTGTGGTCATTCCAGGCCGACCTGGAAGCCCTGTTTCTTTTCCCAGGACTGCAACAGAGGTGGGGTGTTGCATCCACTCCCAGCAATGGATATGTTGAATTACAGTAATATGCCTTTACCCCAGCTGAATCATCCCCCAGCAATGTCTGATACAGACAAATGTGCAGGAAATGGCGTTATTTGCAAAGAAAGGCTACTTGAGCAAAGTCAAAGGTATCCTGGCTTTTACAAAATAGCTTTGACTTCCCCAGTTACTTCTTTCCAGGATCTCTGCTGCAAAGAATGGAATGGAATGGAAGAATGGGATGGAATGGGGTGGGGTGGGGTGGAGTGGAGTGGAGTGGAATAGCATAGAATAGAATAGAATAGAATAGAATAGAATAGAATAGAATAGAATAGAATAGAATAGAATAGAATGGAATGGAATGGAATGGAATGGAATGGAATGGAATGGAATGGAATGGAATAGAATAGAATAGAATAGAATAGAATAGAATAGAATAGAATAGAATACTTTATTGGCCAAGCGTGATTAGACAAACAAGGAATTTGTCTCTGGTGCATAATCTGGAATTGCAAAATCAGAGATTGTGGGTTTCTGTAGAGCAGGAGAATGGTACCCTGCACCATTGGTTTGGTTTCATTTTCACTTTGCTTTGCAAATCACGTTTAATATTTCTCAAGGAAAGTCAGATGCACGCCGGTGGGCAAAATGGGGTACAGCCACCAAACATACAGGTAGTCCTCGACTTACAACAGTTCATTTAGCGACCAAAGTTACAACTGCACTGAAAAAGGTGACTTATGACCGTTTTTCACCCTTTTGACCATTGCAATATCCCCATGGTCACGTGATCAAAATTCGGACGCTTGGCAACTGACATGTAGTTACGACAGTCGAAATGTCCCAGGGTCATGTGATTCCCCTTTTGCGATCTCCTGACCAGCAAAGTCAATGGGGAAGCCAGGTTCGCTTAACAACCGTATTGCTAACTTAACAACCGTTCACTTAACAATTAGGGCAAGAAAGGCCGTCAAATGGGACAAAAATTCACTCTATGTCACTTAGCAGTGGAAATTTGGGGCTCGATCGTGGTCGTAAGTCAAGGACTACCTGTATGTGTTTATTTGCACCCTTTGGCTTCGCATTGCAGCATTTGGAGATGTGCGAACATGAGAGGCAGTGGTGGGATTCAGCTGGTTCTCACCAATTCGGCAGAACCAGTAGCTAATTTTTTGCTGCCCAGGCCCAGCATGGACTTCCGGAAGCGGCATCCACACAGAGAATTGGTTGTTCCCATATTTGAATCCCACCAGTGAGGAGAGGCCCTGGTTGTCTCTGGTTCCTGCGGGAAAGCGAGGTGCAAAAACAATTGGTTCCTACTCAATAAAAAACCTCACAAATTTCATTCCTTCTTTTTTTTTTCATTCCTGGCAGAGCTGTGTCTTTTCTAGACCGGGAGGACTGTGGTGGACTGCCATGTTTTGCATTGTTTCTCCTCTTCCTCCTCCTCCTCTTCTCCTCTCATCCCCTTTTCCCCTCTTTCCCTCTAGGAACCAAGAACGTAATTGAGGCCTGTGTCACACAAGGAGTCCAGTATCTGATTTACACCAGTAGCATGGAAGTCGTAGGACCTAACATAAAAGGCCACCATTTCTACAGGTATGAGCTACTTTTTAAAATAATAATAATAATAATAATAATAATAATAATAATAATAATAATAATAATAATAATAATAATAATAATAATAATAATAATAATAATAATGCACTCCACTAGGCGAAGTAAACTGGTGAGTTTTTCTACAATTTCTGCTGAATTTCCCTTGGGTTGGACTGGAAGACAACCAAGGCCTTTTTGCAACCCTATTATTTTATGTTCTAATCTGGTCAACTTTGGAGTTTCTTATTCTTTCGAGCCTTCTCATACTGTTTTAGCTATAGAAGGGGCTAAACATGCATATTTTCTAAATAGAAGCAAACACCTAAAGAGTTAACTTTCAATGCTGGCTGTGAATAACAGGGAGTTCCCCTGATTTAGGACGGGCCCAGATGTTTTGGCCCTACTCAAGGTTTTCCCCAGGGCTCTCCTAGCAACACCATGACGTATAGTTACTAACAGTCACCATGGAGACAGATGGGGGAAGGAGTTTTAAAGGCATAGCGCTCTCTATGGGTGTGGGCCAATCTGTTGGGGTCCGTCCTCCCTTTTAAAAAGTAGGGAAACTTGACTGTGGTTTGTGTTTAGAAGCCTAGTCACCCCAAGGCTTGCAAATTTGAAAAATTTTCACTGCAGGGTACAAGTGATCCTCAACTTACAACCATTTATTCGGTCACCATTCAGTTACAAGGGTGCCGAAAAGAGTGCCTTATGACCGTTTTTCACGCTTAGGACCGTTGCAGCATCCCCATGTTCACGTGATCAAAATGTGGAGACTTGGCAACTGGTTCAAATGCATGACGATTGCATTTTTTTACCTTTTGCGACATTCTGATAACCAAAGCCAAAGCCAATGGAGAATCCAGAATCACTTTGCAACCAGGTTACTAAGAGCTGCAGGGATTCACCTAACAGTTGTGGCAAGAAAGGTCGCTTAACAACTGTCTCGCTTAGCAACAGAAATTTTAGGTTCAACCGTGATCGTAAGTCAAGGACTACCTGTATCCTTGTACCTTTAATGGCTGCATATAGGAAAAACCTAATAATAATAATAATAATAATAATAATAATAATAATAATAATAATAATAATAATAATAATAATAATAATAATAATGTCGGAAGGGACCTTGGAGGTCATCTAGTCCTGCTCAGGAAGGAAACCCTATACCATTTCAGACAAATGGCTATCCAGTCTCTTCTTAAACACTTCCAGTGTTGGAGCATTCACAGCTTTAACACAGTTGTTCCACTGATTAATTGTTCTAACTGTCAGGAAGTTTCTCCTTAGTCCTAGGTTGCTTCTCTCTTTGGTTAGTTTCCATCCGTTGCTTCTTGTCCTGCTTTCAGGTACTTTGGAGAATAGCTTGAGTCCCTCTTCTTTGTGGCAGCCCCTGAGATATTGCAAGACTGCTATCATGTCACCCCTCGTCCCTCTCTACATTAAACTAGACATACCCAATTCCAACAGCCATTCCTTATATGTTTTAGCCTCCAATCCTCTGATCATCTTTGTTGCTCTTCTCTGTACTCTTTCTAGAGTCTCAACATCTTTTAGAAACAACCCTTTCCGTCATGGGGGAGTCAAGGGAATAACAGATCCCCCCTCCCCGTTCTTCCTCATATCATTTAAGGGTTTAGGAACTTTGTCCTCTCCTAAGTAATGCTGGAGGCAGCAACCACTAATGCAATTGCACTGGATTTAGCTGAACAGCGCTGAAGTGTATTTAAGATGCATAACCTTATTAACTGTAATCTGGTTAGCTGCTCTTGGTGTCACCTGTTGCAAGCACCGGATTTTGATTGTCTGTGATGTTTTCTTCCTTGCTTGCAGGGGCAACGAGGACACGAAATATGAGAGCATCCACCAACATCCATACCCACTTAGTAAAGCCAAGGCTGAGCGGCTGGTCATCGAAGCCAATGGGCAATTGGTAAGCTAGAACTTGAGAGAGGAGTTTGAATGTCTTCTGAGTTAACCGATAACTATTAACCAAGCTTTTGGGGGCCCTTCTGTCTCAAACCCTGCCTGTCGCTTGATCTGTAGCAGCTTCCTTAAAACTGGTGCTGTGCAAAAGATTTAGCCAGTATGAGCTGGCTGTGGGTTGATTTGTGCATTGCAGGTTAAGTTGTCTGCAGGATACAGGGATGGGGAAGGCTACTTGAAGGAGCTATGCTTACTTATATAATTATATATTTTATTTATTTGGCCAAGTGTGCTTAAACAGACAAGGAATTTGTCTCTGGTACACAAGAACTTTAGTGTACTTGCAAAACAGTGCTGGTGTCTTGATTAAAGCAGCCAGTGATACATCATGGTGAGGGAAGGCCCAGGTGCAAATCCATCCTGAATGAGGGACGTTCACTCAATATCCCTGGGCCATGTATGGTCTCAGCCCAGTCTAGTTCATTGAGTTGTTAGTGGAATCTGATTGGAGAAGCCCAGGTGTGGTCCACTTTCAGCTGTGAAAGTTCACGGGAGAAGTGTCTTTGGGTCTGGTGGTCCTCTCCATTGGCCTAGCTAGCCTGCCTCATATGCTTCTTGTTAGGGGAAGCCATGAGGAAGGATGGCTAGATCCCTTGCCTTAATCTCCAGGAAAACTCGGGATGAGAGTCCAGCAAACCAACACCTAAGTAAAGACTCTGCCACCAGCTTCTAACTTGTCTCGATGGTGGATTGTCCACCCACAACCTGCTCATGGTGCCAATCAGCAACAGCAAATCTCTTCTTTTCTGCAGATGCCCAACGGGAAGCAGCTAGTGACTTGTGCCCTTCGCCCAACAGGCATCTATGGGGAGAACCATCTGCTGATGAAGGATTTTTATGAGAAAGGGCTGGTGACGAAGAAGTACATGATCCGGGCTGTCCCGGCCTCTGTCGAGCATGGCAGGGTCTATGTAGGTAAGTTGCGCTGATGCCTGGTGCTTTCTTGGCCCACCTTCTTTTATTTAGATTTTTTTTACTCTTTCTTGTGCATGTTCCTGTACATATGTGCTTCTTTATATCAGGCTCTGAACTTCTTAAGAACTGCGGGGTCCTTGGTGATCTCTGAGCTTGGTTCTTTGCTTGCAGACATTTCATTACCTGACTAGGTAATTGTTGTGTAGTGGGTTCTGAACAGTAGGAATGATGCCAGGCAGATGAGTACAGTCAAACAGCTCTTTATTTGGTGACCATAACTGTACTACTGGCTAGGGGTTACCTGTACTCTTTATATACCCTGCCAGGTATGCAGTCAGCCAATCAGATTGAACCTCTACTTCCCGCCAAACCATTTCCCGCCAGAACGGTTACACTTCAACGCCTCCTAGTGGTGACTGTTATACAAGTGTTTCTTTAACCCTAATATGTTTTTATATAGTAACTTTCCTTGCTTTTGTTGGTGGGGTGTGGTTTTTTCCCCTTGGTAGTTCCTTGATTAGGATATTGTTTTCTACTAGACTGTTTATCCAGTGTCACACCTCTGCTAACACTGGCAGGGCAAATTCTTAGCAAAGCCCGCACTCCTTCTCAATGACGATATTACCTACTCAGGTAATGAAATATTTGCAAGCAAACAATACGTTCAGATGTCAAGTTTCCGATGTATGAGCAGCAAGGACCCCACAGTTCAACCCTGAGCTGCAGATGTTCTCTTTTATTGGGATTTCTTAAGAACCTTCAGCCAGGCCTCTGCTGTCAAGTGCATTTCTGAATGACCATTCGGTGGCCAGAGCTTTTGGATATAAAATTCAGACCCACGAAGCAAGACCAATGTGAATTCGTATTATTAATTTGACACGTTGTTCAGGGCAGGTTCTCAAAGTTTGGAGTACCCTGGGCCCTGTTAGAGAAAGAATGGATGTATGTATGGAAACTTTCCTCTCCCCGTGAATAAAAATAATGTTTTCATTGGGTCAGATGAAAAACAAACACACCCCTTAGTATTTCTCACAGCATTTCTCAGACTTTCCAAGCCAGCAGCCACCCTTCTTTTGCACACATAAAAAAGGAGCAAAGTTTGCAGTGAGTCTTGACATTGTTTGCATTTTGTCTGGGTAAGCCTGATCAGATTTCAACTGAGTGTGTAGCCCCCGCAAGTTACTTACGACCGGGATTTGGACAGGCAACGTGAAAACCCTGTTGTAAGAGATATTTCTTTTTTTAAGAAAACCACTTCAGTTTAGCTGCTGGATTTATTTGCTATGTCTGTTGCAGTATAAGTGAGAGCAAGGCCTAACTCCTTCCCAAAAATCCCCATTCCCACTAGGAGTTGGGAAATAACAGGTGGAAGGGACCTTGGAGGTCTTCTAGTCCAACCCCATGCTAAAGCAGGAGACACTATATAATTTCAGACAAATGCTTGTCCAATCTCTTCTTAGAAACCTCCAGTGTTGGAGCGCCCACAACTTCTGGAAGCAAGTCATTCCACTGATTGTTTTAATTTTCTCAAAAATAAACACACTTGTACACACACACACACACACACACAAACAAACAATTTGTTGTGTCTATTTCAGCGTCTTGTGTGATCGGACCTCGTGTTTGATTTTTAATCTGTAGAATGTACGAAGCGCTATTTTTAAATATACATTTGAGATCTTATTCCTATGGTGTTGGCTTGCGTAAACCATGCTGCGTTATTGTGTCTCCATGTTATCCCTGTATTTTCACAAAAGTGGTGTCAGTCAGTGAAACATCGCTCACTTGATTGATCTTTCTGGTCTCCCAACTTGCCCCTTCTGTAGGCAACGTGGCTTGGATGCATCTGCTGGTGGCTCAGAAGATCCAAGAGGACCCTTCAACCATCGGGGGCCAAGTTTATTATTGCTATGATGACTCTCCTTACAAGAGCTACGAAGACTTTAACATGGAGTTCTTGAGGCCGTGCGGCTTCCGCCTCTTGGGTTCCCGTCCCCTCGTGCCGTTCTTTCTCCTCCGGCTGATAGGTCTGGTCAACGTTATTCTGCAGTGGCTCTTGAAGCCCTTCTGCGTGTATGCCCCCATCCTCAACACCTACACCGTGGCGATCGTCAGCACCACCTTCACCGTGAAGACTGACAAGGCCCTATGGCACTTCGGATACAAACCCCGCTTCACCTGGCAAGAGAGCCGGAATCGCACAATCAGGTGGCTGCAAGAGATTGCAGCAGAGAAGCAAGTGGAGAAGTAGGCACAGGACAACCTGAACGGAGAGATGCTCTGGAGGAATGTCAACTGGGGACTGGAAAGCTCCTGGATTTCAGATGTGCCAAACATATCAAGCTATGGCCCTGTGTTGACTGGCTTGGGGTTGTGATGTTAGACATTTGTAAAAGATCTACCTTTTTGCCCTCAGATGACCTTTGGCAGCAGGCCTAAGCTCCACAGGAATGGGTGGACCCTCTATTTCCCGTGTGGAAATGTCACTACCAAAGAAATAGTTTTAGATTTTTGGCTGAGTGCCTCAGTGCCTCAATTCTCAACTCAGCAAGGGCTTTTTTTTCCCCAGCCAAAGTCCCAAACTGTTTTCAAAATAACTTTGAGATCTTCAATGTTCCCATCATGTCAGACATTCCAACCTCTCCCGTTCAATTTCTTACTTCTGTCCTAGTGTTTATCCATCTGCTTGCATGGTGTTAATTTAGCATGCTTCAAAGATTATCTGGAAGGCAGCAAGATCCAGCTCATATTCTATCATTCCTTTGCTTCTGAAGATGGATTGTTGATCCATTCCACATCACTACAGACCAGTTCCGTGTTTTTCTGCCTACCTCAATCACCTCTAAGTGCAATAAGGTTCGAGGTCCATGGTTTTTGATGTAATCTAGCCAGTTACTAATTATCTGAGTAAGCAGATAACTAGAAGACTTAAGATGCTATAAGCATCTTAAGCCACAATTACCTTGCAGGACTTGTGCAGTAGAAATATATGATTGGAAAGCCTCCTTGATGGCCAACGATTAAGTTAAACAAGCAAATATATAAATTTAATAAAATAAATAAATAAATAAATATATTTTATTCTCATCAGAGCTAGAGTTGATTTTTATGATGTCTGGGAGAACTTTAAAAACTAAGGATATGGTGGATCAAGAGACAGAGCCTAAAGGGATATATCTGAGTGAGGGCATGCTGGAAGCAGGGGATGATGGGAATTAGTGGCCTTGAGTAGAATCTGTTGCTGTATAACCAATAGTGTTACCATGGTTAAGTTTTTTTTTTTAGCTTTGTTCCATAACAATGAATTTCTCTGCTTTTTGGCTTCTGTCTATAAAGAAAGCTACATGTTTCATTTCCATGGGAATATCTGTGGATGGGTAGTTCAAAAAACAGCAAGGCAACTCCAGTACTGTTCGGCTCTTCACTTTATACCTCTTATAAGAGAGTCCTGGATGCAACTGAAATTATCCCAAGTGCTGAACGCAAGTGCTAGTCTCAGTCATAGTCAACCTTAAGAGCCGTAGTTTGATTAAATAAGCATAGTTTGTTAAACTATGCTTGGCTGACTGAATTCACGTATGTCAGCTGCATTTGCTACTTAAGGAGCCTCAGTAAAGCACAAGAACTCCGCAGAATGACTTAACCGAGCATTTACCCTAGCCGTTATGTAAATACAGCCTCCAGATTGTAACTACATCCCTTAATTTCCTCCTCCTTTTAAAGCAAGTTCCCTGGTGTAAAGTTCTAGAGCGCTTTATTTTATTTATTCAGTTTCTATAGCTGCCCATCTTAATCAAGGATTCTGGACGGCTTAGAATTCAAATTTCATGCTTGCCTGTCCTCTGGATCTTTCCCAGTATACGCCTACCAAGTTCCCCTTTGAGTCCAGCCCCTACTGAGTTCCTGGATGTGGGCGTGCCCTTCTAGACCTCAACTGGGCACTAAAGCGAGAAGTTCCTTCTAACCTCCAAGAACCAGACAGGCCCAAGACCTAAAGGAACTTCCATCTTTTGACACGTGTTACACGTTTGGCCAAAGCAACTTCCTTTGAACTTTTCCTGAATTTGGGACGATGGCCAGCAACTTCCCACAAGGGATAGTTTAACAAAGCAGGTGAGTGGAAGGTGAAAAGAAAACAACTTTATCGCTTTTTGGAAAAAAGGAAAAGCTGAGCAGATGCTAAAGTCATACACCGATCTGTGGAACAGGGAACTAATTGAGGTCAGATCAAATCAGAAAGGGCCCAGCTGACAGCAACGAAGTGTAGCAAGCCACATTTGATTCAACATGTAGATCAAACAAGATGTTACAGGTCACAGTGAAATTGTGATGGGCACTGTTGCCAAAGGAAAAAAAGAAGCTGTGCAGGTCTCTGGTTTAAGATCCCATTGCTTAGGACATAGCAGCTCTTCAAAAACCAAGCTAGGTATAGCCAGCCAAGCTGTGGGGTATTTATTTAGCATATGGCATGTAATACATGGAGTTGCAGTATGTATTGACATTTCCCCTAGATCAGACATGTCAAACACAAGGCCCGAGGGCCAGATCCGGCCCGTGAAGTGGTTTCATGTGGCCCGCGAAGCCATCCTGGAAACAGTGAGGGAACGGCCCCCACTGCCTTGGCCCTGGCCCAGAGACCCTCCTTCTGCCAGAGACCCCCAGATCTGTCCCACTCCTGCCCAGGCCCCCATAGGCACCCTTGATGCGAACGATGTAGAGCTGGCCATGCCCACCCAGTAGGTCATACGCACTCTACCCACGCCCACCCAGTAGGCCACACCCACCCAGGCCACACCCACCCGGCTCCCTGAGGGCAACCGCAATGCTGATGTGGCCCTCAATGAAATTGAGTTTGACACCCCTGCCCTAGATTAACAAAAAACAATAAAATACAAAAGTTAAAAAGATCTATATTCAGCTACCAATGTCTACCATCTAGCCATTAAAGCACAGCATCATTTATATGAAGAAAAAAATAATCAGATACTGGATCGGTATATATCCTCAGCGTACAGCCGGTCACGATGTGATCTACAGTTTGATGCTGGATCCCAGTCACACTGAAGGGAGGATACTATGCCCCATTTATACGACAAGACACTGTGTGAGGTGCAAATCCTAGTCAGGACTGTTCCTGGCTGACATGGCAGTTCAAAGCCTGGCACTTATTTTGGGGGACATTTATATGTCTTCCTATAGCTGGGCGTTCAGCGACCCATTTAGCTTCCCATTGGGAATCAAAGTTGTTGAGAAGATGTCATGCAAGTGCCAATGGGGGCTTGCTAGATTTGAGCCTTCCGACTGATAAATGAGGAAGACTGGCATGCACCGGTTGGAGTGATAGTAGCTGTGGGGTGGTATGTGAGAATGCCTCCTTGATTTTTGTTTTAAATGAGCAGGCCCCCATCGCCTACTACTCTAGGACCCTGTCAGCTGCAGAGCGGAATTATGCCCAGATAGACAAGGAGGCACTGGCAGTGGTTGCAGGGGTAAAGAAATTTCATGACTACCTTTATGGTAGGGAATTTCTAATTTATACAGACCATAAGCCATTATTAGGGTTATTTACAACAGAGAAGCAGACACCACAGATCCTGTCACCCCGGATGTTATGCTGGTCCATATTCATAGAGTTTTATTATCGCTCAAGCCCAGTGGTTTGTGCTGTTCCAGGCATACGTTGAGGCTATTTTTCCAGCTGGCAGCCACTCCCATACTGACAAGATACAAGCTGCCAACCCAGTTGTAAAAGGGGGAAAAGGCCATCACCCTGGAGCTGCATTCCTGTGCAACAACAAGCAAAAGAGGTTGAGTCATTCTCCAGTTACGGGCCAGCTGACTCAGACAAGCTGAATTTTGAAACCCTTAAAAACTTCCAGTTCCTATGAACAATCCAAAGATGCTTAAGGATGATTGACCGGGAACAAAGTTTAGGACTGTAACTAGGCTGATAATCTGCTACAAACCTATAGACGAAGTGAAGAGAATCTGGCAAAAGAGACTTTTTGAGAATCTGGGAGTTTGGTTAAAAAAAATAATTGTTCTGAGTTCTTGGAGTTGTGGGTGCAAAGAATAGAATAGAATAGAATAGAGTAGAATAAAATATAATAATAATAATAATAGGTAAAGGTAAAGGTAAAGGTTCCCCCGCACATGCGTGCTAGTCGTTTCCAACTCTAGGGGCCGGTGCTCATCTCCGTTTCAAAGCCGAAGAGCCAGCGCTTGTCCAAGGACAACTCCGTGGTCATGTGGCCGGCATGACTAGACGCCAAAGGCGCACGGAACGCTGTTACCTTCCCACCGTAGTGGTCCCTATTTTTCTACTTGCATTTTTACGTGCTTTAGAACTGCTAGGTTGGCAGAAGCTGGGACGAGTAACAGGCGCTCACTCTGCTACACGGCACTCGGGATTCGACCCGCCAAACTGCCGACCTTCTGATCGACAAGCTCAGCATCCTAACCCACTGAGCCACCGTGTCCCTTAATAATAATAATAATAATAATAATAATAATAATAATAATAATAATAATAATAATAATAAAGTTGGAAGGGACCTTGGAGGTCATCTAGTCCAACCCCCTGCTCAGGCAGAAAACCCTATACCATTTCAGGCAAATGGCTGCCCAGTCTCTTCTTAAAAACTTCCAGTGTTGGAGCATTCACAGCTTCTGGGGGCAGGTTGTTCCACTGGTTAATTGTTCTAACTGTCAAGAGGTTTCTCTTTAGTTCCAGGTTGCTTCTCTCCTTAATCAGTTTCCAGCTGTTGCTTCTCATCCTGCCTTCGGGCGCTTTGGAGAATAGCTTGACTCCCTCTTCTTTGGGGCAGCCCCTGAGATATTAGAACACTGCTATCATGTCACCCCTAGTCCTTTTCTTCATTGAACTAGACATACCCAATTCCAACAGCCGTTCCTTATATGAACGTTCCTTATATTCATTATTATATGAATAGAATAATACTTTACTGGCCAAGTGTGATTGGACACACAAAATAACAATGTAATCAGTGTACGTGCAAACATACAAAGATATACATAATGGAGCCTTTGTTAATATATCCCTAAATGTCGGAAACACTTTACAGACCCTGAGATATGTCTGTAACCTCAAGAGGTCAAACTTTAGAGCAGTTTGTCTTAACCTCAGGCACTTTAAGATGTGTGGAATTCAGCACCTGAAGGCAGAACTAAAAGCCATGGATGAAAAGTAACCAAGGAGAGAACCAACCTAGAACTAAGGAGAAATTTCCTAACAGTGAGAACAATTAATCAGTGGAATGGCTTGCCTCCAGAAATTGTGGGTGCTCCAACACTGGAGGCTTTTAAGAAGGGATTGGACAAACATTTGACTGAAATGGATAGAGTTTCCTGCTTGAACAGTTAGTTGGCCTAGAAGACCTCAAGGTCCCCTCCAACTTTATTATTCTGTTATTCTGTTACTCTGGGTCAATCTTTGTTTGTCCTGCCCTTGCTATCTCACATATACATTGCACTGCCTTGAACCTGTAAATCAAAAGGAGATACAAATCAAAAGCACTAATGAATCCCCACAACACTGCTAGTTGCAAAAGAAGCAAACAAGCATTCTAACGTTGGTCAAGCTTTTGATCTCAAGGGTGGCTGTGGCCTTGGTCTCTCTTTGCCCTGTGAGTCAGAGTGGGGAGTATTCCAAAATTAAAAAAAAATATATCTGACCACAAACAATACAGAATTTGGGGGCAGTTCCTGAAATAGATGCCAAAAGTGTGATCTGCCTGTCAGGGCAGTTCTAGGAATAATAATTTTGTAAGAGTTAGGAGAAAGAAAAAGGGTTTGCAGAGGTCAAAAAACCTCCAAACCAAAATCTCAGAATTTGCTGGGTTTAAATAAACTCTGTGTTTGTTTACCAGTTGCCCTAGCCCTAGCTATGCTGACTCAAGAATTCTGGGAGTTGCAAGTCCATGAGTCATAAAAGAACTGAGGTTGCCTATCGCTGCCCTAGCCCATTATTTGTGCTGAGTTTCCATAAATCAGGATGTAACTACATCTGCTATGTTCAAATATGATGGCTTGGTGTGAGTTTGCATTAATGGGTTTGAGGTAAGTTTGCATTAATATAGATGTTGGAAGCCATCAAAGTCAACCATGTTCTTCATGCAGGCATCTGAATTAAAAGCATCTCCCACAGGTGATTTTCCAGCCTCTGCTCGGTCACATCTTACCATTAAAAAGTATCTTATTATTTTTTTAAAAAATAAAAATAAAAAACATGGTTCCAAGCATTCAGTTCGAATTTGCTTCCTGTAACTTATATCTGTTGTTCTGAATCTTGCACTCTGGAAAGAGAGAAAATGGATTTTGCTCTTCTGTGGAACTTCCTCCAAGTATTTGGAATCCAACTGCTATCCAACTGCCCTTGGTGTATTTTTTACAAGGCTCAGCATTTTCCAGTTTCCTCTAACATTTTTTAGACTGCTATTTTTCTTTAGCGTTCTCTGAATCGCTTCCAGAATGCCCGATTCCTTCCTTAATGTCATATGTCCAGAACTGGACACCCCATTCAAGGTGGGTAATGACAGCTAAGAATGAATTGAGAGAGAATGCTGCAAGTTACTTCTTGTAGCCTGGCTATTACTGCTCCCTCTGCCAAACCAGCCAATTTTAACCTGCCTCGCTCTGTCTGTATGAAACTGAAGAGAAGTAGATGTGATATTGGAAGAATTGCCTCTGCCCTGTGTCAGTGGGGCTGCTGTGACATATTGTGCAAGTCTGCCCGTGATGTGTGTTGTTCTGTGGTTCCTTAGAAGTTCTGCATGAAGCAACGCCAGAGGCAACCACGTGGATGGCTGAATTGTGCAATGTAGTGGGTCCGACACAAGGAAGAGACACCAGCCGGAGTACGTGTTCAGCTCTTTATTGGGGGGGTAGCGTACTGGGGCCCCTTCATGGATTACTGCCTTGTCGTGGCGAAGGGGCTTGCGTAATTCAATGAAGCTATGAGCTATGCCGTGCAGGGCCACCCAAGACGGAAAGGTCATAGCAGAGAGTTCTGACAAAACGTGATCCACTGGAGAAGGAAATGGCAAACCACTCCAGTATCTTTGCCATGAAAACCCTATGGACAGTACTAAAAGGCAAAACGATATGACGCTGGAAGATGAGCCCCTCAGGTCGGAAGGCGTCCAATATGCTACTGGGGAAGAGCAGAGGGCTAGTACTAGTAGCGCCAGAAAGAATGAAGCGACTGGGCCAAAGCCGAAAGGACGCTCAGCTGTGGATATGTCTGGTGGTGAAAGGAAAGTCCGATGCTGTAAAGATTTTTTCTCCATAGGAACCTGGAATGTAAGATCCATGAATCAAGGAAAGCTGGATGTGGTCAAACAAGAGATGACAAGACTAAACATTGACATCTT
Source organism: Vipera berus (assembly GCF_964194415.1). Classification (NCBI taxonomy): domain Eukaryota; kingdom Metazoa; phylum Chordata; class Lepidosauria; order Squamata; family Viperidae; genus Vipera; species Vipera berus. Next base: position 49,588,269 of record NC_138210.1, read on the forward strand.
AGGTATCAGCGAACTAAAATGGACAGGAATGGGTGAATTTAATTCAGATGACCATCAGGTATACTACTGCGGGCAAGAATCCCTCAGAAGAAATGGAGTAGCCTTCATAGTCAATAAAAAAATAGGAAAAGCAATACTGGGATACAATCCTCAAAATGACAGAATGATCTCAGTTCGAATCCAAGGCAAACCATTCAATATCACAGTAGTCCAAGTCTATGCCCCAACCACCAGTGCTGAAGAGGATGAAATTGACCGGTTCTATGAAGCCCTACAGCACCTTATAGAACTAACACCCAAAAATGATGTCCTTATCATCATGGGGGATTGGAATGCTAAAGTAGGAAGCCAAAAGATAAGCGGAATAACAGGCAAGTTTGGCCTTGGAGTACAAAATGAAGCAGGGCACAGGCTGATAGAATTTTGTCAAGAGAATACGATGGTCATAGCAAACACTCTTTTCCAACAACCCAAGAGACGGCTTTACACATGGACATCACCAGACGGTCAACACAGAAATCAGATTGACTATATGCTCTGCAGCCAAAGATGGAGAAGCTCTATACAGTCAGTAAAAACAAGACCAGGAGCTGACTGTGGCTCAGACCATGAGCTTCTTGTTGCAAAGTTTAGGCTTAAATTAAAGAAAGTAGGGAAAAGCGCTAGGCCAGTCAGGTATGAATTAAATCATATCCCTGTTGAATATACAGTTGAGGTGACAAATAGATTTAAGGAATTGGATCTGATAGACAGAGTGCCTGAAGAACTATGGACAGAGGTTCGCAACATTGTACAACAGGTAGCAACCAAAACCATCCCAAAGAAAAAGAAATGCAAGAAAGCAAAATGGCTGTCTGAGGAAGCTTTGCAAATAGCTGAGGAAAGGAGGGAAGCGAAAGGCAAGGGAGAAAAAGAAAGATATGCCCAATTAAATGCAGAATTCCAAAGAATAGCTAGAAGAGATAAGAATGCCTTCTTAAATGAACAATGCAAAGAAATAGAAGAAAACAATAGAATAGGGAGGACCAGAGATCTTTTCAAGAAAATTGGAGAGACGAAAGGAATGTTTCATGCAAAAATGGGCATGATAAAGGACCAAAATGGCAGGGACCTAACAGAGGCAGAAGAGATTAAGAAGAGGTGGCAAAATTACACAGAAGAACTATACAAGAATGAGCTTAACGTCCCTGATAATCACAATGAGGTGGTCACTGACCTCGAGCCAGACATCCTAGAATGTGAAGTGAAGTGGGCCTTAGAAAAGCTGAGCAACAACAAAGTTAGTGGAGGTGACAGTATTCCAGCTGAGCTATTCAAAATCTTAAAAGACGATGCAGTAAAAGTGCTACACTCAATTTGCCAGCAAATTTGGAAAACTCAACAGTGGCCACAGGATTGGAAAAGATCAGTTTACATTCCAATTCCAAAGAAAGGCAGTGCCAAAGAATGTTCAAACTATCGCACCATTGCACTCATTTCTCATGCTAGTAAAGTTATGCTTAAAATCCTACAAGCTAGACTCCAGCAGTATGTGGATCGAGAACTACCAGAAGTACAGGCAGGATTTCGAAGAGGCAGAGGAACTAGAGATCAAATTGCTAACTTACGCTGGATCATGGAGAAAGCTAGAGAGTTCCAGAAAAACATCTACTTCTGCTTCATTGACTATGCTAAAGCCTTTGATTGTGTGGATCATAACAAACTCTGGCAAGTCCTTAAAGAGATGGGCATACCAGACCATCTTATTTGTCTCTTGAGAAATCTATATGCGGGCCAAGAAGCAACAGTGAGAACTGGACACGGAACCACTGATTGGTTCAAAATTGGGAAAGGAGTCCGGCAAGGCTGTATACTGTCGCCTTGCCTGTTTAACTTATATGCAGAGCACATCATGAGAAAGGCAGGGCTAGATGAATCAAAAGTTGGAATTAAGATTGCCGGAAGAAATATCAACAACCTAAGATACGCAGATGATACCACTCTAATGGCAGAAAGTGAAGAAGAACTAAAGAGCCTCTTGTTGCAGGTGAAGAAGGAGAGTGCAAAACTTGGGTTGAAACTCAACATTAAGAAAACCAAGATCATGGCATCTGGCCCTCTCAATTCCTGGCAAATAGATGGGGAAGAAATGGAGGTAGTGACAGATTTTATTTTCCTGGGCTCCAAGATCACTGCAGATGGGGACTGTAGCCAAGAAATTAAAAGACGCTTGCTCCTCGGGAGGAAAGCCATGGCAAATCTAGACAGCACACTAAAAAGCAGAGACATCACCCTGTCAACAAAAGTGCGTATAGTCAAGGCTATGGTCTTCCCAGTTGCAATGTATGGCAGTGAAAGCTGGACCATAAGAAAGGCTGAGCGCCAAAGAATTGAAGCCTTTGAACTATGGTGCTGGAGAAGACTCCTGCGAGTTCCTTGGACTGCAAGGCGATCAAACCGGTCAGTCCTAGAGGAGATCAACCCTGACTGCTCTTTAGAAGGCCAGATCCTGAAGCTAAAACTCAAATACTTTGGCCACCTAATGAGAAGGAAGGACTCACTGGAGAAGAGCCCAATGCTGGGAAAGATTGAGGGCACTAGAAGAAGGGGACGACAGAGAATGAGGTGGCTGGATGGAGTCACTGAAGCAGTAGGCGTGAGCTTAAATGGACTCCAGAAGATAGTAGAGGACAGGAAGGCCTGGAGGAACATTGTCCATAGGGTCGCGATGGGTCGGACACGACTTCGCAACTAACAACAACAGCGTACTGGGGACTGAGGGTTACCTGGCCTCCTTAAATACCTGGCCAGGTAAGCGGACAGCCAATGGGGTTGGCCCTAGGTTTCCCACCGAAAACTGGGTTTCCCGCCAAAACCGTTCAGGCCAACGCCCCCTGGTGGCTGTTGCTATGCAGGTGCCTGCATACATAACAAATTGGACATCCAATTATGAGGCCAACTGCCACACACCTGTATAGTTTTGTATATAACTATGTCGGTTGTAAAAGGGATGCAGTGGCTCAGTGGGTTAGGACACTGAGCTTGTCAATCAGAAGATTGGCAGTTTGGTGGGTCAAATCCTGAGTGCCACGTAGCAGAGTGCCTGTTACTTGTCCCAGCTTCTGCCAACCTAGCAGTTCGAAAGCACGTAAAAATGCAAGTAGAAAAATAGGGATCACTACAGTGGGAAGGTCTGGGGAGGAAAGCAATGGCAAATCTAGACAGCACACTAAAAAGCAGAGACATCGCCCTGTCAACAAAAGTGCGTATAGTCAAGGCTATGGTCTTCCCAATTGCAATGTATGGCAGTGAAAGCTGGACCATAAAAAAGTCTGAGCGCCAAAGAATTGAGGCCTTTGAACTATGGTGCTGGAGAAGACTCCTGTGAGTCCCTTGGACTGCAAGGCGATCAAACCGGTCAGTCCTAGAGGAGATCAACCCTGACTGCTCTTTAGAAGGCCAGATTCTGAAGCTAAAACTCAAATACTTTGGCCACCTAATGAGAAGGAAGGACTCACTGGAGAAGAGCCTAATGCTGGGAAAGATTGAGGGCAATAGAAGAAGGGGATGACAGAGAATGAGATGGAGTCACTGAAGCAGTAGGTGTGAGCTTAAATGGACTCCAGAAGATGGTAGAGGACAGGAAGGCCCGGAGAAACGTTGTCTATGGGGTTGCGATGGGTCGGACACGACTTCGCAGCTAACAATAACACAGTGGGAAGGTAATAGCATTCCGTGTGCCTTTGGCATCTAGTCATGCTGGCCACATGACCACGGAGACGTCCTCGGACAAGCGCTGGCTCTTCGGCTTTGAAACGGAGATGAGCACCAGCCCCTAGAGTTGGAAACGACTAGCACGCATGTGCGGGGGAACCTTTACCTTTATGTCAGTTGTGTGCATGTGTTTACTTCTCTTTGTCATGTTCTCATCATGTGCTAAATAATAAATAATAACCAACACAGAACAAAGTGGAATTCTTAGAAGCATGCCTTGGCTTTAATTGGTACAATGTTGTGCTAAAATGCTCTGGGAATTAGGAACAGTGGGTGGGTGTGTTGATTTATCTTAATAAATCTTAGGTATACCTTCTCCTAGATTCACATCTTCCAAATTCCGTGGAGAAGAGGAAAAGGTACATACATTTGACTAAATGCACAGCAGGATGCCTGTGAATAACATAGACCTTGTGATTGTTCCAACTTGATTTCCAAGCTCACAAGCTAATTTTCACTTTTTTTTTTCCAAGCCGGCAAGAAAAAAAATCGAGACCTTATGGCAGATGTTTTTCAGATGCGAGAAAGGAAGTCCGTGACAATTGTTTTCTCTGATACCATAAATCCTGTTGTATTTTCCATTTTGACTTTTTTTTCTTCTTTCAACTGTAGCACAAACATCCTGTTTTCCAGGACATTGCCCATTTCCCTCACTTCAGGGCACTGTGGTGAAATCCAGCCCTATCATCTGGTGAAGGGAAGTAGCTGATTTGGCTTTGTTCATCCCCCAAAGGGCAGCCATTATTATTTGAGTTATTCCAATATACTGTACCGGTTTTCTTTTTTCCCTTTCTGGAAAAGATATTTCTGGGAGTTTTCTCCTTTCAAATAATCTGGGGGCTACTTCACAAACAGGAAGGCTGTTTTATCGTTCTCTGGTTATATAATAACTCATCTAGTTCTGAATCGGAAGGATGTCCGAGGCTGGCCAGTTGGATGAGGCCACACCATTGACCAGTCCCAGCTGTGTTTTAGTAGTACTTGACATTCTCTTATTATTTATTTATTTATTTATTTATTTATTTATTTATTTATTTATTTATTTATTTATTTATTTATTTGATTTGTATACCGCCCTTCTCCCTAAGGACTCAGGGCGGTGAACAGTGACATAAATAACAGAATGCACAAATACAGATATTGAAAACAAATTAAACCCTAATTTGGCTGCTCTTGGTTGCTCTTTTCTGGAAAGAGTGCAGAAAAGAGCAATGAAGATGATTAGGGGACTGCAGGCTAAAACATGAAGAAAGGTTGCAGGAATTGGGCATGGCCAGTCTAGAGAAAAGGGACACGGTGGCTCAGTGGGTTAGGACGCTGAGCTTGTCGATCAGAAGGTCGGCAGTTTGGCGGGTCAAATCCCAAGTGCCACGTAACAGAGTTGAGCGCCTGTTTCTCATCCCAGCTTCTGCCAACCTAGCAGTTTGAAAGCACGTAAAAATGCAAGTAGAAAAATAGGGACCACTACAGTGGGAAGATAACAGCGTTCCGTGCGCCTTTGGCGTCTAGTCATGCCGGCCACATGACTACGGAGACGTCCTCGGACAAGCGCTGGCTCTTCGGCTTTCAAACGGAGATGAGCACCGGCCTCTACAGTCGAAAACGACTAGGATGCGTGTGCGGGGGAACCTTTACCTTTTTAGTCTAGAGAAAAGAAGGACTAGGGGCAACATGATAGCAGTGTTCCAATATCTGAGGAAGTGCCACAAAAAGAGAGGAACAACCTATTTTCCAAAGCACTTGAATACAGGACAAGAAGCAATGGATGGAAATTTATCAAGGAGAGAAGCAACCTAGAACTAAGGAGAAATTTCCCGACAGCAAGAACAATTAATCAGTGGAACGGCTTGCCTTCAGAAGTTGTGGGTGCTCCATCTCTGGAGGCTTTTAAGAAGAGATCGGACAGCCACTTGTCTGGAATGGTATAGGGTCTCCTGCTTCAACAGGGAGTTGGACTAGAAGACCTCCAAGGTCCCTTCCAACTCTGTTATTCTGTTATTCACATGGTAGGAAGGGAGGAATGGTGTGCCAAGGACCAATCTCTGCCTCATCTGACCACATGGACAAGGATTTTTGACAGACTTGAACCCTGGGCCCCATGTAACAAAATGCAATTCAGTGGTGGAAAACATAAGGCCCTACACACGGGCAAGAAAAAAAGCCAATGCACAGATATGGAATAGGTGCCACCTGGCTCAACAGCAGCAACTGTGAGAGGGATCTAGGTGTCCTAGTAGACCACCGTTTAAGTATGAGCCAGGAGTGTGCTGCAGCTGGCAAAAAAAGCTAATGCGGTCCTAGGTAAAGGTAAAGGTTCCCCCGCAGATGCGTGCTAGTCGTTTCTGACTCTAGGGGCTGGTGCTCCTCTCCGTTTCAAAGCCAAAGAGCCAGCGCTTGTCCGAGGACATCTCCATGGTCATGTGACCAGCATGACTAGACGCCAAAGGCGCACGGAACGCTGTTACCTTCCCACCGTAGTGGTCCCTATTTTTCTACTTGCATTTTTACGTGCTTTCGAACTGCTAGGTTGGCAGAAGCTGGGACGAGTAACAGGCGCTCACTCTGTTACGCGGCACTCGGGATTCGACCCGCCAAACTGCTGACCTTCTGATTGACAAGCTCAGTGTTCTAACCCACTGAGCCACCGCCTCCCTGTAATGCGGTCCTAGGTTGCACCAACAATTTCAAAATCCTGTGAAGTGATATTAAATAAATAATAAATAAACCTTTATTGTCAAAGTACAACATGTGTACATTGAGTTTAACTGAGCCTCCCCCCGTGCTCTCTCCTCCCAACACACAGTGACAACAAACCCTCCATCCTACCACACCATGTGAACCAACTACACCACACACCGGTCTCCCAAGTCAATTCTGCATAAGATTATGTCCCATTTAAAAGCCTAACGGCCCACGGAGAAAAGCTATTTTTCAGCCTGTTGGTACGGCTGGCTATATTCCTGCTTTATACTGCATTGATGACACCAGAAAGGTCTAGGGGTGATAGGATAGGAGGCTTCCAGGACTTGAGGGGCTATCACAAAGAACAAGGGGTGGACATATTGTCCAAAGCAGGAGGGCAGGACAAGAAGGAACAGGTGGAAGATGATTAAAGAGAGAGCCAACCGAAAGCTAAGGAGACATTTCCCGACAGAACAATTAAGCAGTCGAACTGATTGCCTCCAGAAGTTGCGGGTGCTCCATCACTGGAGATTTTCAAGAAAAGACTGGACAGCCATTCGTCCAGAATAGTATGGAGTCTCCTCCATGAGCAAAGGCTTAGACTCGAAGACCTCCAAGGTCCCTTCCAACTCTATGATTCTACATAATATGGGAGCCTCTGAATGACCTCTTCAGAGAATCTATTTTCCTGGAACTTTGGGGGGAAAATAAATCCCAGGACACTGGCTCTAGTTTAGCAAGTCCATTGTGATGCAAACATATTCTTCCCCTAGGGGTATAGTTTCCCCATTTTATTTGCAGCTGGTGATTTGGGGATGACATTTGACGTGTCTCGGTCCACTCAACAGAGAGGAACAATCATGTCCCAACAGCTACATGATCAAAGGCAAACAAATGTCAAGTGGACTGCCAATAAGGCGTAACCCAATAAATGAGAGTCACCTTTGGCTGGCAATCAAGTAAGATGTCTCATCGGTGAAATGTTATGATTGGTGTGGTCTCCACATGTTTTTTCTTCTCTCCACCCATGCGGGCAGCTTGGGGACCCTTTAGCAAGGTCAGCTAAAGGGCCATATGGGGAATATCTGGGCTTGTTTGCGAAATTTAGCTTGGGGAAAAAAATGGTCCTCTGGCTCACTTGGTTTGATTAAGTACAGGAGTCCAGTTTCTAGTCCACATGAACTCAGGCTGTTGGGTAACTTGCTAACTCTTCCTTGGGTTGAAGCTGTAATGTAAAAGAATCTAGCAGCCTCTCCTGCATCTGTTTACTTAAAAGTAAATTGCACATAACCGGTTGCCTCTTTCTGCTCAGAATATATACAGAACATTCAACTTCGTCTGTGCACAAAATTCAGGCTTCAAAAATGTTTCCCAACTTAAAGAACAGCCCGGCCTGCAAAACAAGATGTCACACCATCCATTGTGGGAGTAGCTTTTCCTCATACAATCTTGTGGGGAAATTGCCCCAAATAACCATTTGTGAGAGTACGCAAGATTATTTAAAAGCCAGTGCAACCAGAACTTCAAGCTTACTTTCAAAAGTATGAGGGCTAGAAACTTCTAAATAGCCAAATTTTATGTATTTTGTTTATGCTCAGTCAGCCAACCTTGCCTCAGACTTTTCTATAGGTAGGCCTCGACTTATTATTTTGAGCCCAACTGAGGTCAAAATTTCTGTTGCTAAGCAAGAAGTTGTTAAGTGAGCTTTGCCCCATTTGATGACCTTTCTTTCCACCGTCAGTAAGTGAATCGCTGCAGTTCTTAAGTTAGTAACGCGGTGGTTAAGTGAATCCAGATTCCCCACTGACTTTGCTTGTCAGAAGGTTGCAAAAGGGGATCACATGACCCTGGGACACTGCAACTGCCATAAAGACATGCCCAGTGCCAACTGTCCATATTTTGATCACATGACCTTGGGGATGCTGCAACGGTCATAACTGTGAAAATGGTCACGAGGGGACTTATTTTCAGTTCCCTTGTAACTTGAAACCGTCACTAAACAAATGGATGTAAGTTGAGGACTATACCATTTTTTGTTAGCCTTCCTTTTTTAAAGAAAGAAAATAGATGTCGAGACTGGAATTATAAAAGAATAACTCAGAACGGGCTAATTTTACATACCATACTTTACAAGCTGCAATGCTTTGGATATGCACCACCCAAGCCACTTCACGATGGCTTAATGCTATGGACTGGCTAGAGCAGGGGTAGGCAACCTTGGCTCTTTGCCTACCCCTGGTGCTAGAGGGTTTCTTGGCCCTTATTTTTGACCATTGTGCAAACAGTAAAGGCTGGCATTGAGTAACAGTCTACAGAATGTCATAATAAGCAGCAGTTGGCAAGGTGTGAAATTTGGGATCCCTGGAGATTAACCTCGCCCAAGATTAAAATGATGCTGTTCCATGTGCTTCATTGCCAAAGTGAGGAGAGTAGGCGTGCCATTAAGAAAGCTCCAACAGGCTTGGGTCTCCTGGGTTCATTCAGAGAACGTGACTATGACTCCACTCAGCTTTTCTTCCAACTCTGATGAAATTTCAGATGAAGTTAAAGGTAAAGGTTCCCCCGCCCATGCGTGCTAGTCGTTTCCGACTCTAGGGGCCGGTGCTCATCTCCGTTTCAAAGCCAAAGAGCCAGCGCTTGTCCGAGGACGTCTCTGTGGTCATGTGGCCGGCATGACTAGATACCAAAGGCGCACGGAACGCTGTTACCTTCCCACCGTAGTGGTCCGTATTTTTCTACTTGTATCTTTACGTGCTTTTGAACTGCTAGGTGGGCAGAAGCTGGGACGAGTAACAGGCGCTCACTCTGTTACGCGGCACTCGGGATTCGACCCGCCGAAGCTCAGCATCCTAACCCACTGAGTCACCGCGTCCCTATCAGATGAAATTAGACATAGGTTAATCCAAGGCCAACTTCAGACCAACAGTCAAGTAAGCAATACTACAATCAAGAAACTGCCAAAAGAGTCAACAGCCCAACCAAATAATCCTTAAGGCCACCCACCCAACCACTCAGAGAGCACCAAGGACCCCTCAGACAAAATTTCCTGAACCAAAAAAAAAAAAAGCTTCTGAACTACAGAACAAAAAGGTCAAATGGCCTTGTGGCTTTCAAACAAAATAAATTCAAAAAACGTCAGAGTGCTTTTTTTTATTTTTTATTTTCCCATGCAGGGAGAAAAAGCTTGATGAGAGCTGAAGAGAGGGACAAGTCACCCTGTTATTAACTTCCAGGAATTCTGGTCAAGGCTGATATGAAACGTCCCCCAGGTTTATCTGGTGAGTACGTCTTAAGAGCTTCCTCTCCAGAAGCCAGCAGAAGAAAGAGGCTGCAGACTGGAAGGGGAAACAAACTGGCAGGATAGCCTCTGTGGTCCTCATCTCTTAAGTGTAACATTTCTCCTACTGCTTGACAGCTTGGCCACCATCCATTTGAAAACCCCGTCTCTGGGGGAATTTGTCCCTGGTCGCCCCTTGTCCGGAAAAAGCTGGGATAAGAGAAGATTTCCTTGAGTTAAATGCTGAACGATTGGGATAAGAGAAGATTTCCTTGAGTTAAATGCTGAACAAGCTTGTGTTTCTCAAGCTTGTGTTGTTAGCTGCGAAGTCGTGACCCACCCATCGCGACCCCATGGACAACCTTCCTCCAGGCCTTCCTGTCCTCTACCATCTTCTGGAGTCCATTTAAGCTCACGCCTACTGCTTCAGTGACTCCATCCAGCCACCTCATTCTCTGTCATCCCCTTCTTCTCTTGCCCTCAATCTTTCCCAGCATTAGGCTCTTCTCCAGTGAGTCCTTCCTTCTCATTAGGTGGCCAAAGTATCTGAGTTTCAGCTTCAGGATCTGGCCTTCTAAAGAGCAGTCAGGGTTGATCTCCTCTAGGACTGACAGGTTTGATTTGTAGGAGTCTTCTCCAGCACCATAGTTCAAAGGCCTCCATTCTTTGGCGCTCAGCCTTTTTTATGGTCCAACTTTCACTGCCATACATTGCAACTGGGAAGACCATAGCCTTGACTATACGTACTTTTGTTGACAGGGTGATGTCTCTGCTTTTTTTTTCTTTTTTTTTCTCAAGCTTAGCAAATTTAATATGGGTAGACTTCGATTCCCAGAATTCCCCAGCCAGCAAGGGGAATTAGAACAGGGGTTCGTTGCGCTTGGGAAAAGCAAGGCTGGACACTAATTGGAACTGCTGGAGCTGGGCAGAAATGCTCCCCCATTTCTAGGCTCAACTCACCCATTCCCCTCAAAAGAGGAACCAAAAAGTTGCATGGATGCAGAGATCTGAGCAGGAAACCTCTCATTTCCTTCAGTCTGGTAACAGAGGTGGGCTTACAACCAACACTCATCCCACTGGCATCCATAGAGCATCCAGATCTTGTCTTTTAACAGAATGACAGGGTTGGAAGGGACCTTGGAGGTCTTCTAGTCCAACCCCCTGCTCAAACAGGAGACCCCGTACCATTCCAGACTGTTCGATCTCTTCTTAAAATCTCCAATGATGGAGCACCCATAATTTCTAGAAATATGTAAACCATTCCACTGATTAATTCTGCTCACTGTCGGGAAATTTCTCCTTAGTTCAGGGTTGGATCTCTCCTGGATAGCTTTCTTTCCGCTCTTCTGTAATTTGTGTATTCCGTTGGGGGTAACTACTTTTTCATGCAGAACCTGTACATTTTTCCCCCCCTTAGGGACATTCCACTCTCACTTCTTACATGAATATGAATGCTTAAACCATTTATCTCACCAAACAGAATAAATCTTCCACTTCAATCACATTCGTTCCAGGGTGTTTTCTTCAAACTCACCCCTAATTCTTCCATCATTACCTTGGTGGAGCAGTGGGCTAATGCCTCCTTAAGTAACACCAGTTGCCTGCAATTAGTGCAGGTTCGCATCCCACCAGGCTCAAGGTTGACTCAGCCTTCCATCCTTCTGAGGTAGGTAAAATGAGGACCCAGATTGTTGGGGGCAATTAAGCTGACTTTGTAATAATGCCGCTTGGGGAGGCAAAAGCCCTAATAAGCAGGCATATACATAGAATGAAGGCTACTGCTAAGCACATTGGTTTGTGCTTAAATTGTAAGCTGCCCTGAGTCTTCGGAGAAGGGCAGGATATAAATGGGATTAAAATAAATAAAATAAAATAAATTACCATTCTCTGAAGGGAAACATGCCCAACGAATTTCCACTTTCCTACATGCTAACAAGTCAGATTAAACAAATCCTGAGATTTTAGCCAAATCAATTATAAATTACGCCTCCATATTCACTTCCCTGCATGCATTCATCAGCTTCACTCTGCCTTCAGATTTATTGCCCTTCCTCCTTCCCTTAATTTCCCAGACATACAATACACCTGCTATTATTTTTGTACTTAATTACCTATTTCATGCTCTTTTTCTTTTATAGGTAGTCCTCACTTTATGACCGCTCATTTAATGATGGTTCAAAATTACGATGGCCTTGAAAAAATGACTCACAACCTGTACTTGCGTTTACAGCTTTTGCATCCACGGTCACATAATTGTATTTTGGACACTTGGCAACAGGCTTGCATTTACCGCAGGCTGCAGTGTTTTGTGGTCACGTGTTCGTAATTTAAGAACTTTTTTTTTGATAATTTTTGGCCACAAACACCAATTGGGAAAGCTGGATTCACTTAACAACCATCTGAGTCATTTAATGATTGCTGTAAAAATTATCATAACACCAGGTACGACTTATGACAAAAATTGTGGCTTGAAGTTGAGCACTGCCTGTAATCCTCTTACATTCCAACTTGCAGACTCCCATATATCCTGGCCCACGGACCCATAGAGTTTTATTGCCAAGGCTTTATTCAATTAATGCTTTCCACAGATAGTTAAGATATAAATTGCAATCCCTTGCAGAACTGTCCTTATGGCTATTCTGCGAGGGAACCATAAGCTGATCTTATCTAGAAAGGAATGGGCTTAAGAAATCACTTTCTGGATAGCAACAAAATGGGCCTTACATATTTTCACCATGGCTCCTCATTGCTGTAGACTCCTGCTTCTTATTTTTCCCCTATTTTATTTTATTCAGAAAGTTAAAATACAAATTCCAAAAAAAAGGTAAAAGGTAAAGGTAAAGGTTCCCCCGCACATGCATGCTAGTCGTTTCCGACTCTAGGGGCCGGTGCTCATCTCCGTTTCAAAGCCAAAGAGCCAGCGCTTGTCCGAGGATGTCTCCATGGTCATGTGGCTGGCACGACTAGATACCAAAGGCGCATGGAACGCTGTTACCTTCCCACCGTAGTGGTCCCTATTTTTCTACTTGCATTATTACGTGCTTTCGAACTGCTAGGTTGGCAGAAGCTAGGACGAGTAACAGGCGCTCACTCTGTTATGCGGCACTTGGGATTCGACCCGCCAAACTGCTGACCATCTGATCGACAAGCTCAGCGTCCTAACCCACTAAGCCACCGTGTCCCTTAGCAAATCTTAAAGGAGGCTAAAACATTTCTGAAATGGAACTGCCATCCTTGGCAAAAAAAATAGTGGTTTCCTTGCTTTGGTGACCTCCTGTCCCCCTATTCTGGCCTTCACACATTCTCCCCCTGATCCAAGCACCCTCAGGCACAAGGACCTCATTCCTCCTTCAATTACAATGGCAGCTCTTTCTTGACATCTGCGTCATATGAAAAACAGCTTCCATTCATTTCAAACCAGGGGAAGCCCACAATGATGAGAGGCCCGTCATGCATGTGGAAGCCAACCGTGGCTTGATAGGAACCTAGTTACTTCCTGGCCAGCAGTAAGGAGTGTCAGAGAGCACAACTCCGTGAGTTCTCATTGGAGCCCTCCTGTAGCAGAATTGCCAGTACTTGGCTGACCAGGCTTGACCAATTAGGGATCTAAATCAGATTGTCCACTAATCGGGTGGGGCAGATAATCCTAGATTGTGAATGGGAAATCTTGTTATTCTGATCTCATTTCACGTGCGCAGGCATACAGCCACAAGAGAGATCTTCTTTCCCCCACCTTTTTTTTCTTGATCTTCCCCCCAGTAGCCACTATTGGGTTTTCCTGCCGCTCCACCATTTTCCCACTTGTAAATTCCACCCCACCCCCCGTGGGAGCAATTTGAAAGGAAAAAAAGGGGAGAGAGAGAGAGAGAGAGAGAGAGAGAGAGAGAGAGAGAGAGAGAGAGAGAGCGCTACCATTTCATTAATTGACTGATTTTTTTTAAAGAAGCAAAATATAAAATATTGACAGTTTCACTGGTCCTAAAGCCCAGGACAAAATAGCAGTGTACTGTACGTAGAAATGTACATAGATAAATCCTTATCACATCTGTGCCTTGTGGAATCTCCCCTATTAATGGTAAAAATACAATGGTTGCCGATTTTGAAATAAGCTAGCCCGTATCTTATAAGCACCGCCAGTGCCTGTTTACCCCAAGCACACAAATGTTTTTTTTCTGTGCGAACCAGGACGTCTATTTTAGAGACTATTTTGTGAGTCATTATTAGTTTATTTATTTGTATCCCGCCTTCGTTATCTTTACAAATAACTCAACACACTTTCCTCCAACACACTTTCCAACACACAACAACAATCCTGCAAGGTGGATAGGGTTGACAGAAAGCGACTCAGCCAAAGTCACCCAGCTGGCTCTCATGGCTAAGGCAGCACTCGAACTCATAGCCTCCCGCTTTCTAGCATGGAGCCTTAACTAATTAGACCAAACTGGTTCTGTATGTTGTTGCTTTTATCCTATTACCTAGGACAGGGGTAGGCAACCTCGGCTCTTTTATGACTCATGGACTTCAACTCCCAGAATTCCGATTCTGGGAGTTGAAGTCCATGAGTTATAAAAGAGCCGAGGCTGCCTACCCCTGACCTAGGAAGAACATGCAATATGCTGGCCACACTTGGGATATACTTCCTGTTTCCAGGATTTTTATTTTCAACTTTTCAAACTAGCCTAGAAAATTCAGACTTGGGATTTTTTTGTGGTCTCCCACTCGAATAATAACGCGGTCTTGTCTGCAATCAGTCTAGGTCAGTTTGATCATGGACCTGAACGTATGCAAAAGTTACTTCACCCTGTGGCTTTCCTCTAGAATGCTGCTTGCTGTTTGTCCTTTTCAAAGCAGCCCTGGTAATTTACGTGAGTAAAAGATTAAAAAATGCAGTGCTTATTTTGAAGACGGCCATCCCCAGAGAGAGACGAATAGACAAAAACATCATTTTAGCATACTGTATTTAATTGACAAAGGGACGCGGTGGCTCAGTGGGTTAGGACGCTGAGCTTGTCGATCAGAAGGTCGGCAGTTTGGCGGGTCGAATCCCGAGTGCCGCGTAGCAGAGTGAGCGCCTGTTACTCGTCCCAGCTTCTGCCAACCTAGCAGTTCGAAAGCACGTAAAAATGCAAGTAGAAAAAATAGGGACCACTATGGTGGGAAGGTAACAGCGTTCCGTGCGCCTTTGGCGTCTAGTCATGCCGGCCACATGACCACGGAGACGTCCTCGGACAAGCGCTGGCTCTTCGGCTTTGAAACGGAGATGAGCACAGGCCCCTAGAGTCGGAAACGACTAGCACGCATGTGCGGGGGAACCTTTACCTTTACCTTTATTTAATTGACTGCTCCCTGACCACCAGAGGGCAGTAAAATAGCACTGAAATACTGCATTGCAAAAAAAAATCGAAACAAAAACAGTTTCCAGACCTTGGAGCCTAAAAATAAAACAGTCTGCAAAGAAAGGGGGAAGGAAGAATATTTTTAAACCCAATTTAAGTCAAAATAGATGGGAACGGACAAAGCACCGCCTGCATAAGACGGGAGATCTGACAGGTCAGAATGTCCAAGGTAGCGGGTGTGTATCACATGACTCTTTAAAGAACTGCCCAGGTGTGGCGGCCTTTTTTGGGAAAATCAATGGGGGGAAATCTTCTCACTGTTAAGGCACCTGTCCCATCTCCATTTTCATTTGTGTTTAGGTGGATTTCAATCTTGCTGACCTTTTCATCTGCTGAGAAAATGTGCTATTTAGATGATAATTTTTTTTTAAAAAAAGGTGTGTATTCAGGATTTGACAGCATGATGGTTAGAAATGCAGAGGATGGCATCAGGGATCCTAACATTTAACAGGATTTGGCCAGATGATGATGTTTTAGAAATATACCACTTTGGGGAATTAGAAGGACCAACTAACTGGACAGCCCTTTGTCTGAAATGGTATAGGGCACAGGTCTGCAACCTGCGGCTCCGGAGCCGCATGCGGGCCATCTCCTGCGGCTCCCAGTCCTCTGCCATGCGCAGTCCAAAAAAAAAAAAAGTGGGACTAAAAAAGTTCAACCAATCAATTCAAATATGCAGGGTAGGTGCATATCTCACCTTGGCTCCACTCTTCAGTCAAACCTTGTTCTGCGCATGTGCGCATGTACGCGCATGCGCACACATTTTTTGCGGCTCCCAGTTTTTCCTTTTGTGAGGGAAACGGTTCTGAGTGGCTCTTTCACTGTTTCAGGTTGCTGACCCCTGGTATAGGGTTTCCTGCCTGAGCAGGGGGTTGGACTAGATGACCTCCAAGGTCCCTTCCAACTTTATAATTATTATTAACAGGGGTGGAGGGACTGAAGAGACATTTCTGTGTCTGTGTGTATGTATGTATGTATGTATGTATGTATGTGTGTGTATGTGTACCTGTGTGTGTGTGTGTAGGTAGTTGATTTAGGACCTCAATTGAGCCCAAAATTTCTGTTGCTAAGTGAGACATTTGTTAAGTGAGTTTTGCCCCAGTTGTTGGG
Organism: Vipera berus; assembly: GCF_964194415.1. Lineage (NCBI taxonomy): Eukaryota > Metazoa > Chordata > Lepidosauria > Squamata > Viperidae > Vipera > Vipera berus. Next base: position 49,604,487 of record NC_138210.1, read on the forward strand.
GCACAGTCGTTGAGTGAATCACTGCAGTTGTTAAGTTAGTAACATGTTTGGTAAGTGACTCTGGCTTCCCCATTGACTTTGCTTGTCATAAATATGAGTCAGATGTCGAGCATCTGAATTTTGATCACAGGACCATGGGACTGTTACAACAGTTGTAAATAAGTCACTTTTTTCAATGACTTTGTAACTTTGAATGGTCACTAAATGAACTTGTAAGTTGAGGATACACACAACCTGTATACTATATATATCATTTACCAACTTCCCCCCCCCTAATCTTTCCCTTCCAATACAACACAGTTCTCCAGTTGTTGTTGTTTTTAAAAAGGAAGTCATCAAACAGTGTGCAAAAATACAGCTATTTTCTGCAAAGAAAATACCCCCAAAATTAAGTATTTGAGAACACTGATTCCAAACATTTCTGCACAGGGGTGGAATGGGGATGGGAAAGGAAAGCATGCCAAACTGTGCGTGAATTTTTGTTCATAGGAGAAGCCACGTAGAAATAATTTCTGAATTATATTAAAAAAAAGGAAGCTGTCGCGACAAAGTGATTGACAGCTGGGACTGTCTGTAAACTACAGAGTTGGAGTATAAGACGCTGGGTCACGGCAAGGGATTTGACTTTCTCCTTGCCCTCTCTCTCAGCATGATCCCTCTGCCGTGTATGCCAGCTAACAATGTAATTGTGGAAATGTGTGGATTACTGCATTTATTTACCAGGGGAAATGTGTCACTTTTCAGCTTCCAGTGTATTGTGTGTCTCTTCAAGACCTAAAAACCTTTCTCGAGGAATATTAGAGGGAGGAATGAAATTGGCAGCTTTGCGAGCATAAAGGGAACAGAACAGGTCATCGAGCAAGCAGAGTGACAAAGGCCAACATTTGAATCCCCTGCAGAGATGGCAGGGCTTTGCCTAGGCCTCATCCAGCTGTTACGAACATCTGAAATGAGATCAGAATAACAAGATTTCCCATTCACAATCCAGGATTATCTGCCCCACCCGATTAGTGGACAATCCGATTTAGATCCCTAATCGGTCAAGCCTGGTCAGCCAAGTACTGGCAATTCGGCTACAGGAGGGCTCCAACGAGAACTCACGGAGTTGTGCTCTCTCTGACACTCCTTACTGCTGGCCAGGAAGTAACTAGGTTCCTATCAAGCCACGGTTGGCTTCCACATGCATGGCGGGCCTCTCATCATTGTGGGCTTCCCCTGGTTTGAAATGAATGGAAGCTGTTTTTCATATGATGCAGATGTCAAGAAAGAGCTGCCATTGTAATTGAAGGAGGAATGAGGTCCTTGTGCCTGAGGGTGCTTGGATCAGGGGGAGAATGTGTGAAGGCCAGAATAGGGGGACAGGATGTCACCAAAGCAAGGAAACCACAATTTTTTTTTGCCAAGGATGGCAGTTCCATTTCAGAAATGTTTTAGCCCCCTTTAAGATTTGCTAAGGGACGTGGTGGCTCAGTGGGTTAGGACGCTGAGCTTGTCGATCAGATGGTCAGCAGTTTGGCGGGTCGAATCCCAAGTGCCGCGTAACAGCGTGAGCGCCTGTTACTTGTCCCAGCTTCTGCCAACCTAGCAGTTCAAAAGCACGTAATAATGCAAGTAGAAAAATAGGGACCACTAAGGTGGGAAGGTAACAGCGTTCCGTGCGCCTTTGGCGTCTAGTCATGCCGGCCACATGACCACGGAGACGTCCTCGGACAAGTGCTGGCTCTTCGGCTTTGAAACGGAGATGAGCACTGGCCCCTAGAGTTGGAAACGACTAGCACACATGTGCGGGGGAACCTTTACCTTTACCTTTTTAAGATTTGCTATTTTTGTTTGTTTTCCAGTGGCAGAGAAAGAAAGTTAACAATCTGTTATTCTACCCATATCCACCAACACACATAGATGCTTTTAAATTTTTATTTTATTTTAATTGAAATGTGCACATATTCTCCTCCCACACCCGCAACACATTAAGAAACAAAAGCAGAAAATACATCTTATGGTTAATCTGGGACTAAGCCCTGAAATACTTCCAAGGGGGATAATTTGTGGATAGAATGAGCTCTTCAAATATTCAAAAAGGTTGTCTTCTACGGGCATTTAAGTTAAAATTCCTTCCTAAATATACTCAATTCTTTTCTAAAATCTAAAAGTACTCTGTACTTTAACAAATATAATACGCCTCACTGTCCAATGGTAAAGTAGCCGAGATCCTCCAAATGTTGTATAGGTATTTGCAACCATTTGTTTAGCAGCCATTCAAAGTTACAACGGCAATGAAAAAAGTGTCTTACAACTGGTCCTCCACTTATGACCATCGCAGCATCCCCACAGTCATGTGATCAGCAATCAGGAGCTTGGCACCCAGCATGTGTTTACAATGGCTGCAGCATCCCCAGCCCTGTGATTGCCGTTTACAACCTTCTCTGCCAGTTCCGACAAGCAACGTCAGTGGGGGAAGCTGGATTTGCCTAACAGCCATGTGATTCAGTTAACAACTGCAGTGATTCGATTAACAACCACGGCAAAAAAAGATCGTAAAATCGGGTGTGATTCACTTAATAACCGCTTTGCTTAGGAGTAGAAATTCTGGTCCCAATTAGGTTATGTCCTGTAACTTATGTTAATTATTATGTAGGAAATGTGGAACTCTAAAGACTTGGAGTTTCTTATGAAATCAGTACCAAGGACAGCAACCAGAGGAAAATACTGTATTTGCGTAGCAAAATTTAGGGACCTGGAATGACAGAGAACAGAATTATAGAGGCATTGGTGTGTCTTTAAGGCCCATCATCCCTGGGGCAATTAATTCCTAGCTATTGTTTAAGAATTCACTAGTTGTGATCCACACAACTGATACATAACAAATAAAAAAGACTGTTGAGATTGACTCAAAGAAGAGTCTACTTTTAATCTGATCAAAAGTCAATCTCAACAACTACCGTATAATATTAGATTATTATCATATTCTGAAAGGTAACGAAGATGACAAAGAGACTGGAGGCTAAAAAGTATGTCGAACGGTTAAGGCAGGGGTAGGCAACCTTGGCTTTTTTATGACTCGTGGACTTCAACTCCCATAATTCCTGAGCCAGCCATGATGAGGGGAAACAGAGAGGTTTCCAAACTGAGCCATGCTGGCTCAGGAATTCTGGGAGTTGAAGTCCACGAGTCAAAAAAGAGCCAAGGTTCCCTGGGTTAAGGGAACCAGGCCTGTCTAGCCTAACAAAGAGAAGGATTTGGGGGACATGATAGCTGTCTTCCAGGGCTTGAGGAGCTGTCACAGAGAAGAGTGGTGAGGGGGTCGACTTATTCTCCAAAGCACCTGAAGGCAGGACAAGAAGCAATGGGTGGATGCTCCTTAAAGAGAGATCCAACCTGGAATGAAGGAGAAATTTCCTGATAGTGAGAACAATCAATCAAGGAAACGGCTTGCTTCCCAGAGTTGTGGGTGCTCCATCACTGGAGGCTTCCAAGAAAAGATTGGAGGACCATTTTGGAATGGTGTAAGGTCTCCTGTCTTGGGCAGGGGGTTGAAGACCACCAAGGTCCCTTCCAGCCCTATGATTCTGTTTCTTCTTAGAACATTATAGAGATGTTTGTTCTCCTGGGGATGCCTTTTTAATCCTAGGCTGGTCTACGACTCAAGATTTAAGATCTCCCATCCAAGTGTTAAATAGATTCAACCCTGGTTTATGTTTCAAGACCAGGCAAGGAATTTTTAAAGCCAGCAAAGTGAACTAAAGGATCAATTTACTTTTCAAGCAGCTGAAATGTACTGGTAAGAAAGGAGCATTGAAAGAATGAAATTAAGCTATGGCTGAGTCCTCGAGCGTCTGTCGAATTCTCAGAAATCCAGTTTCCATTCTGCTAAGTAGGAAGCCAGTGAATGAGAAAGCAGAGACCAAAAGGAAAAGTGGAAGTAAAAATTAATAGGAAAAAGGGGTGTTGTTTAGCTAGGGCAGGGGTAGGCAACCTTGGCTCTTTTATGACTCGTGGACTTCAACTCCCAGAATGCTGGCTCAGGAATTCTGGGAGTTGAAGTCCACGAGTCATAAAAGAGCCAAGGTTGCCTACCCCTGACCTAGGGTATCAAATACAAACAAACACACACACACACATACTTGTAATGGGAGACCTAGTATGAGTTGCAGATAGTCCTCGATTTACCAGTACAATTGAGCCCTGAGATATGATTGTAAAGTGTGACAGTCAGTAAGCGGGTCACCACTTGACTGCATCTGATATTACAACCTTTTTTTTGCAGTGTCTATTAAGAAAATGTCATGGTTATTGAGTGAACTCTGCAGTCATTAAATGGACCCACTTTCACCAACAGTTGTTTTGCTGGAAACTGAAAATAAACAGCAGAAATGGGCAAAACACACTGAAAGTCAGTCGTATGTGACTGTGGGATGCTGCACACAGCCCTAAAGGCAAGCTGGTTGCTAAGCACCCAAAACGTAAACATTTGACCACAAGGATATATGTGTGCATCCATCCAGTTCATAAGTGGCTCTGGGGAGATTCATCATTAACTTTGAATGGTCGCCAAGTAACCAGTTGTTAAATGAGGACAAACTGTACTCCAGAAGTAACTTTTACTTCTAGACCAGACGTGGTAGTGAAAATGACCAGCATTTTCAAGACCTTCTCTGGAGGACTTTCTGTTGTTTGAAGATGGGACTGGAGATTTTTTTTTCTTTTTCTGGAGAAGGCCTCAGAGCTGCCTCTAATAGCTTTTCCTCAAAGGAAGCCTCTATGAGATCGCTGCTTAACTCAGTGACTGTTTCTTGGGAAAAGGGATAATTTCCTTTCTGGCTAAGATCAAACCATTATGTTGTTCTACTTTTTCCCACATCAATGTTTTTCATAGCAGTTGAAAAAGGATACAAGGCATCTCACCGACTCCCAGGCTCCATCTGTACTCCAGTCTTTCTTCCTCCATGCTGATGTTCTTTCTTCTCTTCACTGCACACGCTCCTGAGAAACTTCCTCTTAAGTTGCAGCATCCAAATGCAAGCCACTTCTTCGCATCACCGATCCCCCCTGTGCAAATCTTAACCAGTTCTATCCCATGATCTGATTTGGCTTTGGAGTCCTTGCGTTTATGTTCTTCTCTTTTTTTCTTTTTGTTGACACTCCAGTTAAATTACAGAACTTAGCTATTTGCCTGACCCTTTCAGGCAATTACTTATATCCAAGGTTATATTTATGAAAAATAGCAAAAATAAAACATCATCATGCCTGTTAAGACAAAACTGTAAGACGCTTGCAAAACCAGCCCAATATGGTGTGCTTTTCTTCAACTTTGTGCCCTCCAGATGTGTTGGACTTCATTTGGCAAGTAAAAAAAAACCCAAAACATCTGGAGGTGACTTTACTTGGGTTGGGAGCGGAAGAGTTGAATTCAGGCTTACTGTGTCTAATTATCACATATGTAGCTTTTTCTCTTTTTTTAAATCAACCCTGTTCAAATTTGGAACATCCTGTTTTGAGTTCCAAACTTTCAAAATGAGACATCTGTCATTTCGGGGTGGTTTCAAAGGAAGCTGAAAAAAATCCCTAGACCCAATTTACAAGTGGAGACTCCATCATCTGCTTGAGCCAAGTTTATTTAAACAGTACTAGGGAAAGTCCACCAAAAGTGAGTACAAACAACCTTTCTATGCTCAAATAATAAATGCTGACCAATAATGACGTCAAATGTCTATCATAATAGGGGTTAGAGTTTTAGTTTATAAAGAGGTAAGGAGAATAATAAGGTGGACGTTGATACTGATCAGTTTTTCTGCTTAATTACTTTTGGGTTTCCATCTAAAAATACTGTACCTTTGTTGATTTACGATGTCTCGTGAGCCGGCATTTCCAAATGCCTAAGTAAGAGTCTTGCTTGCGTTTAATGGGCTTATTAGTTTGATGGTCTTGCTTCAGGTAATTTGCTTTCATTCCCTCACAACCTCAGCAGAGAGACCTGTTTCTCTCAATTTGTGGTAGTTTGAAGCTCAGAAGACTTTCAAACTTATTGAAACAGCCCGGAGAAGTTCACAAAAATGGTGCTGGACCCCAAACAGGGTGATTTTGAAAGATTTTGCACAAAAGCCTGCAAGGAAGATTTTTGGGACCCTATTAAGGAAGCAGTTAGCACTCAGGTCAATTTATCTCTCTCTGTTTCTGAGGATAAAAGAAGAGAGAGAGTCTAAAGGTGTATTGGAAGAGAGCAAAAAAAAATGATAAGAAAAAATAAAAGTAAACCTAAAGTTTCCTTTAGGGGTTGAGGATTCTCTGGCTCAATTTTCTTAAGAAATTGAAATCCTGCTCTTTAAATGGTCCTATGGGGAAAGGAATTACTGGCTCTGCTCCTTATCAAGATCCCAGAACATATTAAGGGTGAAAACGTTGTTAATTTACCCCACCAATTCTCCTACCTCTTCCTGTTTTCCCAGATGTCAAGAGAGAGATTCAAACTTCAGCATTCAACTTTTAATTATGTTACAACCCTCAGAAAGAAGAGAGGGAGGATTCTGCGCAAGATACAGAGGGATACAGAGATGGTTGGTTCAACGCACACACAGAGAGACAAAAGGTGATACCTTTTTATTAGACCAACTTGCGTTGGCAAGAGAGCGTGCAAGCCATCGAGCATTTGGAAAGATTTAGCATTTAGTCACTGGCTTTTAACGAAGCACATTTGGACGGACATTGAAAAAAAAATGAACCCAGAAACAAAAGAGTTACCTTTCGGAAAGGGAAAAAAAAATGGAACAGATCTTTTCTTTAAAAAAATAATAGTAATAAATACTTTTCTTAAATGAGAAAATTAATAAATTGCTATACAAACGAATTCAGAAAGAAAAAGTTCCCCAGGCAGGAGGGAAAAACACTCAGACCTTCCAAAGTCAGCCAGTTAAAGCGCATTCAGAACAAAACAAAGACACAAAAAAATTTTTTTTTTCCACGAAAAACGGGGGGGGAAGGAGAAGAGAAAGGAGGAAGAAATCACCCGTTACACACAGCAGCTGGTATTTACACACGGAGGAAGGGAAGGAATTAAAGAGTGAAAGGAGGGGGAAAAAATCTTGAAAAATTGGAGGAGGAAGAGGAGGACAAACTAAAGATATGAGGTGGGAAAATGTTTCCTTTACATATTTGGGCCCCAAATGCTTCTAAGATTCATGTGGGAATCTAACTTGGATTAAATTTAGCACTGATCTTTCTGCCTACAAGCCAACCTCACTAATGACCCAGGCAAGGGTGGAGGCCGGACAGAGAGAAATTCTGTGCTCACATGGAGTAGTACCACTACCACGTGGTTGACATTCACTGGAACCAGCACACATATACCTGATTAGATCTCTAAAAATCCCGTGTTTTGAGCATGGATGTTCTTCTGTTTTATTGCAAAAAGGCTTACCCTTTAAAGCCACGTCAGCTCTGTTTTAAAAACTTGGCTTTTCTTTCCTTTTTTGCCTCAAGATGTACACTGCCAACAGAAAGCCGTTCCTTCCAACTGCGAAGACATTTTTCAAACTGTAACCCTGCAAAGGGGAACCAGATTCTCTAATGGGGAGTTTTCAGCATGATCCGTGCCACGTCAAACTACAATCCCCAGGATGCTTTGCGTGGAAAGCAAGAAGCTAATTCGAAACCAGTCTTTTAAAATTCATGACACTCAGATGATTTCCCCCACCCCCCTTTTTTTCATAAAGCAGCTTGGGGAAAGGTGGCAGATCTTTCTTCTGGTTCAGATTGGGAGACCCTGAAATGGTTTGGGAATCTGTCTGTCTGTCCAAGGATATATTGATATATTCCTCACATAATAGTGGGATAATCTGTGTTCTTACATTATTTGTGCACTACAAGTCTACTTTTTTGCATAAATGGGGGATACAGTTTTTTTTTTAGTATAATCCATTGCTAGATGGATTGGCACATGCCTTGTCCAAAAATACAAGCTCTTATGCTGCCTCCGTACATTTCGACGGGTTCCATGCTAAACAACGCACATTTCTTTCCCTCGCTTTCTCTGGCATCCTGTGGCTAAACTAAGTTTCTAAATAAGGCTGACTTGGTCCAAGCACTTTTGAAAGGGCCTTGCAAAGAGTTTTAAGCCCAGATTCTCTCTTCCAAGTTAAATATCCCCACAAATCTCTGTGCACTCAAGAGCCGTAAGCCCTTCTGTTTCTTGAAAGCATCACATGAGAGGAAAAGAGGGAGGAGGAGACAGAATATATTTTAACTAGGAGATGAATATATATTTCTCTTTTTTAAAAAAAAATATATAAGTCCCCTTTTCTTTGGATCGAGGGAGATCTTCTGGATGCCAAAAAAAAAAAAAACCCGCAAGAAGGCAGAAACTATTTTTTTTTCTAGCCCAGAATGAATCATATTTAATGGAACTATTTTAAGATTTTTTTATTTTTTTTACCAGTTCCAACCCTGTGTTTTTAAATATATTTCAGAGTCAGCTGGAATGTGAGTATAACTCCTGACCACAACTGTCCGTTTTCGACTTTCACATCATTCCTAAGTCAAGGAGGCAACTATCTATTCAGATGCTACAAGAGAGGCATATTAGGGTTTTCATCTCTGTTAAGTGTCTGAGTTTTATACTGCCTTGGATTGTGTTGTCAATCAATATTTACATTAAATTGGTGGAGGGAGGGAGCTTTTAACGCTGCTGTGTCTCATCATTCGGGGCACTAACTTTAGTTCACCACAATGTTTTAATGGATTGATAAATCACACATTGATCTCCTGCGTTATATCCTTTACCCCAGTGTTTTTCAACCTTGGCCACTTTAAGATATGCAGATGAAAAGCGAAGCAGCCTGGGGGATTCTGGGAATTGAAGTCCACATCTCTTAAAATTACTCAGGTTGAGAAACACTGCTTTACCTTATCCTTGTCTAACTTTTCTGGGTTAATTCTTCTGTAGCTGAAGCTTTGTCCTGTGTGATGTTATCCGACTTTCTCGGACTGGGAGAAGAGTGTTCCAAAGTTAAGGCTGAAATGTGGCTTGCATCACAGAGTGACAGTGTTACCCTAGTTCCACAAAAGGTCTAAGGGTGCAACCTCTTCAAAAAGCCACCGTTTGAGATGTCTAGACAGCCATTTCCAGTAGGTGCAGGGCACAGTGATCAAGAGTAGCTCCAGGAACACGCTTCACAGAGGGGATTCTGGCATGCTGGAGACATAATTGGGTATCTTTACAAAAGGGAAACTTCAAACAAATGCTCCCAAGCAGGGTTGCCAAAGATAAACCTTAATGGAAGAGTATGTAGGCCACACTTTTACCAGAGGAACACGTTCCCTCAGTCTTGAGTTGGAAATATGAAGGTTTGTCTTTAAAGGAAGGGCACGTAAGAAACTCCTGAGCTCATTTTAGGTAGATGGTTATTCTCCAGCGGACCCATCACTTTTTTCTAAGTCTCTTTTCAGAGTTTTGTCACAGAGAACTTCAAATTTTGCTAGGGAGGGAGGGAGAGAAGGACACCAATCGTGTCAAACTGATAGGAAGTCACAGCCTTGGCCCCATCCAGTAAAGCTTGATAAAGCTTTCCCTCATATTGATGGGACAAACTCATGAAGCGCTGGGGAGTCGTATTAGGAATGGCGTATCTTGATGTGTCCAAGCCTCTGGGTTCAGCCCTGAGCGTCTCCAATGGCACGCTTAAACAAGAATGGACTATATGGGGTCTAAAGTCTATTCTACTGTGGATTTCAGAAAGAAAGTCAGCCAGTGTTTACTCCATCAGAGGGCCCCTATAGTCAATGAGTCCCTCAAGCACGTTGGTTTTAGAAACGTTAGGAACGTCCTCTTGACCATTTTATAGAATGTCAGCATAACCATGGACTGCTTAATGGGGAACACCCTGCTCCCAGTTGGCGAATCAGTTCCTATTGGCAAGATCAATAGATCTCATTAAATCAGGGAGTTGGGAACTTTTCTCAGGCCCGGGGGGGGGGCTACATTTAGCATTTTTTGAGGAGCTTAGGAACTGGAATGTGCAGGGCAATTAGCAAAGTTTTTGGTTAGTTTGGGGACTATCTTGTTTTTGTTTCGTTTTTCCCAATTCTGCTAACCCTAACAGGATCACATTAGGGTTTCTGTGCATTTTATGTCGAAGAAAGAAGGGAAATTGCACTTAAAACGATTTTCAGCAATATTTTCAGAGGAGCTTCAGAATGCAATTGGAGTTACGTGTGACTCCGGCGCTCCAGATAGTTATCCCAGCACTAAGCCAGTTATTCACCATTTAAAGAGTGGGTTTTTGTTTTGGTTTTTTGCCTCCAGAGAGGAAAATCTCCAGAGAAGGAGAAGCTTCAGGGTGGCTTCATCTACAGAAAGTTTCCTGCTCATTTCCGACATGTGCAAAACATATCCTAATGGAAAAGTTCCTTTGAAATGAACAAAGTTCTCTAAAAGGATTTTTGCTCGTTAAACTCCCTTGATCCAAATCTAAAAGCTATCATGATGTGATTTTTTAGATAAGGGGGAACAAGAAAGAAAACTCTATTGATAAAATAATTATATATATATATATATATATATATATATATATATATATATATATATATATATATATATATATATATATATATATATATATATATATATATATATATATATATATATATATATATATATATATATATATATATATATATATATATATATATATATATATATATATATATATATATATATATATATATATATATATATATATATATATATATATATATATATATTTCTGCCCATAAAATAATTAAGTGAGAACACGGGAAAAAAATATATGCTTGAGTTATTTCCCCTATTTTGTTTGGTTGTTTTTTTTTCTTCTTCTTAATATTGTAAAGTTGAGCCAAAACAACAACAACAACAACAACTAAAGGGGAATGGAAGAGTAAGGGAAAAGAAAGATATGTCAATTTAAAAAAAAGAATGATTTTTTTTATAAAGAAAATGTTGTGAAAAGTTGTCATTTTAGCAAATACGCCACAGACTACAATAAACCGCCTACATTGAAACAATACACAGATCAATACCCGAAATGGAGAGTCGAGGGGATTTCAACAGGTTTGTTGGATTTGTCTTTCATCTTTGCGATGCAGTTAACTTTTTTTTTTAAGAACAGTTGCTTTTGTCGGTTTGTGTGTGATATTGGATACGTTTTGTAAAAAAGATCAAAAAATCTAAGTTTTTTTTGTTCTTTCTTTTCTGGAGTTTGATCTCTTATGCAGAGATGACGGAATGAAGACTTTATAAAAATAAACGTAAGAAAAGTATGTACATATATACACACACACAGAGAGACACAAAAAAGGAAAAGAAAATCACAAAGCTGAATGATTCTGAAGTCACTGTTGCGTTTACCCCCCCTCCAAGATATCCTTAAAGTTAATACGAAACAATTAATAGAACAGAAACTTCATGGCAAATGGAAAGATGGATCTGAACATACAGATAACTCCTGAAAGTGTCTAAGGCATCATTTAAAAATAACGCTTTCCAAAGCAATGTGGAAAATAGTCAGTTCACAGATGACAGCCTTTGAGAAGAAATCCTATCTCAGCTATCTCTTACTGTCCAGCCAGATATGAATTGGATAAACCCACCCCATGAACCAGGTATTTCTCCTGGTTGAGGGCAATTACAGGTCACATTTTAAGAAAGTATGAATATGTGTGCATACATGACCTAAATCATATCCCGGGTGTATGTGCTTTCTTAGTTATATCTCTGTGAGTGTGTGTGTGGGTGTGGGTGGGTGTGTTTGAATGCAAACACATATATGCTCAAATAATGACGAATGGCATACTCACCTCAATAGAGCACTCTTGTGTGTTCCATCTACACACTACTAGGACTGCCCCCAACCTCCGTTCATTCCGCCGGGACCTGAAGACCTGGCTCTTCGAGCTCTCTGGCCCAGGCTGAGGATTTTTTAATTTTAATTTTAATTGGGTTTTTTACTGTTCTCAGGGTTTTATTTAATCTTTTTAATTTGTTTTAACGTTTGTATTGACTCTCTTTTAAATGCCCTGTAAACCGCCCTGAGTCCTTCGGGAAAGGGCGGTATATAAATCTAAATAAATAAATAAATAAATAAATAAATAAATAAATAAATAAATAAATACTACCATATCTACATATTAATATACTGATATAGTGTAGGTTCTGAATTTACAACAGCGTATATGTCTCCCAACAGACAGATTTATTTCTACAACAGGCCAATTTTAAAATTAAGTTTTTATGATTTATAACTAAACCAGTTTGGAGGCCGCTGCTGTATTAAGTGTTTTGAGTCTCACCTTCTGCTCATAATTGTGAAAGGCAAAAACAGGCCCCTAAATGCCCATTGCATTTTACTAATCTCCTGCAGATCAAACTTGTGCACATGTGTGTGTATATATATATATATCTTTATTTCCTGTTTTCAGCCTATCTTGAAGGCCATCGAACAGGCTGTAGTCACACCGGACAGTTCATATATTTGTGTAAATTACTAACAAAGAATTAAAGGAGACTGAGCTGCATTTCTGACTCTTTAGTCTTCATGGGTATGGCTGACTGATGAAGACTAAAGAGTCAGAAATGCATCTCAGTCTCCTTTAATTCTTTGTTAGTAATTTACACAAATATATATATATATATATATATATATATATATATATATATATATATATATATATGGATCTTTGGTTATTCGGGTTTTTCCCCGCGTAGAACTAAAGGTGTAGGCGCAACGTTTCGACGGAATCCCATCCGTCATCATCAGGCTGGTGGCTTTAGCTTCCTTCTTCTGGGAGAAGCATGTGGCTGTTTGTTCCTCTTTTTTAAACTGCCAGAGGGGGTGTGTTCTGTGGGTGGAGGTGTGCTCTGATTGGGTGGGGGACCAAGTGTGTTCTGATTGGGTGGGAGTGTGTTTTGAATGGTGGGTGTGTTCTGATTGGGTGGGGGTGTGTTCTGAGTGGATGGGCTGGACTCAGCTGCCAGCTCCATCCACTCAGTCCAGCCCATCCACTCAGTCCAGCCCATCCTCTCAGAACACACCCCCACCCAATCAGAACACACCCACCATTCAAAACACACTCCCACCCAATCAGAACACACTTGGTCCCCCACCCAATCAGAGCACACCTCCACCCACAGAACACACCCCCTCTGGCAGTTTAAAAAAGAGGAACAAACAGCCACATGCTTCTCCCAGAAGAAGGAAGCTAAAGCCACCAGCCTGATGATGACGGATGGGATTCCGTCGAAACGTTGCGCCTACACCTTTAGTTCTACGCAGGGAAAAACCCGAATAACCAAAGATCCACATACAAACACCCGCGAAAACCTCAGAAAACAAATATATATATATATATATATATATATATATATATATATATATATATATATATATATATATATATATATATATATATATATATATATATATGTGGATCCTTGGTTTTTCGGGTTTTTCCCCGCGTAGAACTAAAGATGTAGGCGCAACGTTTCGACGGAATCCCATCCGTCATCATCAGGCTTTAGCTTCCTTCTTCTGGGAGAAGCATGTGGCTGTTTGTTCCTCTTTTTTAAACTGCCAGAGGGGGTGTGTTCTGTGGAGGTGTGCTCTGATTGGGTAGGGGGCCAAGTGTGTTCTGATTGGGTGGGAGTGTGTTTTGAATGGTGGGTGTGTTCTGATTGGGTGGGGGGGGTGTTGTGAGTGGATGGGCTGGTCTCAGCTGCCAGCTCCAGACCTGAGCTGGTGAGTTGTGCTGCTTTTGTTCGGCTTCGTGTTTGTGGTGGTGCCATGTTTTTATAGTGGGTGTCAGTTTGCTTATTGTGTGGTTTGGAGGGGTTTAAAGTGGCTGATGTTGCAGCTGTAGTTAGGTTTCTGTTTTGTGGTTGTGTGTCTTTATCGTTGTGGGTTCGGATTTGCTTTTTGAATGGTTGTGTGGTGGTGATGTCATGTGATGTTATCATGAGTTTGGGTCTGGTATCATTCTTGGTGGTTGGGCCTCGTCTGTCAATCAAGGCAGGTTTCCAAATGGCTGGTAGACGAGAGGTATCATCTCGTTTATTCATGCTGTGGGGGCGTTTTTCTATCTCAATGGCTTCTCTGATTATTCTGTTGTTAAAATGTTCAATTTTGGCGATAGTTTTGGTTTTTTTAAAATCAATTTCATGTCCCGTGGCTTCAAAGTGTTGGACCAGGGATGAAGTTTGTTCTCCCTTTCTGAGTGAGTTTTTGTGCTCTTCAATGCGTGCACTTATTCTTCTGTTGGTCTGTCCGATGTATGTGGTGGGGCAGGTGGTGCATGGGATTTCGTATACTCCTTGGTTTTCTAACCCAATTATGTCCTTGGGGTTTCTTAGGATGGTGGATATTTTTCTGTCTGTGTAGAATGCTGTTTTGATGTTGTGTTTTTGGAGGACCTTGCTGATTCTGTCTGTGGTCCCTTTTAAGTATGGGAGGAGGGCTTTGCCATTTTCTTGTTCTCTGTCTTGGGTTTTTGTGGACGTCCTGTCTAAAGGATTTAATTTTGCAGTCGCTCCCAAACACATTCCCACGGAAACCATTATATGCGGAGTCGAATCCAGCCTGACCAAAATTAACCCTGATGACGCCAACAAAATCAGACTCGAAGTTACCAACATCCTCTGCACCAGCAAACCACCCAAAAGCAACTTACCCAAAGAGGAACAGACAGCACTACTTAACCTAAAAAATGACACCAGCATAATCATTCTGCCAGCAGACAAAGGCAACGCCACGGTGGTAATGAACTCATCTGACTACCATACCAAATTATCCAACCTACTCCGAGACTCCACATACAAACTCCTCAAGACAGATCCCACCACCTACCTGGAAAAAACCACAAAATCAAAAATAAAAGCCACCCCCATCAGTGAAGAGATCCAGAAAACAATCATTCCCAGAGAAAAATCATCCAGATGTCCTAAGCTCTATGGTCTGCCCAAGATACACAAAGAAGGAACCCCACTCAGACCCATAGTCAGCTCCATAGGCTCACCTCTACAAAATCTAGCCAAATTTCTTGCCAAACAACTACAGCCTTATGCAAATTCCATCACCTCACACATACAAAACTCATTCCAATTCATAGAGATCATAAGTAAACTAAACTTACAGCCCTGTGACCTACTTGTGAGCTTCGATGTTGTATCCCTCTTCACCCAAGTGCCAATCAAAGAAGCCTTGACAGCTATCCTAAATAAATACAACCCCCCAAAACACATCCTAGATCTGACCAACCACTGCCTATCTAACACATACTTCATCTACAATGGACAAAGATACAAACAAATGGAAGGAGCACCCATGGGATCACCCCTCTCACCTGTCATCGCAAACCTCTACATGGAACACTTTGAAACCCTCGCTCTAGAAAAATCCAACCACAAACCCAAACTCTGGCTCAGATACGTAGATGACACCTTCGTAATCTGGCCACACAGCAAAGAAAAACTGGATGACTTCCTCATACACCTCAATAGCCTACACCCCAAAATACAATTCACCATGGAAACAGAAGCTAACAATCAACTTCCCTTCCTTGATGTCTTAGTCTACAAGAAATCCAACGGCTCCCTAGGACACACTATCTACCATAAAAAAACACACACAAACCGCTATCTGAACGCACTCTCACACCACCACCCAGCACAGATCAACTCCGTAGCCAAGACACTCATCTCCAGAACAAAACACCTAGCTGACGAACAACACCTAAAAACCGAACTACACACTCTCACTAATGTACTAACAGCCAATGGATTCCAAAGAAACACGATTACCAACTTAATCCGAAGAGAGACACCCACAAAAACCCAAGACAGAGAACAAGAAAATGGCAAAGCCCTCCTCCCATACTTAAAAGGGACCACAGACAGAATCAGCAAGGTCCTCCAAAAACACAACATCAAAACAGCATTCTACACAGACAGAAAAATATCCACCATCCTAAGAAACCCCAAGGACATAATTGGGTTAGAAAACCAAGGAGTATACGAAATCCCATGCACCACCTGCCCCACCACATACATCGGACAGACCAACAGAAGAATAAGTGCACGCATTGAAGAGCACAAAAACTCACTCAGAAAGGGAGAACAAACTTCATCCCTGGTCCAACACTTTGAAGCCACGGGACATGAAATTGATTTTAAAAAAACCAAAACTATCGCCAAAATTGAACATTTTAACAACAGAATAATCAGAGAAGCCATTGAGATAGAAAAACGCCCCCACAGCATGAATAAACGAGATGATACCTCTCGTCTACCAGCCATTTGGAAACCTGCCTTGATTGACAGACGAGGCCCAACCACCAAGAATGATACCAGACCCAAACTCATGATAACATCACATGACATCACCACCACACAACCATTCAAAAAGCAAATCCAAACCCACAACGATAAAGACACACAACCACAAAACAGAAACCTAACTACAGCTGCAACATCAGCCACTTTAAACCCCTCCAAACCACACAATAAGCAAACTGACACCCACTATAAAAACATGGCACCACCACAAACACGAAGCCGAACAAAAGCAGCACAACTCACCAGCTCAGGTCTGGAGCTGGCAGCTGAGACCAGCCCATCCACTCACAACACCCCCCCCACCCAATCAGAACACACCCACCATTCAAAACACACTCCCACCCAATCAGAACACACTTGGCCCCCTACCCAATCAGAGCACACCTCCACAGAACACACCCCCTCTGGCAGTTTAAAAAAGAGGAACAAACAGCCACATGCTTCTCCCAGAAGAAGGAAGCTAAAGCCTGATGATGACGGATGGGATTCCGTCGAAACGTTGCGCCTACATCTTTAGTTCTACGCGGGGAAAAACCCGAAAAACCAAGGATCCACATACAGGCACCCGCGAAAACCTCAGAAAACATATATATATATATATATATATATATATATATATATATATATATATATATATATATATATATATATATATATATATATATATATATATATCTGATATGGCCATTTCGAATTTATTTTGTTCTCATCAGTCAGTCATACCCTTTATCTGAGATTCGAACCTGGGCTAATTATATATTAGGCAGTTGTTTTAACCCCTAGGCCACAGGCAAGGTATTCAAAAAGACTTGACATATACTTAACGCACACACACACACATACACACACACACACATATGTGTGTGTGTGTGTAAATGTTTTTTTGGCTTGCTAACAAAGAATAAAGCAATCCAAAAAAAATTTACACAAATATGAGCTGCCACTGCTGTGGCTACTGCCTGTAGATGGCCTTGGGCTAGGCTGAAACAGGAAATAAGGTTTGTCCCGTGTCTGGGACCAAGCAAGTGTATTCTGAATGCTTAACAAACATTTAAAACATATATCTATCGATTTATACCAGAGACTGGTTGTCCAATTGCGGATTCATTAAAGCAGGAAAACAATGGGAATTTTTTTTGAAGAAAGAAACAGAAAAGTCGGTGGGTCTTCCACCCAACTGGAAAAGAGACTGAGAGGCAGCCCAGAGGGGATCCATCTGTCCCAGCAACCATTCAGTTAGACCCGTCTCACACTCTGAGAACCAACAAGCTAGTCACACATGCGTACCAAGACGCTGAGTTAGTTTGCATAATATTTAGGCACATTAAAAGCTACACACAGGCATCAACGGGACCACATGCGCCAGTAGGCATACTGACTCATGCCAACAACACAGAACAGACATTGGCCACGTCGTATCTTCTGATCCTATTTCCCCAGGGCCTACAGGAATTGACATTTTTAATTTTGCTATGAATTTGACTGATGACTTTATATCAGACTGCTTTCATAAATGAGTGTTTTTTTCAAACTTAGCCACCTGAAGAAGTGCGGACTTCAACTCCCAGAATTCCCCACCAGCAATGGGGAATTCTGGGAGTTGAAGTCCACACTTCTTCAAGTGGCCAAGTTTGAAAAAAACACTGGACGCGAGTGGTGGCAATGTACCACCTTGGTTGCAAAGGGAAAGCTGACTAAATACTCGCTCGCATACAGCGTCATCTTCCAGGAGTTCGCACACACTGTTAATGTGAGTGAAATTTGTAAAACAGGATCCCCAGTTCTGAAGTCTGATCCCCTGCCTCTAATCTAAAGTAGCACAATTCATTGAAAGATGTGGCACTTGAGCCCAAAGATTTGGGTAGTGGATTTCTAAGCACTCATTCAAAGAGGGGTTTGGCTCTATGGAGCGCCATCTTAACCTGACTTTCCTTTAGGTGAAACAATTCATCACCCAGCCTTGCATTCACACCTGAAAATTCTGGGCATGCTAGTATGGTAGAAGCTTTAAGTGGTAAGCAGGAAACCACATTTCTTCATATTGGTGATCCAGCCCAGATTATATACAGCTTTCCCTTCTAAAATCTGTTTTCAACACAATGGTTAATATTATGGGTGCATGGTTTCTAGGTACCTTAGAATGCATTTATTACATTTTAGCATTTTCTAACCACCCGCTGGGTAGTTTAAGACAAGATAGAGAGGGAGTGAATTCTTTTTCCTCTTTTTCTTCAAAAACATGCTTCTGTAAAGTCCCCTTATTTTCACACCTATGCACTTTATTTCTGGCTCATTTTTAATAAGTTTCATTGCCAATTACATAGGACCCTTAAAACGTCCTTCCAAACACTCTTTGGAAGAGACAGCTTTGCTCCTTCTTTTGCAGCAAATTCATTCGGATCTAGGGATTGGGTCCATGTCCAGAAAGGAAGTCTGGCATGAAAGCTCTTCTTATACAGCGTAATGACAAGGATAATGTCAATGTTTTGGGGTCATTCCAAACCAAAATTAGGGAGTCGTTTTTCTGCAATCCCAGCTGCACTGAATTGACTTCACTCTGGTGTAACGGGGCAAAATGAGCAAAGCCAGCAGCAGAGACAGAAAAAACCTAAGTACTTGCCTATTGCTCGAAAGAAACTTGACCTGTGTGTTTGCATATTCATACCTATATTGCCATCAGCTCATTTATATATGAGCACCAATATACAGCCACGCGGAATATATGTGCTCCACCTATATTCCTTATCACATAGGTAGGACATGCGTGCAGGCGCACATACACACACCCTCACTGATTTTACAAAGCCAGAATTAAAGATGGGAGCAGAAAGAGCAAATGGGGGGTTTTGAAATCAGGCACCACCACAGGAGAAAAGGGTGAGTGTGTAAACAGGGTCTGATGCCAACAGTGGGAACCCTTTGGAACAGATTTGGGACGACCACATTTCAAGGATGAATTTTAGGATGGGAAATGCAAAGTTCAATCATAACAGAATTGGAGAAGAAGAATTCCTATGGAATAGCTGGCCAATGTCCCGCTAAGACAGGGGTCTCCCAACTTGGCAACCTTAAGACTTGTGGACTTCAACTCCCAGAATTCCCCTTCTGGGTGTTGAAGTCCACAAGTCTTAAAGTTGCCAGGTTTGCAAATCCCTGCTCTCTAACTAGTCTGGAACCACAGCTTGCTAAAAGTGACCTTCCATACCCAAGAAGATTTTCTGCAGGTCTTCCTTGCTAGTTTCTCACTAACTCTGATTTTGGATTCCAAGGCCTTAATTTTTCACTTTTTTGGTCTTCATGCTACTGAATGGAATGCCGATTCATCCACAGCTAAAGTTTTGGGGGCCAGCAGCATCAGTCCTCTATGTAGCTAGAGGTCCTAAGACTAGAAGGAAAGGTTTGGGAGGTATCTATTAGATAGGAATGCCCAGTCATTGTTTATAGGAAATTCAGTGTCTTGAGTGAAGTGGTTAAAAAAAAGAGAGAGAGATAAGGGAACCACCTTATCCTGGGCTGTGTGTGTGTCAATTTAAGGGTCATTTTGAGAAGATCCAACTGGCCAAGCTTCACCAAGCATGAGACTATGCAAAACGAAAGACATCTGATGAAGATGGGCTCTCTTTTGACTTAGCTGGGTTATGTTTTTGATTATTGTTGAGGAATTCCTAAAACAAACCACTTTCTTGAACTAGGAACAACTCAAGGCGCTGTTAGAAATGACTTAATGCAATCAGTGGGCACTGTTACTAAGCTTCAAAGTAGTTGTGCGTTTTAATAGTCTCTGTTTTTCTCTGCCCAAATAACCTTATACTCAAAATAAATAATTTCAACCTCATCTCTGCACTGAGTTTATCTAGACCGCCAGTACTGAAACTCTGCAGAGTTACCTAACCACCAAGAAGACTTGTCCAGAACAGTAATTCACGCTGAACAAATAGTCCTCTGGGTCTTCCTCATTCTTAACTATTCTCCAAGAAAACTTTACAAAGGTAGGAAAACAGCATGCACTGGAACTGCTCTACAAGATTTTTTTAAAAATGGAATATTCTGTATAAACTCATCTCCAAGTTGCTACGATTGTTTTGTTGTTACATAGAAATTTCAAAATGACAATTCCTTAACACATCCACTGCTTATATTAAACAATAGCTGGTGGTGACCGAACATATTGCATTAAAATACAGACACTCCTTACATTTCAGTCTGGAAATGACCGGTGTTTAAGTCATCGCTAAACAACTTAAGAATGACTCTTGATATTTATAAAGAGAGGAATCAGCATGCTCTATGAAATAAGTGCATAGTTGTACAGGTGTTAAGGTTGCTGGCAGATTTGCATCACACCTTGTGTCACCTTGGAATGACAAATATCTCTTTTCACTAAATGTTACAGAGGGGCACAATAAATGACTGCAGTAATGTCTTTGGACAGTGGGAAGGGAGCTTCATTTCCTACCACTGCAGATTACTTACCAAGGATCAGTTACGTTTGCTTTGATTGTTTCCTTCTTTCATTGTACATTCACTCTATACAGCCTAACCCGACCTGCTGCCTTCAAGCATATTGATCTTTAGCCTCTCACAACCCTGTGCAGTGTAGTCCAAACTTGGATATTCTGGGAATTAATGTCCAATGTGTTTGAAGAGCACCAGGTTGGGGAGAGTCACCTTAGGATACCCTGGTACAGGTTTTCCAAACTTGGGAACTTTTAAGACTTGTGGGCTTCAACTCCCAAAATTCCTCAGCCAGCCATACCGGCTGGGGACTTCTGGGAGTTGACGTCCACAAGTTTTAAAGTTGCCCAGTTTGGAGAACCCTGTTCTAGTAATAGAGTGAGGTTTCTCATGGGGCACTGTGTTAAAGCACAGAGGTTCCTTTGGATAAACATACCTGACTCTAGTTTTTGTTTGGGGTGAGGCCCAATGCCATAGCATAGCTAGCAACAGTTGACTAATATGTTGAGTTAATGTATGTGCTTGTATTGTGCAGGGTGCTTTGAGGTGCATATGGATTTGAGGTGCATATGGACTTGCAATCAGATGTGGATGGGCGTTGGGTCTGTTCCTGCATCAGCTACATTTTGTAGGAGCACAAGAAGACCTGGAGATGGTCCAAGATCCCCTTTTCCTAGCCAGAAGTCAGAACTGTTCTTGTTTTCATGAAGGAAAGGCCAAGCAAGGGTTCACATTTTCCACAGGCAGCAAAATCCCGTGGCACAGTCCACTCCCAAACTGGTGGCCTCAGGTCAGGAGAAGAGTGCCCTACCAGGTTGCTTGCATAGAAGAGCTGCTCTGTGGAGCTAACATTGCTCCATCCATGAAAAAGGAACATGGAGGGAAGGCTACACGGGTGGGGATGGGTGGAGAAATAGGCACAACAGATTTTTAAACCTGTGCTGATAAGAGCCAACTTTGGCATTTAGTTGATTCAAGGGGCAAAACACTTTATGGACTGTACCTATTTGGGAAGGAGGTGGGAGAGAGTAGAAGGAAAAATTCCACAGGAAACTAGCATTTTGGGAGCAGGGGTGGGTGGGAGGCAGGCCAAGGTTTTTCCCCCAACATGCTAACCATCTTGAAGAGAACAGATTTCTTTCTTTCTTTCTTTCTTTTTCTTTCTCTCTCTCTCTCTCTTTCTCTCTTTCTTTCTTTCTTTCTTTCTTTTTCTTTCTCTCTCTCTTTCTTTCTTTCTCTTTCTTTCTTTCTTTCTTTCTCTTTCCTCTCTCCTTCTCTTTCTTTCTTTTTCCTTCCTTCCCTTCCTTTTTCTTTCTTCTTTCCTTTCACTCCTTCCTTCCTTCCTTCCTTCCTTCCTTCCTTCCTTCCTTCCTTCCTTCCTTCCTTCCTTCCTTCCTTCCTTCCTTCCTTCCTTCCTTCCTTCCTTCCTCTGCCTGATTCAAATATACATTCTTTCTTTTCTATCTTGGAAAGTGGAAATGTGAACATTTATCTCATTAGGCTGGATGTAAAGTCTGTCAAGGCACGCACGCGCGCGCGGACACACACACAAACACACACACAGTAAAAATAAAAGAAAAATGGCATCTTACCAGCACCCAGGCTATCAGGAATGGTTCCTAATGGTGCCAAGCAGTTGTCATAATGTATGAAGCAGCACCTTCTAGATGATTCACTGGGATCTATTTACAAGGGGTGGAATCAATGGATCACTTCTCTACATTAGTGGCCATCATGTTTTGCCATGAAAGCAACAGAGGCTAAAGGCCTTCCTTTCTCTCTCTCCGTTTATGAAAGAACACATAGCACTCATACACTGTCAGGTTTAGTGAGTTATCAGAAAAAAAAGAGTTTTCCTAAACTGTTCATTGATTTCTGGCATCAGAACCTCAGGAGGCCTGACCTATTTCTCAGTTACTCTGGAATTAACGGTAGCCTCAAAAAATACCACACGATGTAGGGCCTCTAGAGAATGAATGGCTCCAACTAGGAGAAAATTAGCTGAAGGCTAATACTTCTTGATGTGCGAAGTTGTTTTTTAAAAAAAAAACAAATGGAAAAACCCAAAACATAAAATTATAAGTTGTTCCTGCACCTGTCATATTTCTGAAGATGTATCATAGCCCAGAGCTGCTTCTTTTGGTCCTCAAGAAAACCAAACTGGATCTGAAGTTAGTCGTGTGGTTGACCCTGGTATATACAGGTGTTTTTTTTTAAAACAACAACAACAACAAAGATTAAAGGCAGAGAGGGCAGTGTGAACTGATCTGGGTCTATTCAAGAGGACAGAAGACATCCAACGTTCCTGTGAGGTTCATAAGAATCCTCACACTTGGCAATTGAAATAGGAAGTCCTTTCCTTCTGAAATAATAGGAAGCCCAAGTCATAATTCCTTCTGGCAGTCTAACAATATCAAATATTCTAAATGTCAATTCCACTCCACCCTGCTCCCAGTCCTAATCTGACCTAGTTCACCCCAGCCTTCTATTGGTGTTAAAAAAAACAAACAAACATGCACACCAGGTCAACCTAAGTGAGTGACATCACATCTGGTTCGGATCTATATTGAAGGCTGTATTCGGATTTGATTTCTGTTTAATTTCTTGCATTGCTGGATAGCAGTGAAACAAATTATTCCTTGGCCCCTAGGTGCAAAAGCTGCAATAAGGGCAATACTGCCTTGCAAAATTATTCTGAACTAGCAGAAATTCAGAATTTTATACCAGCATGTACATGGTTTGACTGGATGCCATGATCGCTATTTCTTAATTTTTAAATACATGAGTCTCTGGAGTTCTGGATAAGATTGTAAATTGTGCTTTCGCTATCCTGCCGAACTGCTGAATTTTCCATTCCTTCAGTCACAATAAACCAGATGGTTGTAGTATTGCTTAACAGTGTCACGTCGAGATGGACACCGTAGTCATCTATTTGCTAAATCTTGTGAATGGTACTCAAGCACGCTCTTTTGGTGTACCCAGTGTCTCCCAGAGTTGCATCCCACCTTGTGTATTATGGGAGACATCACTGAGGGCCCCTGGGAAATTGAGTCCCAAGAGTTCTCAAGGATGCTGGCATCCCTTGATAGCTGAGGAACTGAGTTGGTCCCTTCAATGTGTCATCAGGCTTAGCTAGCCCTGCAGCTAATGCAGATTTCTGCCAAGGGAAGGCAATGAGGCTGGTTGTACCAGGGCTGCAAAATCTGCATATGAAGGAGGGTGCAGCAGGTGAGTAGACTGTGCCCTGAGAACTGACTTAATTTTTTTTCCAGGTACCTAAGAATGAAAACTTTCACATTTCTGAAAAATCTGAATATTTTTTTTTTAAAAAAACACCTCTTCCTGGAAATCATGTGCTATGTTGCCCTAAGGACCGACAGCACATGGCTATTCCCATTTCATTTATGGAAAGAGAAAGATCAGCATTGGTTGATTGTATGTATAAACGTTTCTTTTCCTTCAGCAAGGACTGGTGATCTGAGCAACTGGCTACTGCTGTGTGACGTTAAATGACGGGGGGGGGGGGGGGGAATGTACTAGATTGTGGCCTTAAGCTAGTTCTTGATATACCAAGCGTGAGTACTAAAGTATTTCACATTTTCTCCTACCTCTGTGTATTGTAAATGATGGCCTGACAAAGATGAATGCTGGATTCATGGCTACGCGCTGTCTCCCATGCCATGTAGGAAAAGAAGATCATGAGCCATTCCTTCCCACGGGGTTAATCGCTGAGATGAAAGGGGAGAAAAGTCTGTGGGGCAGGCAGGAATCACACAGTTTGGACCATGGTGCTGTGGGAAGGGCAGCATGACAACAAGGCCCCTGGATAAGGCCCAGAATACCTGAATATTCTGGGTGGTAGCCTGGTGCCCAGCAAATGAGTAAAAATGGATGAAGAGATGGATGCCGAACAACAAACTTAGATTTGCTGACCCAATAAAGTTGTTTTTATCTATAGGTAGCTGGAACATGTGCTGTTATATCCACTGCATGTACAATTTTTAAATTATTATTATATTATTATTAATATTTTTTTGCTTTAATTTACAACCCAAGAGTGCCCCCGATGGAGGAGGCCAGTACTATACCAAGAACCACACAACAAATTATAATCATTATTTTCTTCTACATTACCCAAGAAAATCCACGGAGCAAGACAGAGAAAGAGGACAGAAGGAGAGAGAGAGAGAGAGAGAGAGAGAGAGAGAGAGAGAGAGAGAGAGAGAGAGAGAGAGGGACAGAGAGAGAGAGAAAAGGGGGGAAAAAGACAAAGAAGTACATTAGTAACGCTTTGGATAAAATCTATGAAGATTGACCTCCAAAAAGGTGTTCCATCATGCTGCTATGACAGATTCACCATTTAAAACCTACAGGTTGGCACATAAAAGTTACCTGGTAAACCATAGGGAAAAAACCACTTTCATTTGAGCAGATTCCTGCCTTGTATTTTATCAACTACATTTTTTTTACTTAATTTTGATTTAAAAACGGCTCAGTAAGCAAACAACACACCAACCCATTCTCCTTCTCCTCACCTTGCTTTCCTTAGTGACCTAGTGCAGAGCTCCCCAACCTTGTGGGCACCAGGGACTGGTTCTGTGGAGAGGGGTTTTTCCCAGGGACCGGAGAGTGTGTGGTTTTGTGAGCTGCCTGCATCCCACGGATGGGGCTTTGCTTGTTTGTGTGGACCGGTTACTGGCATGCCGTGGCCCGGTACCGGTCCACGGACCAAGGGTTGGGGACCCCTGATCTAGTGGTCTGCAATTCATTCCCCAAATATAAAAAGTGAGTATTTCTCCCTGTATGTATTCCATACCTATGTTGTGATTCAGTGTCAGCCTGTGCTCCCAGCAGCTGAGTCCGATGAATCTGAGGAGGAGGAGGAGGGGTTTGGAGAGCCTTTGGTGTCAGAGGGAGGCTCTGATGCACTGCAGGACTCTCAGCCTGGCCCCTCCAGTCATGTTCCTCATGAGGCTCAGCTGTGAGAGTACGAGGTGTCGGACTCAGAAGAGTCACAGCTGAATCTGTTCAGAGACGCTAGAAGCAGAAGGCAATCCAGCAGAGCAGAGCAGAGAAAATCAATGAGGCAACTCAGTGAGAGTAGGAGAAGGCAGTGAGAAGCCACGCCTTGGGACTGATAATAAAAGGGGAAGGTGTGGGCGGGGCTGGTTGCTGAAGGCAACCGTTTGGAGACATTCTAAGGGAATCCTGGTCTGTTCTTGCTACTTCTGTTTAACTCTTGTTTGTTGACTCTTGTTTGATATTTTGATTCATTTATTGAAGGACATATTCTGTTGCTTTTTTTGTCTGAACTGTAAATAAATTTGGGTTGGGTTTTTCCAGCCTATTGACTGTAAAAAGGAAAAAGGGGTTGTCCCTGACACACAAACAGGGCCGGTCGTAGGCTGGAACAGAACAACCTAGGTCCAATGGATAACCATGCAATGCTCTTTGCTTTTCACATTATTCCTTTTTTTCCCGATTTCCTTGTCCTTCTTTGAGCTCCTGTTCTTTCCTTAAGTTTTTAGCCCTCCAGTCTGTCTTATCTTCAGATCACACCTTCGTAAATAAGTGAAAGTATCGTTCTCTTTTCGGCTACCCAAATCCCCGAATCCTGTGCTTCTTGTGATAGCCAGGCCCATGTACTCACCCTCCGAGCCTTGCTCTGGTATTTTACAGCTTTCTTGGTGTCAGAGACGGCTCTTTCCACATAATCCACAGAGTGCTCAACATTGTACTCGATGCGGTCAATCATCTCCCCCTGAAACGAGGAGAAAAGAAGTCAAGGTAGGACGCTCAAGTTTGGGTGGCTCCATATTCTCGACAAGTGTAGGGATAGCCTACAAAATATTATCTTAAGGACACTAAGGGCATGCCCATCCCTCAGCTTGACCACCAACCGGGAATCTGAAACTATGGAAGGCCAATCCTCTCTGTAGACTGAGTTTTATTTATTCTTATTTATTCACTGAATAAATAAATTTGATTTGTAATATACTGTAGTTTACAGAGTTAATTTGTAGTTCAGGGGCGTCCAAAAGGGCAACTGGGCTTTTCTTGTTTTTCTCTTTGAAAACCTTTAGGCTTCTCATTCAAGAAGCTTCTTCAGCTCTACCACCTTTGGGACAATCATGATCTGGATGATTGAGAATCTCCATAAACATTGTAATTCATAGTATACATCCATTGTGCTGATTTAGTAATAATAATAATAATAATAATAATAATAATAATAAGAATAAGAAGAAGAAGAAGAAGAAGAAGAAGAAGAAGAAGAAGAAGAAGAAGAAGAAGAAGAAGAAGAAGAAGAAGAAGAAGAAGAAGAAGAAGAAGAAGAAGTTGGAAGGGACCTTGGAGGTCATCTAGTCCAACCCCCTGCTAAGGCAGGAAACCCTATACCATTTCAGACAAATGGCTGTCCAGTCTCTTCTTAAAAACTTCCAGTGTTGGAGCATTCACCGCTTCTGGAGGCAGGTTGTTCCACTGGTTAGTTGTTTTAACTGTCAGGAAGTTTCTCCTTAGTTCTAGGTTGCTTCTCTCCTTGACTAGTTTCCATCTGTTGCTTCTTGTCCTGCCTTCAGGCGCTTTGGAGAATAGTTTGACTCCCTCTTCTTTGTGGCAGCCCCTGAGATATTGGAACACTGCTATCATGTCACCCCTCACCCTTCTCTTCGTTAAACTACACATACCCAATTCCAGCAACAGTTCCCTATATGTTTTAGCCTCCAGTCCCCCAATCATCTTTGTTGCTCTTCTCTGTACTCTTTCTAGAGTCTCGACATCTGTTTTACATCATGGTGACCAAAACTGGATGCTTTGCTTCATACATGTTAGATTTGAGCCCAAACAGACACAGCACTGCGCTCTCTCTCTCTCTCTCCCTCCCTCCCTCTCTCTTTTTCTTCTTCTTCTTCTCTGCGCTGACTAGTTGCAGACCTCCCCTCAACATAGAATTGAGGGCAGAGCTTTCCAGCACGTGTGAGAGTGTGTGTGGGAGAAAGAGAAGCGTTGCTTCCAGGAAGGGTTGAATTCTGGGAAGTGAAGAGATGTTGATGGTTATGACTCCAAACCTCAATCCCACAGTAATTTTTTTCTGCACTGGTTTTGGCTGACAGGGGCGGTGGAGGAGGGAATGACTGCAGTCCCCAGTGACTCCATTATCATTCTTTGTTTCATCTTGTGTGTGAGGAATCTGCAAGTGAAGGCTGTTCTGCACATTTCTTCAAAATCTTCCAATCTGTTCCCTGTCACTCTTGGTTTCCCCACTGCACAGCCTACCAGAGGCAGCTTATTCTGTATCCATCTACAGTGCTTACTCCTCACTAAGTTTCTCTCTCTCTCTCTCTCTCTCTCTCTCTCTCTCTCTCTCTCTCTCTCTCTCTCTCTCTCTGTGTGTGTGTGTGTGTGTGTGTGTGTTTGGGGGGGGGGAGGTTCTACAAACTTTTGGAGGCCTCCAAACCTGCTAATAACACCCCTTGCACACAGATGATAAAATTTTGGATACTTAAGGATCAGCAATTTTTGCAAACTGCCCCCACTTAGAAGTGGCCACAGAAGAGTGGGTGGTCAGTATATCAATCCCTCACATATATGATTTGAAATACAGGCAGTCCTCAACTTACAACCATTTATTTAGCAACTGTTCGAAGTTACAATGGCATTGAAAAAAGTGATTTACGACGATTTTTCACACTTACAACTGTAGCATCCCCATGGCCATATGATCAAAATTAGTGTGCTTGGCAATTGGCATATATTTATGACAATTGCCCTGTCTCTGGGTCTTATAATCATCATTTGTAACCTTCCCATTGGCTTCAGACAATCAAAGTCAATGGTGGGGGGGGAGCCAGATTTGCCTGAAGATCGCATAATTTGTTTAACAATTGTGGTGATTCACTCTAGAAAGGGTACAGAGAAGAGCAACAAAGATGATTAGGGGGCTGGAGGCTAAAACATATAGGGAACAGTTGCTGGAATTGGGTATGTGTAGTTTAACAAAGAGAAGAGTGAGGGGTGACATGATAGCAGTCTTCCAATATCTCAGGGGCTGCCACAAAGAAGAGGGAGCCAAGCTATTCTCCAAAGCACCTGAAAGCAGGACAAGAAGCAATGGATGGAAACTAGTCAAGGAGAGAAGCAACCTAGAACTAAGGAGAAACTTCCTGACAGTTAGAACAATTAACCAGTGGAACAACCTGCCTCCAGAAGTTGTGAATGCTCCAACACTGGAGGTTTTTAAGAAAAGACTGGACAGCCATTTGCCTGAAATGGTATAAGGTTTCCTGCCTGAGCAGGGGGTTGGATTAGATGACCTCCAAGGTCCCTTCCAACTTATTATTATTATTATTATTATTATTATTATTATTATTATTATTATTATTATTATTATTATTATTATTATTATTATTAAACAACTGTGGCAGAAATGGTCATAAAATGAGGCAGAACTCACTTAACAACTGCCTTACTTAACAACAAAAATTTTGGGCTCAATTGTGGTCATAAGTCGAAGAGTACCTGTATATATCCCACATTCCTGGGACAGCTTACCAAAAACGTACAATTAAAAATATGAGCATGAATCAGATTACAAAGAGATACAATTTAATAAAATAATAGCACAGGAGAAGAAAGAATCTGAATCAACAAGAACAATATTTTAAAAGCGTTAAAATGATTTTTAAGGAACAGTACCTAAAGAGCTTCAACATAACCTAAGTTCATATTAAGTTAACTTAGCTCTTTAAAGGACTTGGCTCTTTAAAACATAAAAATGTAAAGATTATCATTTTGGCCTTTGGCCTGGTGGCAAATGAAAATCATTGGTGGATCCCACTAATGATAAACACTGACCCGCCATTTGTCAACACCTGCCTTCCAAGAAGGGGCATTAGCCTTAGAAACAGATCTCAGTGCAATGCAGGAGATCCCTGGCTGTGAACATTGTGCAGGATTTTAAAGGAATAGCCTCGCATTAGGAGACCTGTAGTGAACAAAGAATTTTTTCTGAAATTATTTGGTCTAATCTTTTGTTCTGCCCTCTCTTTCCAGCTTTCCACCTGTCTTCTGAACAAACTGAGTAGTCCAGGCAATCTTGACAGATAACCTGACATGGCCATCCAGCTCTTTCTATCTTTGTCTTCCATACCTGACTCTCGACCAACATAGCCATGTCCACAAACATGTCATGGAGCTCCCGAATGCTGGTTTCCAGTTTGATGATCTCGTTGTGCCGGGTTTCAATCTCGTTCAGGGCCTGCTTCGTCATCTGTGAGTCCATTTTGATCTGAAGAAAGCCACATGGTTAGAAGACACATGATTAGAAGACAGGAGAGAATCTAGCAAAAAGCATCAATCCAACAACTGCTCCAGCCTACTATTCTTTCTATCTGCCCATCCTTTGGTTAGTAATTTGGAACAATGAAAGCTGACGTGGACACCAGTACAGAACAACAAGTGCCTCTTATAGATGATTGAAGATAGGAATTACAGCTTTAAAGAGAGAGAGGGAGGAGGAGGAGGAGGAGGAGGAGAAGAAGGAAAAGAAGAAGAAGAAGAAGAAGAAGAAGAAGAAGAAGAAGAAGAAGAAGAAGAAGAAGAAGAAGAAGAAGAAGAAGAAGAAGAAGAAGAAGAAGAAGAGGAGGAGGAGGAGGAGGAGGAGGAGGAGGAGGAGGAGGAGGAGGAGGAGAAGAAGAAGAAGAAGAAGAAGAAGAAGAAGAAGAAGAAGAAGAAGAAGAAGAAGAAGAAGAAGAAGAAGAAGAAGAAGAAGAAGAAGAAGAAGAAGAAGAAGAAGAAGAAGTTGTTAGAATGTATTTCTGATAGGCAGATGGTGGGATATTTCTGCCCTGGTCTCTCCCCACCCCCCGCTCCCCCCAACTGCAGATCTCCCTTACTTCCTTGGATTCTGGCAACTGGATTTCAACCATGAAATCAGATGGAGAACATGGTCAAAGAAAAGATTTCTCTCCATCTCTCAAACGTCCAAGTATAATAAGTGACAGAACTGACAAGAGAAAGCACTTCTTCCACAGAATGTAATTTGCCTGTGGGAGTCAATACACAAGATGGGAGGCTTTCAAAGACCGGGTAAGGTCATGGAGAAAAGGTCAGTCAAGGGTTGTTGGTTTTAGTGATTTAACACTAGCCCTGGATTAGGGACACAATGGCTCCAAATTGCAGGAGGAGAAGGATGGGAGACGATATGTCTCCATCATCGGCTTGTAAAGACCTGTGGTTGACTAACAGAGGAACAAAATCCTGGGCTACGATGGGCCTTGATCCAGCAGAGCTATTCTCGTAGTGTCTACAAATTCTTGCTATTGCAGCCACCTTTCAACCACGTGAGATCCATCTTTGAAATGTTCAGCCACTCCACCTGCTTCCCAAGCTGCATTCTACCTGTTCTGCTAACCCCACGAGAACACGGAAGCCAACGGAGGCCCTAGATACATACATCGTCAGTGAAGATCGCCAATTTGCCACTCTCTAGCATGTCTTCTAACTCTTCATTGGTTGTTGTCCTGCCAGCTGCAAGAAGGAAAATCAGAGTCATGAGCAGGGCTTTTTTTTTTCTCATAGAACGCTCAGAACGGAGTGCCGGCACCTTTTTTGAATGGAACCTTGTAGTATGACATGTGTGAGTTCCGGCACCTTTTTCTTTTACAAAAAAAGCACTGGTCATGAGGAACAATTGCACGGTATGACAAAAGCACTGACTCACAGGATCCAGCTTTCTTCTGGGCTAATTCCCAAACTGCCTTCCCTCCCACTCTGGTTAAGGAGGAAATGCCTGAATTTTTTTTCTTCATTCTTCTTCTTTCTAAACCTTAGATGTTTAAAATCCTCATTCCTAAAAAGGGTGTAACAAGGGGAAACTATGCTGCTATGCATTGGCAGAGGAACCAGATCTCATTTGGACCACCTTGCAGAACGGCTCGCTTTAGATCCCTTCACTTAAGGACTCCACCAACTGCAAGGCTTGGAAGGAGGCATTTTCAAATGCCATCCACCTTCTTGTTCTGTACCAGCCTACTACCGGCCCTGCAGATAAGGCAGGGACAACCCCTTTTACAAGAAGGCAAGAGGCTGGAACTAAGCCTGCCGAATTTATGGACACAAAAGCAAACAGAGCAAAAACAAGACACGAACCATGAAACAGGAGCTATTCAAACGCTTGCCTTCAGCAAACCAGCCCTCCCACGCATTCCCCTTTTAAACAGTTCAGGGCGTGGCTTCTCTCTGCCTCCTTCCGAGGTGCCCCATTGCCTTCCTCTGTTTACTCCTGATTGACTGCCTCCTGCGTTGGGCGTCCTTGAACAGGGCCAGCTGTGGGTCATCTTTATCCACGCTGTCAGGCTCACACAGCTGGGTCTGCGTCGTAACCAGGTGGGAGGGGCCTGGCTGAGGGCTCTCATCAGCAAGCTCTCCAACACCCTCAGCAACCTCTCCAACACCCCCCTCCTCCTCCTCTGAATCGTCCGACCCAACTGCCGAACCCACAGGCTGACCCTGAATCACAACACTTCTCTGGAGGAGCCATATCTTCCGAGCTCTAGATGGAGCCTAATCTGTTGGGTTTCAAAACACCATCAGGGTTGCAGACATTTCATTACCTGACTAGGTAACAACATCAATGCTAGTCAGTGTAGAGTTTTATTCCTGTTTATGTTTATTTTTATATATTTATATTTCCTGTTTCTAAACTGCCCATCTCCCCCAAAGAGGGGAAGCTTATATACTTACTACTGATGATGATGTTACCTAGTTGGGTAGTGAAACATCTGCAAGAAAACAACCAAGCTCAGAAAAGACCAAGAACCCCACAATTCAACCCTGAGCTATAAATATTCTCTTCTATAAGTTCCACTCTGCACTTATTTACGTGCTTCTTTGTTTATTTATTCATGTCAGAAACAAAAACATTTATGTACTGCTCTCATCTTTCTATAGGGATGCGGTGGCTCAGTGGGTTAGCACGCTGAGCTTGTTGATCAGAAGGTCGGCAGTTTGGCGGGTCAAATCCCGAGTGCCGCGTAACAGAGTGAGCGCCTGTTACTCGTCTCAGCTTCTGCCCACCTAGCAGTTCTAAAGCACGTAAAAAAAAAATGCAAGTAGAAAAACAGGGACCACTATGGTGGGAAGGTAACAGCGTTCCGTGCGCCTTTGGCGTCTAGTCATGCCAGCCACATGACCACGGAGATGTCCTCGGACAAGCGCTGGCTCTTCGGCTTTGAAACGGAGATGAGCACCGGCCCCTAGAGTTGGAAATGACTAGCACGCATGTGAGGGGGAACCTTTACCTTTACCTCATCTTTCTTACAACTAATATCACAGAGGATCCCCCCACCCACCCACTTCCAGCCTGTACGATCCATCTCTTCTGGGGGAATGCATTTAATATTTTACCATGTAGGAACAAAAGGTGTTTTTTGGTGTGTTTTTTTAAAGGAGCTGCATTTGGACCCTTTTTTTAGCCAAACACTTAGAAAGATAAACTGACATACTTATCTCCAGCTGTCTCTGGATACGATCTTTGCATCGATCTCGATATTTAGACTGAGTTGTGTTATATTCTGTCATCACTTCCACAAACTTGCGAGATAGGGTGGAGTGCTAGGGAAGAAAATGAGGAGATGGTTAGAGGGGCAAAGGATAGATAGATAGATAGATAGATAGATAGATAGATAGATAGATAGATAGATAGATAGATAGATAGATAGATAGATGGATGGATGGATGGAGGGAGGGAGGGAGGGAGGGAGGAAGGGAGGGAGGGAGGGAGAGATAGATAGATAGATAGATAGATAGATAGATAGATAGATAGATAGATAGATAGATAGATAGATAGATAGATAGATAGAGGGAGGGAGGGAGGGAGGGAGGGAGGGAGGGAGATAGATAGATAGATAGATAGATAGATAGATAGATAGATAGATAGATAGATAGATAGATAGATAGGGGGAGGGAGGGAGGGAGGGAGGAAGGGAGAGATAGATAGATAGATAGACAGACAGACAGACAGACAGACAGACAGACAGATAGATAGATAGATAGGGAGGAGGAGGGAGGGAGAGAGAGAGAGAGAGAGAGATAGGGAGGGGGAGGGAGGGAGGGAGGGAGGGAGATAGATAGATAGATAGATAGATAGATAGATAGATAGATAGGGAGGGGGAGGGAGGGAGGGAGAGAGGGAGAGAGAGAGAGAGAGAACTCTGCCAAAGGTTTTTTCTCTCATCCTCTGTTTCAAGAAAGATTTGATTCCACTGAAACCTAAGGACGGGAACTGGGGTTTCCATTGTGTATCCTTTTGACTGAAATTCTATACTTCAAAGTATGATTAAGTATAAATCAGTAACCCTGTGATCAGTTTTTTTTAGATTAAAAAAAATAAATCTTAATGTTGCACCTATAGTGTTTTAAGGGAAGAAAGGGGATAGGGCCAAAGCATGGAAATTGGTCTTAGCTAAGCAACGGAAGCGATTACAAAAACAACCCAAACAACTCAATACAAAACCCACCTATAGCTTTAGTAGTTTCAAGGGAGAAGATTTCTACTAGAAAAAAAATATATCCAGAAAGGGAGGGGGGGGCGAGACAGAGACCACGTGTGTAGGATTATAGTTTCAGTGTCAAAAGTGTTAAGATATTTAATATAATAGTTGGAACAGTAAAGTGTATCAGTGGCGTAGCGTGGGTTGTCAGCACCCGGGGCAATTTGCGCCCCCTAACCCGGTGACATCATGGCACCGCCGAAAAGACGCGCCCCGCAGCGGCGTAGACTTTCCAAGAAGAGTCGCGCGCATGCGGGATGCTTCCGGGTCCCTCTTGAGGGCGGCTGGGCGGGGCTCCGACCTGCAAGAGCCGCTGCATTCAAGCTCGCACGTGAGCCCCGCTAAATAAAGCCACGCATGCGCACGAAGCTAGGCCAGCTGGCCGGCGGGTCCGTCTTCGCTCGGCCAAGCCTGCGGGGCGCCTGCGGGGCGCTTGCGGTTGGCCTGAGCCTGGGCGGAGAGTTGGGCGCTTCTATTTATTTTATTCAGTTTATGTGGCCGCCCATCTCACCTGCCGGACTCGTTTCGCTTTGCAAGAAAGAGCAGCTCGAGAGCGGAGCCAAGCCGACTCTGTGCAGCCCTTGGGGCTCCCTGAGCAGCTCAGTGCGAGCGCGCCCCCCCAGATGTTGCGCCCGGTGCGGCCCGCCCCCCATGCACCCCCCACGCTACGCCACTGAAGTGTATAATGGGCCAGAACACACAGTTGTAGTTCATTGGTTGGAGAGTGCGGATTCCTGTATGAGGCAATCCGCGCTATGATTGGTTGCTGGGTGAGAAGGGGGTTTCCCTTTTCCCCCGCCTTTTTTCTTCTGTGTACTCTGTATGCTGTTCTGTGATTTACCTCACGATCTTAGTGTGCACCTGACTATCTTGTCTACTGTAAATATAGATGTTAAATGTATTTATTTATATAAAACTACAAGTTTGTGTCAGCGTCTCTGACTTCATTTGGACGCCAGCTGTGCAATTCCCTGACATAAAAAGATTGGCTGGAACGGCTGATTAGGAGTGTTGTTGCTGAGGATCTTAATAACCTGACTGCAGTTTTTAATTATTAAAAATGCAGATGATAACTGCATCGTAACTTGGGATTCGCATGTGTGTTGCTAAGAAAAAAACCCCAACCAAAATATTGTTATTCTTTCTTATAGGCAACTGCTGTTTTAAGATAAGACATTCTCTTAAGTGTGGAACAGAAGAAAGCACGGTGCACCTTTGAATTTAGAATAGTAAAATAATCAGATGGAAAAATACATAAAGCTTGACTGACTGACAATCTGTCAGGGGCAAATAACCAGGCAAATTTGTTGAGTCCAAACCACAGAAGTGTTTATTACCACTATCTGTATACAAGAATCTGGTCAACTAAGAGTCAAAGCTACAGTAAATTGATGCTAGATAGGGATCAAAGGACCTTGTCTAACATAGGAGATACCCAACTTATGTTGGCTTGAGGACCATACTCGCCTTCACCCAGCATGTCAAGAGTCATAGATCTGAAGGAGACAGGGCTAGCTCTGCATTTGGTCCTGATTTAAAGATTGTAAGGGGTTAGGTTTATAGCATGGGTATCCTTTTGGATTTTAACTCCTAAAATTCCCCAGCTAGCTGAAGAATTCTGGGAGTTGAAGTCCACAGATCTTAATCATTGTTAAGGTTGGATATCCCTGCTTTTATATGATACCTCCTTTGCCTCTGTTCTGCAACCACTGCCTCATTTCAATCTTTTTAAAAAGAATTCTTTCCAGTTCAGAAGTTGTTTCAAAAGGAAAATAGAAGCATACATAATTGCTAAATCCCAATTAAGAAACTAGCAGAAGCAAAATTATTGGAAAAACAAAAGAACATTGGAAAATGAAGAAAACAATGCAAAGGGGAGAGGTAGCTGCCAGAGGAGATCCAAGACAAGAGTACCTGTGTTTTCCGGATTCTCAAGTCAGCGGAGGATCGGTTCTGCACCTCTTCCTGCTCAATTCCCTGCTCAATTGCTGGAGAAAGAAAATAGATGAGGAATCAGAGCTGTAGTATAGAAATGAAAAACCAGTGAGTTAGTGCAACGGATATCTGAATTGCTGCCCTTAATGGTCAGCTGGTGAGCTACAGATGAAGTCTCCCAGGCTAGGTGTCAGCCCCACTAGTAGACAGGGGCTGCAACGGTAATTGCGAAAGACCCTGTGAAACAGTGAGAAAAGATGCTACTTAGAGAATAGTCAGATAAGAGACAACATACCGTAGGTCGTAGCTGAAAAATGGACAGATTTTGTTAATGAAGCTTTACAATATAGTAAAATTAGCTTATTTGGTTGTTTTCTCTCTGGTCTATCTGATAAGGCTGACATCAATCTAGCAAGCCTGAAAGTATAATTCTCCCATAGTCTCCTTTACCGCCTGAAAAACTAGGGAAGGTTTCTTCTTTTGCCCTACTTCTTTTGCAGCTGCAGGCTAAGCTGTCTCTTATCTGAACTTTCCTTAGGCCGCATCTCTTTCCTCTGTCTCCCTAGGTCTTTTCCACCTAGCAGTACACCATGAAATCAACTCCCTAGGATGTCTATAACTATTTTTTATTGAGATTGGCTAGAACAACAGAATAACAAGTCTGATTGTATTGCACCTCCTTTTTTTATAGTTCACTGAATTAGAGAAGTGTGTTGTCTGAGTTACCTCTCAGTGTTATCTGGATGTTCTAAACCTAAAAAAGCTTTAGCCCGTTTTGCCTAGGTAATGGAGTCTGCATGTCTCTGTCAAGGTCATCTTCTTACTGTGCACACTAAGGCATCCTCCTGCAGTGTAAAACATTTCCACCTATCTGATCCTTTCATGAAGAGAGCCATGAAAGTTTCTAGGTCAAGGCAGACACAAAGAATCAGAACCATAGTTAAGCTCCAGTTAAGATGATTTATTGCACAAGTCTATACACAAGAATCTAATCAACTAATGGTCAGCACTAAATTTGCATTACATAAGAGTCAATGGAATTCGGGGGGAGCGGCTGGACTTGAAGTGTTTGTGGACATGTAAGGATTCTAGGCTGCATCCTCTCTTGACTCCACCTCTGCCTCTTCTTCGCCAACATTACCTGAGGATTCATCATCCTTTGCTGTGATAATATAACTGAAACTTTGCAAACTATTTTATGACCTGGATGAAAGAAGAATGGACTTCGACCACAAAAATCCACATTAAATCCAAACTTAAGCTTTGAGTTGACTTAGGGCCAGATCACCTTTCAGAACAACTTTCCACAATTATTGTGGAAATAAAAATCAGAAGAGGGAATATGATATATTTTATCCTGAATTCTTGGGGGAAAAGCAATAGACAAACCTAACAAATTAATTAACTGGACAAGTATGTGTGTGGGAGAAAGTGAAATGTGTACAGGTAGTACTTCGGTTACAATGGCAATTGGGACTGGAATTTCCATCGCTAAGTGATGCGGTCGTAAACACATCACATGCCCACTTCACTTAGAGACAGCAGTCCCAACAGTCCAAATTGCTGTCATAACCCCAGAGCTGCATAAGTCATTAACCAAGAACTTCCTGGGACCATAACTTGAGAAGAGATAGGTGTCCCAGAGAAGCAGGCTGGCAGAGAACTACAGCATGCAGGTGACATGGGCAGGTGCTCTGGGCAGGTGTGTAGATGCTGCAGGCAGATGCTATGGGGCACAGGTGGGTGAGTGGCTGCAGCAGGTGCCACAGGCAGGTGCTGTGGTGTGCAGATGGGTATATTGTGCTGTGGGCAGATGCTATGAAAGGTGGGCAGGTATGCAGGTGCCACAGGGAAACCCTACGGAGCACAGGTGGGTAAGTACGAGAAGGTTGAATTCAACTCCTTGTGATTTTACTAACAGATCAGGGTAGTTTTCTTTGCAACAATTCAAGATAGGAGTAAAAGTGGGTTACTTTAAAAGGCAATTTTAAGACTCACCATGATGCTGTTAAGTGATGTACTCCATTGAAATCCCAATAAAGATACATTTTATGCTAACCAAAAAACAAAAAACAAAACCAAGACATAAAGCTGCAGCTTCAGCCCTTACCTTTTAACTTGGAGCGCACCTTGTTGGCCGTCTTCTTGATGTCGGCTGTGAGGTCCTCCAATTCCTGCTTGGTTTCTGCAAAATGAATAACAATAAAAGGATGCTGAAGCTTACAGACCAAAGAAAACTATGCTGGGTCAAGTCAAGAAGACATTCAATCCAGCATTCTGTGTCCCACCGTGGTCAGTCAGGTGCATTCAACTCACAAACCTGGTTCAGAGAGTTATCCCCTCTTTCCTTGACACACCCCAAAACCTGGATTTAACAGATGCGGCCGGTGATGCTGGAGGTAATAAGCAGCCATCAAGATAAGAACCCTCTAAAATAGTCTCTTTTTAAAAGCACCTAAATTGGTGGCCATCGCTATACCTGATGGCAGAGAAACCCAGTTTAAGCATAGGTAGGGTTTTTTTGTTTTTTTTTAATTTTAATTCCATTTATATCCCGCCCTTCTCCGAAGACTCAGGGCGGCTTACAAGCTTAGCAGTAGCCTTCATTCTATGTATATGCCTGCTTATTAGGGCTTTCATACACCCCCCAAGCGGCATTATTACAAAGTCAGCTTAATTGCCCCCAACAATCTGGGTCCTCATTTTACCTACCTCGGAAGGATGGAAGGCTGAGTCAACCTTGAGCCTGGTGGGATGCGAACCTGCACTGATTGCAGGCAGCTGGTGTTACTTAAGGACGCATTAGCCCACTGCTCCACCAAGGCTCTTATTGCTCCACCAAGGCTCTTGGCTAATGATGATAATTGGGGCTAGAATTTCCACTAAGTGATGCAGTCATAAAGTCCAACATCAAGTGACTATATCACCATGCAACAGCAATGCTGGCAATCCCCACTAAGTAAGGCTTACAGGCTTTGAAGCAAGGACCCCTAAGCAATGAGAAAGTTGGCAGGAAGATGCAAGTCCCAGGCAACTCACAAGGAGACCAACAGGCAGATAAGTTGCTGCTTCCAAGTGGCGGGAGAGCACAGGGGTGTGCAAGGAGCTGTTGCAACAAAGCACGAGGTCAAGGCTTGGAGTGACTTCTGCCTGGTGGGGGAAGACTTACCAGAGCGACTTGCAATCTTCCTGCTGGCTTCCCCTATGCTTTGCTTGTAGGAAGCTGGCAGGGAAGGTCACAAATATTGATCACGTGACCATGGGACTCAGCAATCGTCGTAAGTGTGAGCCGGGGGCCAAGCATCCAGATCATGATCGGATAACCGCTGGGGTGCTGAGACAGCTGCAACTTTGAAGACCAGCCATACCTACCACTTCTTCTAACTATGAATGGTTGCTGAAGGCATGGGTGTTAGGACTACTTGTATATGTCATTATACAAAGGTCTGCCTTTTTACTGATTCTAAATCTCCAACCTGAAGCTTCAGTGAGTGACACAATTGCTAGCCTTGTGAGAAGAGGAGGAAAATCTTTTCCCCCCTCATATTCAGCATGATGTGATACTCCTCCACAATGTCTCACCTTACCCGCTGTCTTTGTTCCGAACATCTCTAATCCCACCAGTTGTATTTTGATGCCATTTTCCCAGCAGATTAGAGAGATGGTTGAATTGATGGCCTTCCACATGCAGTGCCTACCTCCATCCTCCCACAGGATCTGATGAGAGAGCACTGGGCCTCTCCAGTGTGTATGTATGAGTGTCAATGCTGCTAACATCGGATCTTCTTGCTTGACAACATAGGGAGATGCAGCCTTTAATGTCAAGGATCCGACAAATGCAATACTTCAAAGAACTTCAAGGCATTGTTTACCTTAAAGAATCTTTTAATCGAGTAGCATAGCTTCGAAGCCAAAATCTGAATTCTCTTCCCCTAAACACATTGTATCAAAGCACAATTCCCTCCTCTAATTAACAGTCATGAAACATTCTCCAATTAGTTTAAAATGCGAGCTTTCCCTCCCTTCTTCAACCTGCCCATTCTTATCTTCTCTTATTACAAACAGTCTTGAGATACATTCTCTCTACTCCTTCCCCAGCGTCCACTATTTCTGACTCTAAAAGTAACATACAAGTTAAAGAAAAAGGCTACATCTCCCTATGTTGTCAAGCAAGAACATCCGATGTTAGCAGCATTGACATGGAGTGGCTGAGGATGCATATGCAAGGGCTGCTAAAGAGGCTGGGTCAATGTTTTCACTCACTTTCATCTGGGTTGGGGGCAGCCAAGATGGCGCTGTGCTGTTTCTTCACCAGCTCCACGTCCTCAGAGAGCTTCTCGATGCAGCCACGAATTTCCTCTACCTGGACAAGAAACACAGACGCGTGCATCAATTCTCGCTCGTATGGCTTGCTTTAAACCTCAGGAATTAGGAAACAGGCTGAGGTTTTCAGGGTTGCCACTGTCCCTAAGTGATCAGTTCCCTTGGGGTTTTGAAGAATCAGAGCCTGAGGTTCATACATTACATTACACAGTGCCTTGTTCAATAAACATTTGCTTGGGTTCACCCAGGAGCCAAAGACAGAAACAACAAGATGAGAGTCATGACAGCTGCATTTGCAAAATACTGTAAGATAAAACTGAATAGACCACAGGTAGTCCTTGACTTATGGCCACACTTGTGGGACCAGAAGAAATTCTATGGGGGAACAAGGCAGTGGTTAAGTGAATCACGCCCAATTTTAGAACCTTTTTAGCCGCAGTTGGTAAGCCAATCACTGCATTTAAGTGACTCACGCGCAGTTGTTAAGCAAAGTCTGCTTTCACCACTGACTTCGCTTATCAGAAGCCAACTGGGAAGGTCACAAATGGCCATTCCATGACCCCGGGATGCTGCAAGCATTGTAAATACATGTTGGTTGCCAAACACCTGAATTTTGATCACGTGACCATGGGGGAATGCTGTAAAGGCCCCATGTACAAAGACCTGTCAAAGGTCAGTGCCCCTGTAACGTTCAACAATCCCTAAACGAATGACTGTAACTCGAGGATTACCTGTACATTATGGCATAAATTAGGGTGTGAATTCTAGCCAGAAAGTCATCCAAGGCTAGATGAGACCCTTGAAGCTGACTGCAGTCGGGAAATGAAAAAACTAAGATAGGCCCAGTCTAGGGGTAGGCAACCTTGGCTCTTTTATGACTTGTGGAGTTCAACTCCCAGAATTCCTGAGTCAGGAATTCTGGGAGTTGAAGTCCATGAGTCATAAAAGAGCCAAGGTTGCCTACCCCTGGCCCAGTCCATTCAACTGGAGCTGTCATTGGCATTCTTTACCGCAACCTTGGCTAGGAGTTTGAAAAACTGCTGTCCCATTATCTTTAAAAGGTGTTAGGTAAAGGTAAAGGTTCCCCCACACATGTGTGCTAGTCTTTTCCAACTCTAGGGGCCAGTGCTCATCTCCGTTTCAAAGCCGAAGAGCCAGCGCTTGTCCGAGGACGTCTCCGTGGTCACGTGGCCGGCATGACTAGACGTCAAAGGCGCACGGAACGCTGTTACCTTCCCACCGTAGTGGTCCCTATTTTTCTGCTTGCATTTTTACGTGCTTTCGAACTGCTAGGTTGGCAGACGCTGGGACGAGTAACAGGCGCTCACTCTGTTATGCGGCACTCGGGATTCAACCCGCCAAACTGCCGACCTTCTGATTGACAAGCTCAGCGTCCTAACCCACTGAGCCACCACTTCCCTTTATGTCCCTTTAAAAGGTGTTAGGTTGGGGTAAACTCTTGTCCCCGTACCTCTGCAGCAAGACCCACTATTGCAAGTTATCTCTCTGGTTTCCTTCAGATGGTAGCCCACCAAGAACAAGATTTCATAATCTCCTCCAATAGGTAAGAAAGCAATAAACTGCAGAAAGTGCGGCTTCACTGCTCATAAGCAGTCATGCAGGAAACACAATAGGGAGATTTTTCTTTTATAGGCAATTATTTAAAATAAGCTGCTCAGAGATCTTTTTTTTTCCCCCCCACAGAGCACATTCCAAAGCAACCAGACAAAGAAACTACAGGCAGTGCTCAATTTACAGCACTTCATTTAGTGACTGTTTGAAGTTACAATGGCAGTGAAAAAAGCAACTTATGACAGTTTTTCACACTTACGACTGTTGCAGCCTGGTCACGTTGATCAAAATTCAGACACTTGGCAACTGGCAAATATTTTCAACGGTTGCAGTGGACTTCCTGACACGAGGAAGCCAGATTCACTTTACAACTTAACAACTGCAGTGATTCATTAACAACTGTAGCAAGAAAGGTGGTAAAATAAGGAAAAATTCACTTTAACATTAAAATTAATTAATTCGCTTAAGATTAAAATTGTTTTGCTTAGCAATAGCAATTTGGGGCTCAATTGTGGTCGTAGGTAGAGGACTACCTGTAGTTATGGAGGCTGTTTGGCTCATTTGCAGACACACACACACACACACACACAAAATCCCTCCCTTGGCCTAGTGCAGGGGTAGGCAATCTTGGCTCTTTCATGACTCGCGGACTTCAATTCAGGAATTCTGGGAGTTGAAGTCCACCAGTCATAAAAGAGCCAAGGTTGCCTACCCCTGGCCCTAGTGCAGGGGTAGGCAACCTCGGCTCTTTTATGACTCATGGACTTCAATTCCCAGAATTCCTCAGCCAGCCATGCTGAGGGAAAAGGGAGAGGTTTCCAAGCTGAGTCATGCTGGCTGAGAGTCCACGAGTCATAGAGATGCCAAGGTTGGCCTAGGGCAGGGCTAGGCAACCTTGGCTCTTTTATGACTCATGGACTTCAACTCCCAGAATTCCTCAGCCAGCCATGCTGAGGGAAAAGGGAGAGGTTTCCAAGCTGAGCCATGCTGACTCAGGAATTCTGGGAGTTGAAGTCCACCAGTCATAAAAGAGCCAAGGTTGCCTACCCCTGGCCCTAGTGGAAGAGATGAGAATGAAGGAGTGTATAATTCCCCCCGGCGCATGCTGGGAATGCAAAGGCCTTTTTACTAAGGAGCTATTCTTAACCTGAGCGAGCCATCTGCCTTGGGATAAGAAACCCCTGCGCTTCCTTCAGAAGAACAGTGGGCAGCAGGACCCTGGAGAAACCAGAAGCAGGAAGGCTGAAGCAAGCTGGCTGCTGATGTCATCACAAGGCGACATCCAGGGGAGGAAGGAAAATATAGGACATGGTCCCTATTCTCAGTGTCATCATACTGGGAAGAAGGCTTATTGGTGAAAGATGCTCACTGTGTATGCCCCAAAGATGTCAGCTCCAGTTCAATAGGGGACTCTCATCTGTAGCCCCCTCAGGTTTTAAAACCAGTAAGATGGTGGGGGAAGTCAGCTCCCCAGAGAAGGAAATATTAAAAGGGCAGAAAAATATGTACCCTAAAAAGATAGTGAAGAGCCAGGAAAGCGTGCCAGTTTTCTTAACAGTCCCAGGTCTCCTTCCCCCCCAAGCAGAAACCAGTTCTATAGAAATGCAAATGTAAACTGTAAGGTTTTACACTTAGCCTCACAATTGCCCCAGCCTTACTTG
This sequence comes from Vipera berus, assembly GCF_964194415.1. Lineage (NCBI taxonomy): Eukaryota > Metazoa > Chordata > Lepidosauria > Squamata > Viperidae > Vipera > Vipera berus. The sequence goes on from NC_138210.1 coordinate 49,648,340, forward strand.
GGAATTGAAAAGAGCCAAAAGAAACTCCTGAGCCGAGGTTTCAGCAAGCAAACCACTTTTATTCTGATCAAAATAAGAGTTGGGTGGCCATGTCTCTCTTCGTGGCTGGTGGAGAGATGAAGGCAGCAACCAGGAAAGATGTCTTTCCCCCTTTTATACCTTTCCAGAACAAAGAGATCTGGTCTTGGTACTAGGAACCAAAAGGTACAGAAAAATAATTCCTAGATGATGACTCATACACAACAACCCAGGTTCCACCACAACTCCTTTCCCCCCCTCCCCTTACCATGCTCTTTTCATGCAAGCAAATGTTTCCCCATGAAACATTTGCTTTTATATAACTAACTTCTCAATATAAAGCACCTACAAAGCTGCTTGCACATAAACAAAGATATAAAACATTTGCTTTTATATAACTAACTTCTCAATATAAAGCACCTTGCTAATTAACTCTTTCTTTCCTGCTTTGGTCTGACTCAAGGCTTATCCACAGGATATAGTCAACCTATGACAGCTCATTATTTGTGTAAATTATTCAAATTGCTAATAAAGAATTTGGGAAGCTGAGATGATCATTTCGAACTTCTTATGTTCTCATCAGTCAGTCATACCCTTTATCTGAGATTCGAACCTGGGCTGATTATATATTAGGCAGTTGTTTTAACTTCCTGAGCCACAGGTTCAAAAAGCCTTGACAAATTCTTAACACATATTTCCCTTGCCTTCTAGCTAATAAAAGAGAGAAAGAACCTGTGGCTCAGGAAGTTAAAACAACTGCCTAATATATAATCAGCCCAGGTTCGAATCTCAGATAAAGGGTATGACTGACTGATGAGAACATAAGAAGTTCGAAATGATCATCTCAGCCTCCCAAATTCTTTATTAGCAATTTGAATAATTTATTTATATACATACATATACATATACATATACATATACATATACATATACATATACATATACATATACATATACATATACATATACATATACATATACATATTTATTTATTTATATATATATATATATACACACACACACACATACATATACATATACATCAACCTTAAGCATAATAAAATCCCTTCAAAACCATCAGGAAGGCTGGAGCTAGAAGCTTAGGAAGACAAAGACCTAAAATCTACATACCTCAGCCCCAGGGAAGCAGAATATGACCTTTGGACATAATAGGATTGACCCACCAGCATCAAGAATACCAGAAAGGCACACCCAGACTCAGGTCAGAATACGTGATACAGGAAATACAAAGCCTGATACAGGAAATTACTCCAAACAAAAGGCTCCAAAGGGTATAAAAACCCACTCCCTATATGCGCTCAGCCCTTTTTCTGCTAGAACCATCTTTCTGTCTGGCTCTCCTCTGCAATAAACTGTAACCTTCTTCCTAAAGCAGTTGCCATGTTGTTTATCCCCGGCTTGTACTGAACCATGATGAAGTCTTTACTTCCTACAATGGGGAAAAAATAGGGTTTTCTATTCTTCAAATCAATATCTGACTAAAAAAAAGAAAACTTTTCCAAAAGAGGGTTGCGTTCTTGAGCATCTCTGTGGACACCATATGAACAAACTATTTGGGTTTTGCAAAGTACAGGTAGTCTTTGACTTACAACAGTTCATTTAGTGACTGTTCAAAGTTACAACGGCAGTGAAAAAAGTGGCTTATGACCATTTTTCACACGGCCGTTGCAGCATCCCCACGGTTATGTGATCAAAATTTGGACGCTTGGCAACTGACTCATATTTATGACGGTCGCAATGTCCCCTTTTGCGACTCTCTGACAACCAAAGTCAACCAGGAAGCCAGATTCATTTAATAATCACGTTATTAACTTAACAGCTGCAGTGATTCACTTAACAAATACGTCAAGAAAGTTCGTAAAATGGAGCAAAATTCACTTAACGAGTGTCTCACTTAGCAACAGAAATTTTGGGCTCAATTATGGGTGAAAGTCGAGGATTACCTGTATTTTTCTTTCTATTCCATTTGGAAAGAAAGGGGACCATTGAATTGGGGGGGGGAGTTATTGTGAAGGTTGCATTCTCTTGCAAGTAATATTCTGGTGCAAAGGATCCATCCCCATTATCAACCTCCCCCTTCCCATTTACACCAATCTATCCTTCCATCCATACAATTCTCTTCATACTTGAAGAAACTCAGAAACCAAACTAGAAGGTGTAAACCTAAAGGCGTTTTTCCCAAAAGGCAGTTGGACTTTCTTGGGGTTTTTTTTCCCCCTTTGAAAACATTTCACTTCTCATCCAAGAAGCTTCTTCAGTTCAGAAGCTTCTTGGATGAGAAGCGAAATGTTTTCAAAGCAAATTTTTTTTTTTAAAAAACCCCAAGAAAATCCAACTGCCTTTTGGAAAAAGCATCTTTGGAACAATCCTGACCTGGATGATTGAGAATCTCCAAAGACACATAAAAGTTTTAAAGGAGAGGTTGTGTGTGTGTGTGGGAGGGGGGCGGTGATGGTTGGTGGTCCTGACTAGAACTGGGATACTGTAGTTTGCACCTGTTGGTCAGGTTTACAGATTCCCTTCAAATTATTGTCTATGGATATTCTCAGTCATCCAGGTCATGGTTTGTTCCAGAGATGCTTTTTCAAAAGGTAACTGGACTTTGTTTTCCCTTAAAGACGTTTTGCTTCTCGCCCAAGACATTTCTTCACTTCTGACTGAATGGTGAGGATGGAAGGATTGACTGCGAGGAATATAAATCCTTCCATCCTCACCATTCAGTCAGAACTGAAGAAGCGTCTTGGATGAGAAGTGAAACTTCTTCAGAGAAAAACAAAGTCCAGCTGCCTTTTGAAAAAGCACCTTTCGGACCTTTTGAATTATTGAAAAGCTCAAAATGGTTTATTCTGTTAGAGGGCGACAGTGTCCTTAACTCATCACTAGAGGGCAGTGTGATGCAAAGGGACTTGAACCATGTTTGTGAGCCGATTCTAGGAAACTCTGTCCAAGGTTCTGAAACATTCAGCCTTGGCTCGTGCACCTCACAAGCATTCTTTCAATACCTTTCGACTGAATCACCACATCAGCATCGACAGGGGCTTCCTTCCATGTTGCGCATGACACGTACTACAGGGCTGACACCTTAGCCTAACATGAGCAACGTATGAGACTGAGAGGCCTGTTTGCCTAAATCCAGGTCATCAACCCGCTGCTCCTATGATGTAATTTTTTAAAGAGCAACATTTCTCCAGACTGTTAAGACTCCAGACTGTAATCACTGATGTCCTTTGGGAACAGGACCAGACATGCAAACACCAATTTCACAATTCCTAACCCTGCATTTCTCCACCTCCAGCACCTGTGCATTATAATAGAGGCTACACCGTAACTTTAAAAGATACACTTGCATGTTAAATGCCTGCCACTTGAAGATGGACTGGCTTAATGCGGGTGAGGTGCCTTGGGAAATAAAAGTGCTGAAGGCAAGATTCAGGCTCTCTCGCCTATAATCACCCCATTTATTTCCCCATCTTTAAAATCGAGCCTCCATCCTTGGTGGAGCAGTGGGCTAATGCCTCTTTAAGTAACACCAGCTGCCTGCAATTAGTGCAGGTTCGAGACCCACCAGGCTCAAGGTTGACTCAGCCTTCCATCCTTCCGAGGTAGGTAAAATGAGGACCCAGATTGTTGGGGGCAACAAGCTGACTTTGTAATAATGCCACTTGGGGGGCCCCAAAAGCCCTAATAAGCAGGCATATATATAGAATGAAGGCTATTGCTAAGCACATTGATTTGTGCTTTAGATTGTAAGCCACCCTGAGTCTTCGGAGAAGGGCGGGATATAAATGGGATTTAAAAAAAGGGATTTTGTTTTTTGTTTTTTAATTAAAAAAATTCCAGTGTTGGTCTGGATTGAGGGACACAGCTTGCTTCCATCCAACAAACATCCTGAAAAATGTATCTCCTAGCATGGTAGTCCAGTTCCAGTCTGAAGATTGAACTAATCCTGATGTAATAATAAAAAAACCTCTTCCAGCGGCATCCTCTTCTCAGCCTAAGAAGGGGAGTGGTCTGCTGCTAGAATCATGGAGACATCAGGCTCTGGAGGGTTCTTCGGAAATTGAGCCAAATATGGATTAGGACATGCCAGCTCCCTGCAATGCATTGCACGACCAGCGCCCAGTTAGCAGAATAATATTTATTCCACTTGCTGTCACAAGCTACAGATACAGAATTTGGTGTCTAGAGTCAAAAGTTATGGATTCTGACAGCTGTGCTTTCCACTTCTCATGAGGCCAGTTTCTATACCTTGTAAGTCTGGAATTACGGCGGTAAGTTGTTATGGTCATAAGTCGAGGCTTGACAGTTTTTGACCTTTTTGTGGTGGTTGGTAAGCAAATGGCATGGTCCTTAACTAAATGGATTTTCCCCAAAGGGCTTTTTTTTGCCAGAAAATGGAAGTAAATACTGGGAACTGTCAAAAAAAAACATTACAAATCATGGCTATTTGACCACGAGATGCTACAAATCTCTTTAAAGGTGAGCCAGTTTCCAAGTGCCTAAAATAAGATCACATGACTGGGGAAAGAGTACAGCAATCATAACTTCAAAACAGGTCATAAGTAGCTCTGGGGGGTGGGGGGTGTTGTAACTTTGACTGGTCGTTCAGTGACTGGTCATACGTTGAGGGCTGCCTTTATGCAGATAAGTTGAAAAATATATGACCAAACCCAGGTTTCATTTCAGAAGCCATAATTGGGATCTGTTGTCTGAGGCAAGCCTTTCATATCCACTTCAGTCTCTGATGCAAACCAAACGAATGATAAGTAACAGCCTGGGGAGATCAAAAGAGATCTGTAATATTCAACTAAAATCTTGGTAGCCTGGAATTTTATCTGTAAGAGTGGCCAGCTAGTAGCCTTTGTTTGGCTACTAGTCAAATGCTTACAGAACAGCCTGTCTTCATCTATGTTCAAAAGAAATCTGCTTCTGAACAGGGAAGCTCCATTTACTAAAACATCAAATCCAAATCAGATCAAATGTTTGATTTTGCCTTTTGCTTTCTTGAGATATGAATCTACAAATCTCTTTAAAGGTGAGCCAGTTTCCAAGAGCCCAAAATAAGATCACATGACTGGGGAAAGAGTACAGCAATCGTAAATTCAAAACGGGTCATAAGATTATCTTATCTTAAAATAAATTTGTGACTCTAAAATGAATTAACTTCTTCCTTTGATAAGACTGAATGAACAGTGAACTAGTAATTATAAAAGAAAGATGATAGATAGAGATAGATAGATAAATAGATAGACAGATAGACAGACAAGACAGACAGATAGATAGATAGATAGATAGATAGATAGATAGATAGATAGATAGATAGATAGATAGATAGATAGATAGATAGATAGATAGACAGATAGACAGACAAGATAGATAGATAGATAGATAGATAGATAGATAGATAGATAGATAGATAGATAGATAGATAGATAGATAGATAGATAGATAGATAGATAGATAGATAGATAGATAGATAGATAGATAGATAGATAGATAGATAGATAGATAGATAGATAGATAGGTAGGTAGGTAGGTAGGTAGGTAGGTAGGTAGGTAGGCAGGCAGGCAGGCAGGCAGGCAGGCAGGCAGGCAGGCAGGCAGGCAGGCAGGCAGGCAGGCAGGCAGGCAGGCAGGCAGGCAGGCATTCTCCTGAAATGGATTTCTTTATAGAATAGAATCCTTTATTGGCTAAATGTGATCAGACACACAAGGAATTTGACTCCGGTGCATAAGCTCACAGCGTACATATAAACAGCAAGTAATAATTCATAGATCATAAGTCATAGTTACAATCATTAATCATAGGTTACAAACAACAATTGATAAATTGTAAGCAACCAATAGGAGAAGATAGTAGGAAAGATGAGAAGATTTGAAAAAAAGAGAAACGAGACAATGCTGTGGGAATTAAGTGTTCACCAGAATGATAGCATGATGGAGGGGAAAAAACCCTATCTTTATGTCTGGTTGTTTTGGCATGCAGTTCTCTATAGCGACGTCCGGGAGGTGGAGGTGGGGGGGGAGTAGTTGAAATAGATTAGGTCCAGGATGTGATGTATTTTATTAGTATTTTCTTAAATGTTAATTATTGTTAGAAAAAGACATTTCTGGCAAAATGTATTAAATAAAAACAAAGTAGGTAAGAACTGCAACCCCTTCATGGATTACTGCCTTGTTGTGGCGAAGGGGCTTGCGTAATTCAATGAAGCTATGAGCTATGCCGTGCAGGGCCACCCAAGACGGACAGGTCATAGCAGAGAGTTCTGACAAAACGTGATCCACTGGAGAAGGAAATGGCAACCCACTCCAGTATCTTTGCCATGAAAACCCTATGGACAGTACCAAAAGGCAAAACGATATGACGCTGGAAGATGAGCCCCTCAGGTCGGAAGGCGTCCAATATGCTACTGGGGAAGAGCAGAGGGCTAGTACTAGTAGCGCCAGAAAGAATGAAGCGACTGGGCCAAAGCCGAAAGGACGCTCAGCTGTGGATATGTCTGGTGGTGAAAGGAAAGTCCGATGCTGTAAAGATGTTTTCTCCATAGGAACCTGGAATGTAAGATCCATGAATCAAGGCAAGCTGGACGTGGTCAAACAAGAGATGACAAGACTGAACATCGACATCTTAGGTATCAGCGAACTAAAATGGACAGGAATGGGTGAATTTAATTCAGATGACCATCAGGTATACTACTGCGGGCAAGAATCCCTCAGAAGAAATGGAGTAGCCTTCATAGTCAATAAAAGAGTAGGAAAAGCAATACTGGGATACAATCCTCAAAATGACAGAATGATCTCAGTTCGAATCCAAGGCAAACCATTCAATATCACAGTAGTCCAAGTCTATGCCCCAACCACCGGTGCTGAAGAGGATGAAATTGACCGGTTCTATGAAGCCCTACAGCACCTTATAGAACTAACACCAAAAAATGATGTCCTTATCATCATGGGGGATTGGAATGCTAAAGTAGGAAGCCAAAAGATAACCGGAATAACAGGCAAGTTTGGCCTTGGAGTACAAAATGAAGCAGGGCACAGGCTGATAGAATTTTGTCAAGAGAATACGATGGTCATAGCAAACACTCTTTTCCAACAACCCAAGAGACGGCTCTACACATGGACATCACCAGACGGTCAACACAGAAATCAGATTGACTATATGCTCTGCAGCCAAAGATGGAGAAGCTCTATACAGTCAGTAAAAACAAGACCAGGAGCTGACTGTGGCTCAGACCATGAGCTTCTTGTTGCAAAGTTTAGGCTTAAACTGAAGAAAGTAGGGAAAAGCACCAGGCCAGTCAGGTATGAATTAAATCATATCCCCGTTGAATATACAGTAGAGGTGACAAATAGATTTAAGGAATTAGATCTGATAGACAGGGTGCCTGAAGAACTATGGACAGAGGTTCGCAACATTGTACAAGAGGTAGCAACCAAAACCATCCCAAAGAAAAAGAAATGCAAGAAAGCAAAATGGCTGTCTGAGGAAGCTTTGCAAATAGCTGAGGAAAGGAGGGAAGCAAAAGGCAAGGGAGAAAAAGAAAGATACGCCCAATTGAATGCAGAATTCCAGAGAATAGCTAGAAGAGATAAGAATGCCTTCTTAAATGAACAGTGCAAAGAAATAGAAGAAAACAATAGAATAGGGAGGACCAGAGATCTTTTCAAGAAAATTGGAGAGATGAAGGGAACGTTCAATGCAAAAATGGGCATGATAAAGGACCAAAATGGCAGGGACCTAACAGAGGCAGAAGAGATTAAGAAGAGGTGGCAAAATTACACAGAAGAACTATACAAGAATGAGCTTAACGTCCCTGATAATCACAATGAGGTGGTCACTGACCTCGAGCCAGACATCCTAGAATGTGAAGTGAAGTGGGCCTTAGAAAAGCTGAGCAACAACAAAGCTAGTGGAGGTGACAGTATTCCAGCTGAGCTATTCAAAATCTTAAAAGACGATGCAGTAAAAGTGCTACACTCAATTTGCCAGCAAATTTGGAAAACTCAACAGTGGCCACAGGATTGGAAAAGATCAGTTTACATTCCAATTCCAAAGAAAGGCAGTGCCAAAGAATGTTCAAACTATCGCACCATTGCACTCATTTCTCATGCTAGTAAAGTTATGCTTAAAATCCTACAAGCTAGACTCCAGCAGTATGTGGATCGAGAACTACCAGAAGTACAGGCAGGATTTCGAAGAGGCAGAGGAACTAGAGATCAAATAGCCAACATACGCTGGATCATGGAGAAAGCTAGAGAGTTCCAGAAAAACATCTACTTCTGCTTCATTGACTATGCTAAAGCCTTTGATTGTGTGGATCATAACAAACTGTGGCAAGTTCTTAAAGAGATGGGAGTACCAGAACATCTTATTTGTCTCTTGAGAAACCTATATGCGGGCCAAGAAGCAACAGTGAGAACTGGACACGGAACCACTGATTGGTTCCAAATTGGGAAAGGAGTCCGGCAAGGCTGTATACTGTCGCCTTGCCTATTTAACTTATATGCAGAGCACATCATGAGAAAGGCAGGGCTAGATGAATCAAAAGTTGGAATTAAGATTGCTGGAAGAAATATCAACAACCTAAGATATGCAGATGATACCACTCTAATGGCAGAAAGTGAAGAGGAACTGAAGAGTCTCTTGTTGCGAGTGAAGAAGGAGAGTGCAAAAGTTGGGTTGAAACTAAACATTAAGAAAACCAAGATCATGGCATCCGGCCCTCTCAATTCCTGGCAAATAGATGGGGAAGAAATGGAGGTAGTGACAGATTTTATTTTCCTGGGCTCCAAGATCACTGCAGATGGGGACTGTAGTCAAGAAATTAAAAGACGCTTGCTCCTCGGGAGGAAAGCCATGGCAAATCTAGACAGCACACTAAAAAGCAGAGACATCACCCTGTCAACAAAAGTGCGTATAGTCAAGGCTATGGTCTTCCCAGTTGCAATGTATGGCAGTGAAAGTTGGACCATAAGAAAGGCTGAGCGCAAAAGAATTGAGGCCTTTGAACTCTGGTGCTGGAGAAGACTCCTGTGAGTCCCTTGGACTGCAAGGCGATCAAACCGGTCAGTCCTAGAGGAGATCAACCCTGACTGCTCTTTAGAAGGCCAGATCCTGAAGCTAAAACTCAAATACTTTGGCCACCTAATGAGGAGGAAGGACTAACTGGAGAAGAGCCTAATGCTGGGAAAGATTGAGGGCAATAGAAGAAGGGGACGACAGAGAATGAGGTGGCTGGATGGAGTCACTGAAGCAGTAGGCGTGAGCTTAAATGGACTCCAGAAGATGGTAGAGGACAGGAAGGCCTGGAGGAACATTGTCCATAGGGTTGCGATGGGTCGGACACGACTTCGCAACTAACAACAACAACAAAGAACTGCAATGCCCCATGTGACTATCTTGACTCAGTCCTTAACCATCGGAATTCCTTATCTTTCTTGCAAAAAACCTTCAAGGTTATCTGTCATCTTACCTGCTCAAAGAATTCATCCATGAAATGGTCTCGATCCACGTGTACCACCTCTTCCTCATCATCACTGTCTTTGGCCTATCCAAGAAACAAAATGGATACAGATTAGATCATTACTGGGCTTTATCTTAAAAGCAAGCCTGACCCTCGCTCCCTTGCCATACTGTAAATATAGAGGTAGTATAAATGTTAGGAAATCAAATGCCACTTCTTGGGAATAACAAGTAAAAAAAAACAACCCATTTTTTCCGGACAGAAACATGGAGGAAAGAAAGAATGTTTAAGCCTTCGGATCAAATTAGAATAACGCCCTCTCTGGCTTAGCGATGTTTACACAACTGGCATTTTTTCAGGTGGTTTCTCTATTTTTCCTGCAAGGAATCATAAAGGAATTAAATGTGAGTGCCATTAATGTGTAAAGGATGTGTGGCTACTATTTCCAATTTTTTGCTTTCCTTTTCTTTTTTTTTATTGAAAAGTTTTACAATACATTTTTGAATACAAAAAAAAAACCCTCCTCCCCCTCCCCTCTCCCCAACCCCCTCCTGTTGTGACTCAGGGCCAGCCTGTGGGTCCGGCAGCCGGCTCAGATGTCTCGGATGACTCAGATGAGGGGGAGGAGGAGTGTGTGGGAGACGAACCGGCTGATGATGGTTTGGAGGCTTCGCAGAGCCCCCAGCCGGGGCCCTCTTCTCAGCTGCGTGAGCCCGATAGTGCGGAGGATGATGACCCACAGCTGGCCCTGTTCAAGGACGCCCGACGCAGGAGGCAGTCGAGCAGGACCAAACAGAGAAAGGCTGTGGGACTCCTCGGGAGGAGGCACAGGGAGGCCACGCCCTGATCTCTAAATAAAAGGAGTGTTTGGGGAAGGGCTGGTTGCTGAAAGCAACCCTTCCGTTTGAGGATTCAAGTTCCAGTGTTTTTGTTTCTTGTTCTGTTATTTGAGTAATAAATCTTGGCAGACGCTTTCCAGCCTTAGACGCTCTCCAGTCTCTACTGTTTGAACAGGGGTTTGCCTTATTGCAAGGCCGGTAGCAGGCTGGTTCAGAACACCTCCCTCCCCTCCCCTCCCCCCTCCCCGACTTCCCAGAGCTGAATACAGGGTATAAAAATACAAACAAGCATAATCTAAAATATGCTAACAACAATAAGACATTAAATTCTGTCGCACTTTAACTCTCCGTCGTCAAAATATTAATAAAATAACTACTAACTAGTTATACATCATATAGATCCACTACTTATTCAAATGCTAAATGAAACTTTTTAGTCCCATATTTGTTCTGGATATATTCAATCCATCTCCTCCATTCCGCAATGTATCTCTGTTGCGATTGGTCTTTCAAATACGCTGAAATCTTTGCCATTTCCGGACTTTCCTTTTCTTTCATGTATTTCAAATCTTCACTGCACACACAGACACCACTTCTAGACTCTGCTGATTTCTCTAACTTTAGCAACATCTTCAGGGTGACTTTATGATTCTTTGCATATTCAAAAAGAATGGCAACCCCCCCCCCAAAATAACCCCCAAAGCCATAGAATTAATGATGCCGTGCAAGGAGAAATATTGTGAGATAAAAGAGCTCTTGTGAGATTTTTCCACCGCTGCATTAATGTCGTGAAATTTGGGCCATTTTATTTTTTAAAATTTCTTTCAAGAAAATGCTAGTGCCCACACATCATGTGAAATGACACTGAAGTGTTTGTGACCTGAAAATATTATTATAATTAGCTTTTGCCCCCACATAGCTAAAGCACCCAACTGAAAGACCTAATTTCCGAAAACAAGCATTTTTCATGTTTCTTAGCAAAAGCTTGTAACGTGAAATCTGCCCCATTTTAGCAGCAGAAATCCAAGACAATCCAGACTCCAGTTGGATGCATTAATATGATTGGCAGCGGGAAACCTAGGAAAACAGCCAGGAAATCAAAACACATTCAACTACACAGGCAGATGGGGATGTACTATATATCCAATAAAAATATCTTTCCAGACAAACTTTGCAATGAGAAAGATACAGGCTCTGGAGGCAGCCAGTCATATTTACAAAACAGGGTAGAAATTCACTCATACTAAAACATCCAAAAAGCAGGGAGGAGAGGTTGTTATTATTTTATGTTTTGGGTTCATATTAGTCACAGCTTATTTATGGCTTCCTTTTAATGACAACATGCAGCTCAAGATTAAGCATAATAATAAACTCTCTGTCGTGTTGATCTCAAATTGGAGAGAGCGGTGCTGAATAGGTTGGCTACCGCTTTCTTAGAGAATGTTCCTGAACTCCCCAGTCTAGCCTATATCCCTGACATCTCCTAGTGGTCTCCCATCCAGGTCCTCACAAAGTTTGACCCTGCCTTATTTTTCCAAAGTAGCCATAGTCAATTGCTGTAATAAGAATAAATGCAGTAATTGTCAGATGAAAGAATCAGGACCATCGGTTAGGTTGCAGCATAGAATATTTACTCAAGCCTATACACAAGAATCTGGTCAACAAAAGTTCAGCGCCAAATTGGTACCAGATAAGTGTCAAATGGAATTCAGGGAGGGTTGAATTTGTGGGAATGCAACAACTCCAAGCTGATGACACGTTTAATTCCACCTTCCCCAGCTCTGGCTGCTCTTCTCTTACTGGAACTATCAATGCAAGTCTGTAACTGAGCATGTGCAAAACTTTAGATATTTGAGCTTAGACATTAAATCCACCATTACCTACACACACACACACACACACACACCATACACACAAACATACACCACTGGGTAGGCTTAATCCCTGACAATTTATGTTCTAGAAAATTAAGCATCCACTGAAGCCTTAAGAGGGAGAATTAGCAGATCTGTTCATAGAGGCCTTCCTGCTACAAGGAACACAAAGTTTGTATCTCAACTTCTTCCTTACTTCTCTAAGTAAGGAAAACACATTGAGTCCATGCTTCTGCCTTTTTTTTGTTCTAACCTTCAAAGCTTCATTTCTCTTCTAGGAATTGGTTGGGGAAAAGCCAGTTAGAGTTCTCCTGGCTGCCTCCATTTTTCCAGCCTGGGACTGAATTCATAGATATAACAAATCCACCGCCAGATCTGGGAAGTAGAAGTGTGCAGATGAAGGCCATAAGCCAGAATTTTCCCTATACTTAAGAGTCTCAAAGGTCACGGACTGACATTTTAATGAGTCTAAAATGAGAGAAATATTACTGTACAGGTGTGACTAGAGAATAATCATATTAGACATATTTCACTATAACAGATATGTTGAGGGGGTCAAGGCAGTGCCACAGTGATATGATTGAAGTCCCATTTATGTTTTATGCTGTGGGCCCACCTATTGGGATTACAATATTCAGAACTTTGTCTAGGAATCCTAAAATGTATAATCCTAAAAACATCATAAAGCTGCTAGGTTGAAGAAATTCACTTTGAAGGGTTTGTTTCCAAGTACAGCTGCCAGAGGTGGACATTCACAGCCCTATGGATTTTATAAAGTGGGAACCAGTCCCACTGTCACCCTGTAATACAATCTAGAGTGGAGGAGAAAAGGGGGTGAAAAGGGTTATTCGGGCCACAAATGGGGTGACTTTTCCAGCATCATTTAAACAGCACCTCCGGGTAGTCCTCGACTTACAACAGTTTGTAAGTTACAACGGTACTGAAAAAAGTGACATGACGTTTTTCACACTTATAAACATTGCAGCATCCCCATGGTCACGTGATCAAAATTCAGACGCCTGGCAACTGACTCATATTTATTTTGGTTGCAGTGTCTTGGGTCACATGATTACCTTTTGTGATCTTCTCACAAGCAAAGACCACGGGGAAACCAGATTGACTTTAACAACCACTAACTGAACAACTGCGGTGATTCACTTAACACCTATGGGGAGAAAGCTCATATACTGGGGCAAAACTCACTTAAGCAAATGTCTTGCTTAGCCACAAGACATTTTGGACTCATTTGTGGCCTTAAGTTGAGGACTACCTGTATTTACTCTCCAGTCAAGAATATATAGGCTGAGGCTGACCAAATAATAATAATAATAATAATAATAAAAGTAAAAATCATCCTAGCATAATCAGCATTTTCTCCTTGTCCACCAGTGCTTGGCAAAAAAACATTAGAATCATTACAGCCCCTTTGGGGGAAATCACTGAGAAGGAACCTTGAAAGTTACAGCGATGGGCAGCAGCTAGATATTGCTGCATGATAGATGCCTTTCATTTGCTTTATCAGTTTTATTTTATTTTTATTTGCTTTATTCTGCATCCCAGCATTGTCTTGTAAAACTTAGGAAAGCCACCTTCAACGCCAGAGGTTGGCGCATCAATATGCCAGGAAGCCCCGCCTCAACCAATCCTTCCTAACTTTTGATCCCCCTCCATTTGCATATGAGAATTCTACAGCAAGCCTATTGGCTCCTCCAATTATTTCTCTGCCAGACCTATGGTTGGCTGTCTCGTTCACGATTGGCTGTTCTCCAGATCTTTTTGCATTAGCTCTTTTATGTTACTTTTGGCTGGTTCCGGAGAATTAAGCTACCTTAAGCCTGGATCCCTGACATCCTCTTTATTCTCACAAGTTATTGGTTGCTTCACTGGCTAATTTGCATCCTGGCCTGAGAGACAAAACCGGGGGGCCAAGGTCATCTTGCCGAACAGAGGAGTGACCCTATCTGATCAGACAAACAGACCATCCATCTCTGACAGTGGCCGAGCCAGATGATTCAGAAGCAGCCAGGGGGGGGCACTTATGAGTCTATTTATCTACTGTCAATCAGTTGGTGAATGTTGGCAGTCTAAAAGTTTGAGAACACTCTGCTCATGATGCTATCTCTCTCAGGTTTCAAGGATTCAAGGAATGCTGCTAAGAAAAGCTCCCGGAATGACCAAACGGAATCTGATTATATACCGAAACTGCGCTTCTGCCAGGAAGGATAAGCGTGAGGTCTTCCCTTTGAGGATGAGATGCAATTTGCTGATGATGCAGAGAAAGGACGGGGGTGGGGGGTGGTTTGAAGCTGTATCCCTTTCATTGAAGGATCCAGCTTTGGGTGCTAACTGCAGATAATAGAAATAGATTTATGTCCCTTTGCATCCCACATCTCAGCAGCATTTCCCATCAGGCTACCCAAGCGTTCCTCGGATAGTCTAGAGGGGGCTAAGACCCGCTCGTCTGGAACCACTGTCTTGGGGGAAATGCTTCCCTGGCTGTGAATGGTTTCAAACACAGATGGAAATAGATCTGAGTCAATTAAGTTACTAAAAAGAACGCCACAAGCACACACAAGCACGTGGGTACAACTGATAATACAGAATGGAGTTTTTTTTCCTCCGAGACACCCTTGCAGATTTGATTATAGCGCTCTTCGCCCCCTGAGGCATCCCTTGCAAACTCTCGCACCTCATAAAAGTCCACCCTGCCTTATTTCCATGCCTGGATGCTCCTACAGTTTGCCCTTCCCATGTGATTGACTTCTTCCAATTTCCCTTCTTTGCATGACTCAAAACCTCACACCACCTTGTTCCTCCGAGAGTGACTGGCTATTTGGCCTATCCAGTTCTCTCCATCCGGAGTGACTAAGCTGTTTTCTAGCCAATGAGAAGATGCTAGTAGAAGTCGGGTACAAGATTGGTAGCAATGCTGGCTAAATGGGGTGGAGTGGGGTGGGGGTGGGGGTTAATTATATAATTTATGGCTGCCCTTTTGTGTGTGTGTGTGTGTGTGTGTGTGTGTGTGTGTGTGTGTATGTCTCTCTCCTTCTGCCTGAACAAGAGCAGGGAAGGAAGAAATTCAGCAGGCAAACTTTTACTTTCTCTAGCTACTCAGGGTGAGGAAAAAAGAAACTGCCAACACTAGTTATCCTGGAGGATGCTTAATTGATACGGTCACTCAAGAGTCAGCATCAGCAGAATGGCACATAATTAATAAAACCTCAAAGCTATGGGCTTGGAACAGAAAATGTCACAGCGAGGGACAGAACTTGTGGGACCGACTGAGTTAAAAATACATTCTGTCTGGCGAGGAACTGAATGATTACAGCTTTAAAAAAAAATATCTGAGGGTTATATACAGTAGTCAGCATTCAGATTCAGGAATGGGGGTTGCGGGGGGGGGGGAGGATCTCCTGGGTCTTGCCACCCCAAATTCTCAGAAGAGAGGAGAAAGGGTTAAGGGGAAAGAGATAATCTGCTGCCAGCCAGACTTCCCGTGCTTTCTTTATTTAAATATGGTCTGGTTTGTTAAGAGGTGGAATGGCTGAGTGCCAGGATCCCCGGGGTCCTAGCCGCAGCCGTAGGAAATGGGATTTCAGCCCAGGGAAGCCAATGGAGGAGAAAAGGCGTCTTGATTCCCTTCTTAAGAGGTATGGCAGCAATGGATGAATTGGAATCTGGAGAGATTATTACAATTAGCATTAATCTTGCACATGGCAGGCAGAGAGCACAGACTACAGGCAACCGCCGTAGCCGGTATTCCCCGGCTTCTATTCTCCTCCTCTAGCTGAGGAAAATCAGTACAGCGGTGACAAAATAACAGGCTAAAAAAAGATGTTGCCGCTGAAGTGCTGAGGCAGTTACTTTAAGGGGCTTATGCATAGCTCCTTCTCCAATCTCCTCCCTGGCTCTCCAGCTTCATCAAGTCTCACAACCCCTTTCAACTGATTGCCGAAGACGAAAAGCAAGAATTTTGGAGGTCTGTCTCACCTCTCATCCTGCCTGATCTGTTCCTCATTTGCAATCATGGTCACCTCTGTAGGGTGTCTGCAAAATACATGGAAACTGGAAAAAAGGAGGACTTGGCTTTCCCAGGTAGGGTAGAGAGTAAGTAAAGGTAAAGGTAAAGGTTCCCCCACACATGCGTGCTAGTCATTTCCAACTCTAGGGGCCGGTGCTCATCTCCATTTCAAAGCCGAAGAGCCAGCGCTTGTCCGAGGACGTCTCTGTGGTCATGTGGCCAGCATGACTAGACACCAAAGGCGCACGGAACACTGTTACCTTCCCACCGTAGTGGTCCCTATTTTTCTACTTGCATTTTTACATGCTTTCGAAGTGCTAGGTTGGCAGAAGCTGGGACGAGTAACAGGCGCTCACTCTGTTACGCGACACTCGGGATTCGACCCGCCAAACTGCAGACCTTTAGATCGACAAGCTCAGCGTCCCAACCCACTGAGCCACCGTGTTCCTAGGGTAGAGAGTAGAGGACTCTAAAAGAAATCAGTCCACATCAAATCTATTTCCCACATCTGATTTATTTATCTATTGTTGATTGATTGATTGATTGATTGATTGATTGATTGATTGATGAGATCCTTACTGGCAAATGCAACAGATACAGTACTTAGAAACCGATAGGCAAAATAGTCAGATGAAAACCAACGAGAGGACACTGAGGCAGTGATGTGATCTTTAGCATGTTCTCTCTTGGTAACTAACGCAGAACAGAAAGAAGAAAAGTGGGATGAGAATCGAATCCAAAGAGGTAGGAAAGTGGAATTGCACTTTTGTGAGGAAACCGAAAAAAGACTATGCCTGCCTTTCACAGAACCTTGCCCCATTTTGCAGATTTTCTAAAGTAGAGTTTCTCAACCTTGGCAATTTTAAGATGTGTGGATGTCAACTCCCAGAATCCCCCCCAACCAGCATCCACATACCGTATCTTAGCGTCGCTGAGATTTGAGAAACGCCATTGAGGTTCCTTTCGCTGACCTCTTGGAGGCAAATCAGCTCGGAACAAAGCGCCTTCCGAACTTCAGTCACTGCAGCGCTGCACCTCTCGTTACATCATCACTTCGAGATCATCAAAAATGATCCATTTAGCAGGCCAAAGTGCTTTCAGTGAGTTGGGGAACCCAACTGGCACCTTTTAGCAGCTAGTAAAATATTATTAAATTAAATAATTGACCATTTGTCAGTGTTTTAACGTTGTCCCAAACGAGAGGGTTGAAGCAATTAACGCTCAGATTCAATATTATAATGCTTAGGAGAAATGGCTATTCTTGGTGCCGGAATACATTTTCGAATACATGGCTAAAAAGTAAAGTCAGGGTATTCGTTTGTAGTGGTTTTGTAATGCTTTTTTTAAAAAAAAATGCTATGTTCTTCTGAAGTTTATTGGAGGTTTTGACACCCAGAGTCACACTGTTTGGGTTGGGCAGTTTTATAAATCTACTACATAAATATATAAAGATAGATAGACAGACAGACAGATAGATAGGACTTTGGTTCAGCAAATGAGTCCTAAACAATCTATTTCTCTTTTTAAACAAAATGTTTTTCAATGAAAATGCATATGACAAGCTTTCCCTATGTTTCTTTTCAGAATATTTTAAAAATAGGAGCGTGGATGGAGATAAAAACAACCGTTTCGCTCCTCATAAACTACCATATAAAATATGCAGCCGTTTTCTCTACGTTTGCACCATAAACTGCATCGTAAACTAACCAATGACCAGATTTGGACAACACTCCAAAGCAAGACTTTCCAAACTTGGGAAGTTTAGAACTTGTGGTCTTCAAGGCTTGTGGCTGGCTGAGGAATTGTGGGAGTTAAAGGTCCACAAGTCTTAAAGTTCCCAAGTTTGGAGACACCCCCCCTGCACAACAGTCCAAACTTAGCATATTGGGGAAATCAGCTGCTCGGTTTTTACATCAACCTGGTTAAATGTGTTCTATGAACCTAGACCACGTGGCCAAAGATGAAGCTGACAAGCCTGAATTTTTAAAAGAAGAGCTTGCCCACAGCTGCTGGTTTGGGCCTGCAGTTTGCAGCTGCAAGGATTCTCCCCATCCTTTGATCGTGTGCCCAAAGGCCCGTTCTAAATGTACAGAGCATTCGCCTTAAAGGAACTCTTGAAATTCCCCAGCGACCCACGCCCGTACAATCACACAGGCAAGGAGTCTGCCAAGCAAGAGACGCCAAACAGTTTCCCCTGAAGAAGGAAAGGATGAAAGCATCAGCTGAAACCAGAAGGAAAGCGTTCTTCCTCTGCCGGACATAGATCACGGAGACTCAGTATGTTCTCCTAGCCAGCTGATCTCAGGCTCAAAGGCCATGCTTCCCAGAAAAAGTTCTACTTTCTTCTTGCAATGTATTCAGAGGCGTCCTCTTTTATTAAGCACCTCTGGAACAGACTTTGGAAAGAGTGCAGAGAAGAGCAACAAGAATGATTAGGGGGCTGGTGGCTAAAACATATAAAGAAGGGTTAGAGGTCATGGAAAGGTCTACTCCGGGGGGGGGGGTGTCTTCAAACGTGGCCCTTTTATGACTTGTGGACTTCAACTCCCAGAATTCCTCAGCCAGGCGTGCCTGGCTGAGGAATTCTGGGAGTTGAAGTCCACAAGTCATAAAAGGGCCAAGTTTGAAGACCCTGGTCTACTCTAATGAAAAGAAGGATTAGGGGTGACATGATAGCAGTGTTCCCATATCTAAGGGGCTGCCACAAAGACGAGGGGAGGGGGGGTGTCAAGCTAGTTTCCAAAGCACCAAAAAGTAAGACAACTGTAAGTTTCCTGGCTCTTACTTAAAATTTGAGATACCATTAAAAGTCTAATCAGGCAACTGAAGAGGAGGCTTCTTGAGGAAACAGTGTTTTAATTGATCAGATAAGATGGCTGGGTGGCAAACAATCTGGAACGCTGCCAGATTTACGTCCAGAAGTGCCACACCTTAGAAAGTTAGTAGCACTGCTTTATAAACTTTGTTAGCCAATGACAATCAGACAACAGAGCCATTACATCATAAGGAAGACATCCACCACTCCTGTGCACTCCCTTATTCCCTCCTTCAGCACATCCCATCCCTGTACATGTTTCCCGCGTTTGCATGAAATTTGTCCCTGATGCAAAAGCCGACTACAAAAGCAAGATAGCAATAGTTAGGCTAAACAATTTCTTTTTGTTCCAGTTAGAGAAGTCTTCACAACAAACAGTGGATGGAAACTAACCAAGGGGGCGGGGGAGGAAGCAACCTAGAACTAAGGAGAAAATTCCTAACGGTGAGAGCAATCAACCAATGGAATAGCTTGCCTTCAGATGTTATGGATGCTCCATTACTGGAGGCTTTCACAAAAAGACTAGACAACCATTTTTCTGAAAAGGTGTTATCATCTCCTGCTTGAGCAGGAGATTGGACTAGAACAGGGCTTTTCAACCAGTGGTACGGGTACCACCTGTGGTACATTGGCACCTGGCAGGTGGTACCCGACCATCCTAGAAAAGTGGTAGCGGGGGAGGGGAATGAGTTGAACTGGTGGCAGCACCGCACAAGCCTGAGCAAGAGATGGCTGGAACTGCAGGCCTGTCAGGGCTCAGTGGAAGCGCCAGGATCAAGGCTTCTGTGGGGCTGTCAGGGCTCAACGGAAGCGCCAGGATCAAGGCTTCTGTGGGGCTGTCAGGGCTCAACGGAAGCGCCAGGATCAGCGCCAGGCTCCAGCTGGAGCTCAGCGCTGATCCTGGCACTTCTCCTGAGCCCAGAAGAAATGCCTATCAGCTGGAATGTTGCAGCATCTCCAGGGTCTTGTGATTTACATTCAGATGCTTGGCGACTGATTCATATTTATGATGGTCACAGTGTCCCAGGGTCATGTGAAGTGACCAAAACCTGCTGCAACCACCCAGCAGAGGGGAGGGAATAAAAACCAAACACCCCCAACCCCATCCCCGCTGCCAATCCTCAACAGAAATGCTCACAACAATGAAAACCGAGCCGGCAGGCAGGTGTCTTGCTCGGCTGTGGCTTGGGGGACACTTTTTTCAGTGCCATTGTAACTTCGAACAGTCACTAAGCGAACTGTTGTAAGTCGAGGACTACCTGTACTTCATCACTTTTTTTCTTCTTCTTTTTTTTTGGGTCATCAGGTTTTTGACCCTTTGCTAGGCGACTGGTGGTACTCGGATGCTGCCATATCCTAAAAGTGGTACAATGGGTGAAAAGGTTGAAAAGGCCTGGACTAGAAGACTTTCAAGGTCCCTTCCAGCTCTATTATTCTATGTTCTACCATCCCCTCGGGTAGAAAAAGGAAAGGAAGGATAGCCAGCAGCAGCAATGGGTGAGATGGCTGGCCTACAAATGTAATAAATAAGTAAGTGGGTGGTGAGACTCAGTTACAGCAGCAATGGGGACCCTTCAAGTCAGGCATCCTCAAGAAGCTTCGTGAAAAGGCGCTGCACCCAAAATCTTACCGGTAATAAGAATCTCAACTCATCAAATACAAAAAATTGCACTGCGTGTATAACAGGGACGCAGTGGCTCAGTGGGTTAGGACGCTGAGCTTGTCGATCAGAAGGTCGGCAGTTTGGCGGGTCGAATCCCGAGTGCTGCGTAACAGAGTGAGCGCCTGTTCCTCGTCCCAGCTTCTGCCAGCCTAGCAGTTCGAAAGCATGTAAAAAATGCAAGTAGAAAAATAGGGACCGCTACGGTGGGAAGGTAACAGCGTTCCATGCGCCTTTGGCGTCTAGTCATGCCGATCACATGACCACGGAGACGTCCTCGGACAAGCGCTGGTTCTTCGGCTTTGAAACAGAGATGAGCACCGACCCCTAGAGTTGGAAACGACTAGCCGTTCGAAATTAGAATGGCATTGGGGGGGAAAAGACGTACTGCCATTTTTCAGACTTATGACTGAAAATTTTCCCGAGGCTGGTACATCTGGAGAGGTTAGATTCCAGGGCTCAGGCTGGTTGAACAGCGATTGGATGGAAGCGTAAGAAGACTTTGTTGGGGAAGATTGCCTGGTGCTGTGCAGGAAGGGCGTCCACTGTACCTCCACTACAAAATGTATTTAAGGGACGTCCGTAGCAAAGTAGCTTTTGGGAAGGCCAACCAGCCCTCTTTGCCCCCAGCGTTCAGCTAGAACAGGGCTTTTCAACCTTTTCACCCATTGTATGTACCACTTTTAGGATGTGGCAACATCCGAGTACCACCAGTCGCCTAGCAAGGGGTCAAAAACCTGATGACCAAAAAAATAAAAGGAAAAAAGTGATGAAGTACAGGTAGTCCTCGACTTACAACAGTTCGTTTAGTGACTGCTCGAAATTACAATGGCACTGAAAAAAGTGTCCCCCAAGCCACAGCTGAGCGAGACACCTGCCTGCCTGCCTGCTCGGTTTTCATTGTTGTGAGCATTTCTGTTGAGGATTGGCAGCGGGGATGGGGTTGGGGGTGTTTGGTTTTTATTTCCTCCCCTCTGCTGGGTGGTTGCAGCAGGTTTTGGTCACTTCACATGACCCTGGGACACTGTGACCATCATAAATATGAATCAGTTGCCAAGCATCTGAATGTAAATTACAAGACCCTGGAGATGCTGCAACATTTCAGCTGATCAGCACTTCTTCTGGGCTCAGCAGAAGCACCTAGATCAGCGCTGAGCTCCAGCTGGAGCCTGGCGCTGATCCTGGCGCTTCCCCTGAGCCCTGACAGCCCCAAAGAAGCACTGATCCTGATGCTTCCGCTGTGCCCTGACAGCCCTGCAGTTCCAGCCATCTCTCGCTCAGGCTTGTGCGGTGCTGCCACCGGTTCATCTCATTCCCCTCCCCCGCTACCACTTTTCTAGGATGGTTGCGTACCACCTGCCAGGTGCCAATGTACCACAGGTGGTACCCGTACCACTGGTTGAAAAGCCCCGAGCTAGAACACAGTCACCGTAAAAGGAAACTCTTAAGAGGGAGTCCTTGACTTACAACCGTTCGTTTAGTGACCGTTCCTGAAAAAAGCAACTTATGACCATTGCAGCATCCCCAGGGTCACGTGATCAAAATTTGGATGCTTGGCAACTGCCATGTATTTATGACGGTTGCAGTGTCTCAGGATCAGGGGGTCAGTTTGGAACTGGGCCGTGGAAGTGGTGGGCGAGCACACACACACACACACACACACACACACACAGAGCTTCACTTGTGCGTGGGGCAGGCAAGTGCCCACACATGCACAGCTCCATTTGTGCGTACCCCACCGGTTTGCAAAGCCGGAAACGTTTGGGAACGCTGGCCGATAACAATAAGAAGCATTTTTATTATTTGTGAGTGCCTAACACGGAATCTGATCTGATGCTCAACAAACTGCACAGGGGGGGACAGGTGAACACTCTGGCAAGGTAGGTTAATGCTTTCCTTCCTATGTCTTCCACTAAACAGGGCTGCGGCTAGAAAGGAAGCAGGCCAGAGATGCTGCATTACACAAAAGAACCTGTGCACTTTGCTTTGTCTCAAAACAACTACATAACAGGGGCTGGGGGCAGCACATGGAAGTAACAATTGCTATTTTGCAATTGTTAGGCTGCCCACTTGGGTGTTCACAATATTCTTTTTTTTTTTAAGGAAATTCACTTGAATTTGAACATACATTAAGGTAAAGGTAAAGGTTCCCCCGCACATGCGTGCTAGTCGTTTCCAACTCTAGGGGCCGGTGCTCATCTCCATTTCAAAGCCGAAGAGCCAACGTTTGTCTGAGGATGTCTCCGTGGTCATGTGGCCGGCATGACTAGATGCCAAAGGTGCACGGAACGCTGTTACCTTCCCACCGTAGTGGTTCCTATTTTTCTACTTGCGTTTTTACGTGCTTTCGAACTGCTAGGCTGGCAGAAGCTGGGACGAGTAACAGGCGCTCGCTCTGTTACGCGGCACTCGGGATTCGACCCGCCAAACTGCCGACCTTCTGATCGACAAGCTCAGCATCCTAACCCACTGAACCACCGCGTCCCTGAAAATACATTAGGACTCTATAAATTCACCAGAATTTATGATTTCACGTTCCTATTTTTGGTCCGAAAGGAATACACTCTGCACATGGTTAGAGCATCCAGATGCTAGGGAATATCCACCATTCAGCAGGGGGGACTGGTTTGGAAACTGCCTCCCGGGTAGACAAAAGTAGGCTGCAGTGAGTGGGAAACGCTGATCATTTCCAACCTTCCTGTGCTTGCAGCTTAATTTACCAGGGTCACCGTTGTGTTTGTCCCTCGGGGTCGATAAAATAAATAAAATATGCCCAAGCCACGTGAATGAGGATCAATTAAAGGTTTAGCACTGAGAGACTCTGAAACCTTTGAATTTCCTCCACTCATTTCCTGGACCGAAACAGTACTGGGGACAGGAGGCGACTACCTTGAAATCTGCAACCTACTCCATTGTCTCTTTCCAGCATTAAGTCCCCACCAGCACCAAAGAAAGCTGTTCAGGAAAGAGAGAAAGAGAAAGAGAAAGAGAGAAAGAGAGAGAGAGAGGCTTGCAAAAGCACATAATAATATCCTTTTATGATTAATTATTGCCAGTGATAATTCTGGTGTTGCATGACAGAGGCTAACTATTGAGAAATGGCTTTGGAGATACCTCTTGGTTTAAATTAAGCCTCAGGTCCCCGCAGGAGAAATCTGGCCTTCTGAAGCCAGCCATCCAGGCAGAGCCCCATCACCTCTCACCCCGCCATAGTCCAGCTTCCTGCCTGCAGCCCATAAACTACCTGAGATGACATGACTTATAGCTTTTGTTGGGAATTAAGAGAGAGAGAGAGAGAGAGAAAGGGAGAGACATTGCAAGCCCACGTCTGTCTCTACCACTCAAAAGACTGTTCCTGCATTGCAGCTGTTTGGGGAAGGAATGCAGATATTGAGAAAAAGAGGTCTCCCCACGCAGACACAGGATCCCCAAACCTTGAGAAGGACCCCAATATAATTACCTCAAATTCATGGCTAAGAAGGAAAAGGGTGTGTGTGTGTGGGGGGGAGAGAGATGGTCTTCAGCCAAAGCCGCCGACCAAAATGCGGGAATCCTCCGATGCGGATGCAAGGGGGAAGAATTCCGACAGAGCCAGGAGGGTGTATAGAAGCTGGGGAGATTGGAGGATGAGGAAGGGGCTTATTATGACGAAAGACGGAGCAAGAGATACTTGTCAGAGTATTGGCAGGTAGCTCGTGCTGAAGACAGGCGTAAGTAATGAGTAGCGACCCACAGGGAAAAGACGCTTGGAGGGAAGAAAAGGAAGCGCGAGGAACAAGAGTCTGGGGGCTGCAAACCTCCAGCCTTTCAATGAACATGGCCAATTTAACTTCTGCCTAAGCATACACAGATGGGTCGGCAACAAAATGCTGCAGCATAAAACACTCCACCCCATTCTGTAATGCCCCAACCTGACACCTGTGGGTTTCCCACAGTCGCCCAGCCAGTCCTCAACAGCTGGATTTCACAAAGATAATAGGGGCGAGGAGAAAAACAGAGGCCCATGGTATTTAGGGTCCCCCTATCCCACCACCCAAGGTTGATGTACTTTTTAAAATCTTGGGATGCTTCTCCCCAGGTGTGCTGAGTGGAGGATGCTGTTTGGATACAGATGGAACAAGAGGTTGCTATTAGTATACAGACAGGAAGGTGGACTGTACTCTATGTAGGTAGCCAGGTGGGTGGTTATTTGGATATTTAATTAAAACATTTATCATTTGCACTTCAGCCAAAAAAAGAATATTTACTCCTTTAAGGACAGACAGTGCAAATGAAAATAATTCTTGTGGCTTTGACTTGTTTCCCCCCCCGCCCCCGATAGAAATTGCAGAACGCCAAGATACGGTGGGATGATAAAAGACAAAGCTAATTGTCTATTGGTATTTGATAAGCCTAGATACGTATATTGTTGTTGTTTTTTTCTCTTCGTTTTGCATAAACAAAAATAGTAGGCACCTCACACCTATAATAAATTTAGAGCCTGCAATTTGCACTTTTGTTCAATAAAAATCATCTCTGTGGTGTCAATCATCACTTGGATGGATAAATCCAATTTGAAGAAATTGAAACAAATCAGCACATCACCAACAACAACCTGTATCACCACAAAACCAATATTATTGCCAGATATAACTTGTTAAAGAGAAAAAAATACCATTTTCAGAGCTCCCAGCTGCATTCCTTTCTACAAGCTAGGGAACTCTAAAGAGCTGATGCCCTTAAATCAGGGGTCTCCGACCTTGGCAACTTTAAGACTTGTGGACTTCAACTCCCAGAATTCCTCAGCCAGCAAAGGTGACTGAGGAATTCTGGGAGTTGAAGTCCACAAGTCTTAAAGTTGCCAAGGTTGGGGACCCCTGCCTTAAATCATAGGTTGATCAATTAAAATTTGCAGTCATTGACAAACTGAACTAAGAGTAAGTTTTGACCAAGTAAAGCTTGAGCTGATTAATAATCTACCAGTTGAACCAATTGCATCTCAGCGTCCTTGAGATTCACATAGAAAAATTATAATTATACATTTTATATAATTTAGATATAATAGATTGTAAATATACATTACTATCCAAAGCATAGAAAAGCTCAAAGAGGTAGTGCAAGATCAGAAGATGTGGAGAGACTTGGCCCAAAGAATCACCAAGAGTCGGACATGACTGAATGGATATCATCAGCAGCGGCATCCGATGGCGCTATCCGCACACAGATTTATACAGAAAATAGATCTTCATATAAATCTTTGTATAGAAAAACAGAACCCTAAATTTCTTTAAGGCAACATTGTATGCATATTTTTCTGTAAAAGGCCATTAGGGGAAGAATGCCTGTTCCAATATTTTGAAATATCTATATCTATCTTATAGCTATAGTTATATCTACTATGAACGGTGTAGTGGCATAGAGGTGAAGACTCTCGCCTCCCACTCGGAAGGTTGGGAGTTCAATCCTAGGCAGCCACAGATGCTTCTCTATCGGGGCGCCAAGAGAAAATAACTGCTGCAAACTCCACGTAGGTGCCGGGAAGGGCATCCAGCCAGTAAATACTCAGCTCCACTCAGTCGCCCTGACCCCACCCCAGAGCAAGGGATTGTTGTTGTTAGTTGCAAAGTCATGTCCGACCCATCGCGACCCCATGGACAATGTTCCTCCAGGCCTTCCTGTCCTCTACCATCTTCTGGAGTCCATTTAGGCTCACGCCTACTGCTTCAGTGACTCCATCCAGCCACCTCGTTCTCTGTCGTCCCCTTCTTCTCTTGCCCTCAACCTTTCCCAGCATTAGGCTCTTCTCCAGTGAATCCTTCCTTCTCATTAGGTGGCCAAAGTATTTGAGCAAGAGATTACAGGGCCATAAAAAGAAAAGAAAAATAGCTGTATCAACTATATATCTATGTCTACATCTATTATATTTATATACAAATTATCTATTTTCCCTTGCAATAAAAACTTTCTCTGGATAGAAAATGTGAGAATATGACTAAGCTACCACCAAAGGATGTCTGGAAAGCAAAGAGCTTATTCAAGGGGTACTTTGGTGGACAGAAGAAAAAGGAAGATTTCAAATTAAACAGACGTCTGGATAGAGGAATATGTCTGAACATATTGGCAGACTTTAATACTATTATTTTGCCATTTAGAGCATGTGAAGGCTCTAAATGATTTTCATTCATTACCTACTGAATGCCTTCCTTCCACCATGTATTTGAGGCTCAGAATAAATGGATGTGCTAAA
Source organism: Vipera berus (assembly GCF_964194415.1). Lineage (NCBI taxonomy): Eukaryota > Metazoa > Chordata > Lepidosauria > Squamata > Viperidae > Vipera > Vipera berus. The sequence continues at coordinate 49,675,281 of NC_138210.1, forward strand.
AATATGCTGGAATTCCACTGTCCTCTTGGAAATGACGTCATTCGGAAATTCCATGGTTCGGTCCATCCTCTGTTGCATTAAAACGGCTGGGATAGACTTGCAAATCTACTAGGCCTTGGAGGTCTCTTGCTCTTCCAGTGAGACATTGTGAGCTAGGTGACTCAAAATGAAACAATACAATAAAAAACATCTGAACATTTCTCTAGCCTTGCTGGATCTTAGTCACTAGTGGTGGTCACCGATGGGCCATTATGCTATTGAAAAAGCCACGCTGGAACATATGACTCACACCCCACCAGACTGTAGCAGGAGACTGCCAACAGTTTGAGGCTGAAGGTAAGGTCTTTGTAAGGTGGTCCTGGAGTTGAGCACTTGGGAATTGTTTAGCAAACTTGCTAGAAAGTGTCCAGATAGTCATGTGGACGCTAAAGAAGGTTGATAGGGGCTTCTTCTAAAGCCTTACCATTGATTTATCCAGACACACAGACACACACAGTTGCTTGACAACTGATTCTGAAAATCCATTCTAGGCATCCTGCCATTCATAGCAGTGGACAAACAAATGTGTATCAAAACTGACTTAAACATCAGGCCCTTGATGTCACCGGAGGAGAGCATTCACCATTCACCATCCCGTGTCTTATACTGCAGGCATGTTGAGGTTCACCTTCTCTAATGGCTGTAATAGGAATTATAGGCACTGAAGTCCAACATGGACTTCCAGCACCTGGTTAGAGAAGACTGTTGGACGCAGGCATGACACCTTGATTTCACGCACATTAGGCACAGAGCCTAGCCCGGAACCCATCCTTTCCTGTGCACAATTACCATGTACTGGTTCATTCTTTGAAATTGCACAATGTGCAACATGCAAACAGGCCAAAACAGAGACATTCCTGCAATAAATAATGGGCTCGCAATTGAATCAATTTTAGAATTGTAAGACCCCCAGAGACACTTGGTCGAATTAGGCAGCTATAGAAATTGAATGAATGAATGAATGAATGAATGAATGAATGAATGAATGAATGAAAGAAACTGAGACAAATAAGAAAAGGGAGGGAAGGGAGAGAGCCAAGAGTTACTATTCAGATAGACTCAAGATAGAGAAGGACCTTGATAAACTTGAACATTGGGCCCTGTCTAACAGCATGAAATTCAATGTAGAGAAAAGTAAGGTTCTATATTTAAACAAGAAAAATCAAATGCATGGGTACAGAACAGGTGGTGCCTAGCTCAATAGCAGTAACTGTGAGAGGGATCTTGGAGTCCTAATGGACAGAAACACAAGTGTTCTGTACCAGCCTACTACCGGCCCTGCAGATAAGGCAGGGACAACCCCTTTACAAGAAGGCAAGAGGCTGGAACTAAGCTTGCCAAATTTATGGACACAAAAGCAAACAGAGCAAAAACAAGACACGAACCATGAAACAGGAGCTATTCAAACGGTTGCCTTCAGCAAACCAGCCCTCCCACGCATTCCCCTTTTAAAGAGTTCAGGGCGTGGCTTCTCTCTGCCTCCTTCCGAGGTGCCCCATTGCCTTCCTCTGTTTACTCCTGATTGACTGCCTCCTGCGTGGGGCGTCCTTGAACAGGGCCAGCTGTGGGTCATCTTCATCCACGCTGTCAGGCTCACACAGCTGGGTCTGCGTCGTAACCAGGTGGGAGGGGCCTGGCTGAGGGCTCTCATCAGCAAGCTCTCCAACACCCTCAGCAACCTCTCCAACACCCCCCTCCTCCTCCTCTGAATCGTCCGACCCAACTGCCGAACCCACAGGCTGACCCTGAATCACAACAACAAGATAGGCAAGAAAATGGTAAGTGAGCACCTGTCCAGCCTAGCGAAGTTCAAATCACCAGGACCAGACGGATTACACCCCAAGGTTCTCAAGGAACTGGCAGACGTGATCTCAGAACCACTGAACTATATTTTTCAAAGATCCTGGAGCACTGGGGAACTACCAGAGGACTGGAAGAGAGCTGATGTAGTTCCCATCTTCAAACAAGGGGAAAAAATAGATCCAGGAAACTACAGACCTATCAGCCTGACCTCAATACCTGGGAAGATTCTGGAAAAGATAATCAAACAACAAATCAGCGAACACCTTGATGCGAACAAAGTTATCACTAAAAGCCAACATGGGTTTGTCAAAAACAGATCATGCCAGACAAATCTTATTGCATTCTTTGACCAAGTGACAAAACTAGTGGACCAGAGGAATCCTGTAGATATAATTTACTTGGACTTCAGTAAGGCATTTGATAAAGTAGATCACAACCTACTACTTGATAAGATAGAAAAATGTGGGTTAGATAGCATCACCACCAGATGGATTCGTAGCTGGCTGACAGGCCGTACTCAGCGTGTGGTCCTCAATAGAACTGCATCTACATGGAAGGAAGTGTGTAGTGGGGTGCCCCAGGGCTCTGTTCTGGGCCCAGTGCTCTTCAACATCTTCATCAACGATTTGGATGAGGGGATAGATGGGGAACTCATCAAATTTGCAGATGACACCAAGCTGGCAGGAATAGCCAATACTCCAGAAGATAGGCTTAAGATACAGAAGGATCTGGACAGACTCGAACACTGGGCACTATCTAACAAAATGAAATTCAATGGTGAAAAAAGTAAGGTTCTACATTTAGGCAGGAAAAATCAAATGCACAGGTATAGTATAGGTGGTACCTTGCTCAATAGTAGTAACTGTGAGAGAGATCTCGTAGTCCTAGTGGACAATCACTTAAATATGAGCCAGCAGTGTGCTGCAGCTGCCAAAAAAGCCAACACAGTGCTAGGCTGCATTAACAGAGGGATAGAATCAAGATCGCGTGAAGTACTAATACCACTTTACAATGCCTTGGTAAGGCCACACCTGGAATACTGCTTCCAGTTTTGGTCACCACGATGTAAAAAAGATGTCGAGACTCTGGAAAGAGTATAGAGAAGAGCAACAAAGATGATTGGGGGACTGGAGGCTAAAACATATAGGGAACAGTTGCTGGAATTACAGTAGGTATGTGTAGTTTAATGAACAGAAGGGTGTGGGGTGACATGATAGCAGTGTTCCAATATCTCAGGGGCTGCCACAAAGAAGAGGGAGTCAAGCTATTCTCCAAAGCACCTGAAAGCAGGACAAGAAGCAACGGATGGAAACTAGTCAAGGAGAGAAGCAACCTAGAACTAAGGAGAAACTTCCTGACAGAACAATTAACCAGTGGAACAACCTACCTCCAGAAGTGGTGAATGCTCCAACACCGGAAGTTTTTAAGAAGAGATTGCCCAGCCACTTGTCTGAAATGGTATAGGGTTTCCTGCCTGAGCAGGGGTTTGGACTAGATGACCTCTAAGGTCCCTTCCAACTTCTTCTTCTTCTCCTTCTCCTTCTTCTTCTTCTTCTTATTATTATTATTAAATAGGAGCCAGCAGTGTGCTGCAGCTGCCAAAAAAGCCAACACAGTGCTAGGCTGCTTTAACAGAGGGATAGAATCAAGATCACGTGAAGTGTTAATGCTGCTTTATAATGCCTTGGCAAGGCCACACTTGGAATATTGCATCCAGTTTTGGTTGCCAAGATATTAAAAAAGATGTCAAGACTCTTTCTAGAGTGCAGAGAAGAGCAACAAAAATGGATAGAAATAGAGGATAAAATATATGGAAAATGATTGCAGGAACTGGGTGTTTAGTTTAATATCAAGAAGGACTAGGGGTGATATGATAGCAGTGTTCCAATATCTAAGGGGATGCCACAAAGAAGGAACTTATTTTCCAAAGCACTTGATAGGAAGGACAAGAAGCAATGGATGGACACTAATCAAGGAGAGAACCAGCCTAGAACTAAGGAGAAATTTCCTGACAGTTAGAACAATTAATCAGGGGAAAGACTTGCCCCCAGAACAGTGGAGGTTTTTAAGAAGATTTTGGATCAAAATCTGTAGAAAACACGTTTTTACTGTTTGCTACATCTAATGGTTGCCTGGATGTTTCCATCCAGATCTGGTATGATCAAAATGCCAACAAATTAAGAAAATAATAAGTAGGCCAATCACTATAAAAAGAATAAAACTATTTCTTGTCCCCCAAACATTTTTCTAAGATGAAGGATTACATATTAAATCTCCCAAGGGAGAGAGAAAAATGGATGTTTTCTTTGTGGACTATAAGAAAATACTAAAATATTTCCCACTGACTATTCCTTTAGCAGGATCGTAACAGAAAAATGAGTAGTTTCATGCATGGTGTCCCTAACAGTTGACATGCTGGGTGGTTCATGAAACTTGTCATAATAAATGTGTTAATTTATAAGGTGCTACAAGTCTCTGCTACTTTTTTTTATCATATTCACAGATTCCAACAAAAATGGTCACCACGTTCAAGTGGAAGCAAAAGATAGTGACGAATTTATATTAAGACAAAGCCTTGCTTATGTTTGCTAAAGCGAAGGAAAAAAGCCACACAGGTCTTGATGAAAGAGCCAGTTTGCAGATCTTGCAAAATGCATTCAAAGATTGAGTGGCTTGGCAGTAAATATTAAGCTTGGTAATGTTAATCCTTATTTTTTGTGTCAAAACACGTTGTGCAATCCCATCTCAATCTGTTCATCTATAGTTCTGTTTATGGTACATATCCAGAAAATTGACTAGATTTGGACTGTTTTTAGATTATTATTTTTAAAAAATCAGCAAATATAGCTAATACCTTTCTTCTCCTATTTCCTCCACAAGAGAAATCCTGTGAGATAGGTTGGCCAAAGTCACCCAGCCGTGTTTCATGCCTAAGGCAGGACTAGAACTCACTGCCTCCTGGTGACTGGCCCAAAGTCACCCAGCCCGCTTTCATGCCTAGAGCAGAGCTAGAATTCCCTGTCTCCTGATTTCTAGCCTAATGCAGGAAGGCAACCAATGTGCAAAGGTCTGGTTGTGAATATAGCCATCAATTCACCCTGGTGGCCCAGATTGATGAACTTATAATGGAAAGAGACTGGCCAGCCATTTGTCTGAAATGGTATAGGGTTTCCTGCCTGAGCAGAGGGTTGGACTAGATGACCTGCAAGGTCTCTTCCAACTTATTATTATTATTAAAAGTTCAAATCCTTTTTGCAGGATATTTGCCGTGCCCCTTTCCACTTGTTTCTTCCAAATCCAACAATGGATGGATCACAAATTGCAAAAATCTGCAAAGTCCTCTCTTACAAGGAAGAAAAATTCCCATGGATGCTCAAATGACACTTGTTTTAAATAGTCTGGCAGAAGAAGACATGCATTCATTCCGTAATTTCCCATGTAGATTTAACTTCATAGACATATTTCAACAAATGGGTTTAATAGTCATCATTCTCTCCAGGGAACCCTGCTTCCAGGGGAGAGGCCAGGGTTCTATAATAAGGATCCCCTGCACCAAATTACAATTCCCAGGTTCTGTGTGCGAGCGCACACGTCTGTGTGTATCAGGGAAGAAATTGGAAGAGCTAAAACAATTAGTTGCTAATTAATGAATTAGACTTAATAGTGTTTAGATAGCATGCTCTTTATTTAAATCCATATCGCTATCAAGCAATCTATCCGAATCGTATCAGCATCTGTAGATAAATGCCTCAAAATTAGGGTTAATTTCTTTTCAATTCTAACTTGATCTGGAAGTCACAATCCTAGCATCAGGCCAGATCCACGAAGGGCAGCAACAAGCACCCAGCATAGAGCAAGGTGGGTGACACCCTGTGTGTGCTGTTCCTTCTTTTGCTCCCTATTTCACATTTTGGGGGTTCATTCCCCACTCCTAAATCCCCCTCCCCCCCATTCTCACATCTAGAGTTGCCTAGTCTAATGTAATTGGGCTCAAATAGTGTGCCTATCTGTGGTTTATTAGAATTTCAGAGAACAAACTGCAACTCAGACATAGCAACGCTATTCTGCAGAAAAGTTCCAGGTTCAACCCCTGTGGCTATCGATTAGAAACTTGTCCTAGACAACAAAAGCCTATGACAACCTTGGGAGAGAGAGAGAGAGCTCAATAATCTGACTTGATATATAAAATATCTCTGTCTGCGGTTGCCCTCGGTTCGAGTTCATTAATTTTTAGGCTGCAGGAAACATTTTCGGAAAACCAAGGGCAAAGTTTACGACAGCTTATTACATTAGCTCACCCCATTTCTCCGTATCTTGAGAAACAGATTAGAAACAGGTCCTTCTGCGGAAACCGAGATTCCTTCAAAATATGCAAGGTAGGAAAGACTGTTTTATATAATTCTGCTTCTCCAGCTAGCTCTATTGTCCAGAGCATAGAGTGGCTAAGCTATCATGGTTATGATACAGCTCAGACAGCCAACTAAAATATCTCCCCCCCCCACTCACACACCCGACACAAACAGACAGCCCCCAAGCACGGGTTCCCTTTCCAGCTTTGTCCACGTATGGCACATATGCACATCTGCTGATTTATCTCTGCCCTCAACAGCCCACCACACAAAATTCAAAATTCTCTTTTGGGGCATCTTAATTCTAAATATAAGGGATGCGGTGGCTCAGTGGGTTAGGACGCTGAGCTTGTCGATCAGAAGGTCGGCAGTTTGGCAGGTTGAATCCCGAGTGCCGCGTAACAGAGTGAGCGCCTGTTCCTCGTCCCAGCTTCTGCCAACCTAGCAGTTCGAAAGCACGTAAAAATGCAAGTAGAAAAATAGGGACCACTACGGTGGGAAGGTAACAGCGTTCCGTGCGCCTTTGGCGTCTAGTCATGCCAGCCACATGACGACGGAGACGTCCTCGGACAAGCGCTGGTTCTTCGGCTTTGAAACAGAGATGAGCACCAGCCTCTAGAGTTGGAAACGACTAGCACGCATGTGCGGGGGAACCTTTACCTTAATTCTAAATATATCTGACATACGAGAGGAAACGGTGCCAAACAGTAAGCTTGGCTCAGGCACCTTAGACTGGCGAGGGGGCTACGGGGAAGGTCCCCACTGGGCAGTCTTGCTCAGTGGTCATTCCTTTCAAACGGCCTGACAAAGGAGAACTTCCCACCAAGCCAATTTCGAGATTTTAATCAAAGGAGCAAAGAGACTGCTGTGCAAGGCTGGCAGGTGGGAGAAGATTCACGGCAAAGGTCAAGCTTTCCCCAGCAAAATAAAACAATTGTGTTTTAAGAACATTTGCTTTGGATATTATTTTTGAACATAATTGGAGATGAGCAAATTTGTTCCGGGAAAGGCAGAGGAGGCGTATATATTCTAAACCATGGTTAGAAAGGATAAATGTCCAAGATTAGAGAGGCAAGGACAGATTTTTTTTATTATTTTATTTTTTGGCATCAAATCCCTAAAATGCCAGATTTTGTGTTCGTGCGTGCGTGCGTTTGTGTTCATGTGTGGTACTGGGGGCAAATGGCAGTGGACAAACTTTGAAGCATAAGGGATTTACTTTATATTTTAGACCTTGGGAAGGCCTGGAGAAACGTTGTCCATGGGATCGCGATGGGTTGGACACGACTTCGCAACTAACAACAACGTGCAACCTTGGCTACTTTAAGTCTTCTGGACTTTAACTTCCAGAATTGCCCAGCCAACCATGCTGGCTGGGGAATCCTAGGAGTTGAAGTCCACAAATCTTAAAGTTGCCAAGGTTGCACACCCTGCTTTAGACTATCATAACCCATGCATAATTATGAGATGAGGTTTTTCTCCCCTGTATACTGTACTCACAACAAACTACTTCCTGCTTCACCTTGTTGTGTACAGAAACTAGGCCAGGGATAGGCAACCTTGGCTCTTTTATGACTCGTGGACTTCAACTCCCAGAATTCCTGAGCCAGCCATGCTGAGGAGAAATGGAGAGGTTTCCATACTGAGCCATGGTGGCTCAGGAATTCTGGGAGTTGAAGTCCACGAGTCATAAAAGAGCCAAGGTTGCCTGCCTCTGGCCTAGGCCGCTTTATGACTCGTGGATTTCAACTCCCAGAATTCCTGAGCCAGCCACGCTGAGGAGAAATGGAGAGGTTTCCATACTGAGCCATGCTGGCTCGGGAATTCTGGGAGTTGAAGTCCACGAGTCATAAAAGAGCCAAGGTTGCCTACCCCTGAACTAGGCAATATCTAGAGAATTCCATACAACAAGCCACACAGGAACCAATATGCTCGGCAGGCTGCTTTTCCCATCTATTAAGCAATGGCATCCTGTGGGACCCAGAAGGCTGCACCTACCCTCTAGAACAATGTTCTCTCAGAAACCTAGGGAGCCCCAGTCCTGCTGTCCTTCAACCCCTGGCTCATTTCTCGGACTCTGTGCCAGGATTTTACCTCTGCCCATGATTGCACATTGAATAGGATATATTGACCTGACTGTGTTAATTTGTTGTTTTAATTTATCCCTCACTTCCCTCCCAATGGGCCATTTTTATTCTTGTTGGAATTGTTTGCAATAATGTTTTTAACCCTTGTGCGCCTCCCTCAAGTCACGGTATTGAAATGGAAGTTGCCAACAAATAAACAAATAAGTTCTTGATAGAAAGACTGAAGCACAGAAATACCGTCACCCAAATGTGGAGTGGGGTTTTTTTGGGGGGGGAGGGGGCGTAAGGACATTTTTCTATTCTTTCCCTCCCTCCCTCTTTCTTCCTTTCTTTCAAATATAATATCCATCTTGGGTGCCTGTGCCTCCTTCGTAAGGATGGGAAGGGGGTGGAGAGAAGAGGAGCAATTATATCTGAAATGCCACCATGGGTGCCTTGTTCTTCTAACTTCCTCCATTGAACAACAGCCAAAGCTTCATTTCTTTAAAAAAAGGTAATTTATTTTTAAGAGAGTGGGGAGTGAGAAGTAATCCTACACACAAAGAGTCTCTCTCTTTGGAATTGAAGAAACCAGCTTGGAAGAACTAGCCCACAAAGCACAAAAATCATAATGTGAAATCAAAAACAGCCTTGATCCAATGTTATCCACTGAAATGGGAAAGGGAAAATGGAAGGTGGCAGAGTACCCCTTTCTTTCCTTAAAATGCTCTTGTTGGGCTTGTCTGGAAGGACTTGGGGTTGCCAATGTTGTTGAAGCATAGAAAAATGGCACTTTAAAGGGACATAAAGGGAAGCGGTGGCTCAGTGGGTTAGGATGCTGAGCTTGTCTATCAGAAGGTCGGCAGTTTGGCGGGTCGAATCCCGAGTGCCGCATAACAGAGTGAGCGCCTGTTACTCATCCCAGCTTCTGCCCACCTAGCAGTTCGAAAGCACGTAAAAATGCAAGTAGAAAAATAGGGACCACTACGGTGGGAAGGTAACAGCGTTCCGTGCGCCTTTGGCGTCTAGTCATGCCGGCCACATGACCACGGAGACATCCTCGGACAAGCGCTGGCTCTTCGGCTTTGAAACGGAGATGAGCACCGGCCTAGAGTTGCAAACGACTAGCACGCATGTGCGGGAGAACCTTTACCTTTTTTAAAGGGACATAAAAGGTAACAAGAAGAAGAAGGAGGAGGAGGAGGAGGAGGAGGTTGGAAAGGACCTTGGAGGTCATCTAGTCCAACCCCCTGCTAAGGCAGGAAAACCTATACCATTTCGGACAAATGGCTGTCCAGTCTCTTCTTAAAAACCTCCAGTGTTGGAGCATTCACCACCTCTGGAGGCAGGGTGTTCCACTGGTTAATTGTTCTAACTGTCAGGAAGTTTCTCCTTAGTTCTAGGTTGCTTCTCTCCTTGACTAGTTTCCATCTGTTGCTTCTTGTCCTGCTTTCAGGTGCTTTGGAGAATAGCTTGACTCCCTCTTCTTTGTGGCAGCCCCTGAGATATTGGAACACTGCTATCAAGTCACCCCTCACCCTTCCCTTCATTAAACTACACATACCCAATTCCAGCAACCGTTCCCTATATGTTTTAGCCTCCAGTCCCCCAATCATCTTTGTGATAGCGGGGGGGCGGGGATTCTGGAGATGAGGGGAAGGAGGAAGCAAAAATAACCTATGACATTGGCGAGGAGCTATGCAAGCCTGGCTGCATATCCCGCCAAGGAGTTTCCACGAAGAAGTATGTTCGATTGCACCCCCTACATAAATTATGCAAATGCCCTTCATTGCATAATTTATTCTGCTAGTCAAGAGTCCGATCCAGGTGTCCAACTCTGTTGTTTGAGCTTCTTTACTTCTATCCCCCATCCCTCTGGCAGGGTTGGTGTGTTGGATGATCTCACTGGAAGGGCAGGGCTAATTCATCGAGTTTGCTTTTTTATTAAAAAAATAAATGAATGGAAAGTCAGTGACATGAATGAAGTGTGGTTCCCAAGACCCTGGGATCTGTTAAAAAGGGGTTAAGGGCTTTGGACCCTCAACAGGCTGACTAGCCGTGGAATAAAAAATGATGATGGTGATGATGATGATGATGATAACAACAACAACAACAATATAAAGTTGGAAGGGACCTTGGAGGTCATCTAGTCCAACCCCCTGCTCAGGCAGGAAACCCTGTACCATTTCAGACAAATGGCTGTCCAGTCTCTTCTTAAAAACTTCCAGTGTTGGAGCATTCAGAGCTTCTGGAGGCAGGTTGTTCCACTGGTTAATTGTTCTGACTGTCAAGGAAATTTCTCCTTAGTTCTAGATTGCTTCTCTCTTTGGTTAGTTTAGATAATGCTCAGTTAGATAGTTAGTTAGATAATAGTTAGATATTAGTTAGATAGCTAGATATTAGCTAGATAATGCTGAGCTTCTCATAGGACGGAAAGAGAAAACAAATCTCAGGCAAAAGTTACAGTGGAACCTTAATTTAGCATTACAATTCATCACCCTTTGCTCAGGACACATAATTTCTCTGACAGATGGCAGTTCCATATTCATTCTTTAGTTTGGAGTCTGCCACTTTCCTGAGTACAACATGGCCCTACACAGAGCTTACACTCAGATGTGCTGGTACCACAACACATTGCATTTGCTTACCAAGCAGTCTGCCGTTAACTGAGGACCTGAATCAAGTTTGAAGGAATGGTTGACATGGAGAAAAAAGACAAGAGGGCTACAGTGACCAGAAAGCTGTTTACTGAATGGCTAGAAACTTCATTTGCCAATTAAAAATAAATAAATAAATTCTAAGATTGTCCAGTGTGTTGTAGCAAAACCAGAGGAGGTCTGGGGCATCTACACAACTGAACACAACCCCTAACGTGGCACATGTTATTCATTTTTAGTATGCATTTGTTCGTCTTTCAGGGATCACTAAGCTTTTATTGCTTCCCGAAGAGCAGGAATTCAGGGGAAGTTCAGACAGTCACAGAAATAGGGAAAGATGATGGTGAATCACATATTTTCTCTCTTTTTTTAAAAAAAAAGCTTCTAGATAATACTGGAAGCCCCTGTTAAAATTATACCTCCTCCTGGAAAAGCCTGACAGCTTCATATTTAAGCAAATTTCACGACAATCTGAGGGGGGTAGCCGAACCGAGATTTTAAAATGTATTTACAAAGACAGTGAGATTGTTAACGGAGGAGATAACTCTTTACAGAAAAAACAAAACAGAACGGTGTTCACGAGCAAAGGTTAGCTTGTCTAGATACAACTAAACACTGTTGCATGCATTTAAGTAGAGTGAAAGGAAGAAAATAGGGCTGTAAATAGCCATAACCACGAGACTGCTACTTCTCCCCCAAATAACTTTTTTCTTGCCCTTATTTGGATTGCATCCTGGCTTCTAGTCTTCATTTTCTGCTAGGTCATGTGACACCGGGCACAGCTTTCGGCAAAAAAAAATATGCATGCATTTGTGAAGCGAAGACACTTCCCCCCCCCCCTTTACGGAGGACTGAGACAAGTGTTAAACCTTAAGGCAGCTCTCTTAGATACCCTGAGACCAAAGCTCTGAGGATTCGCAACCAGGGTGGCCAATGGCTACGTGAATGGAAGATCAGATTGTGTTAGGGTGAGGCAGTCTGCTTTGAGGACAAAGGACTGGAAGCCGTGAGTTTTCCAAAATAAGGAATTTTGGAATTCGGCATATTACCAAGGATGACAGCAAAGCCACGGTGACAATGTGACATTGGTCCACAGAAGCTGCCTCCGATCAGTGACACAGAGACCAAGACTTCATATGCAAGATTCATATGCAGCAAATAACCCCGCATGGCTTTTGGTCAAAGAAATCTGCTGGGGGTGGGTGGCGGGTGGTTGGGCAATTTTCTTTGCTTGGTTTACAGTTAGACAAAGGCCTGGTGGCAATGCTCCTCATGAGGGACCCGGCGATTTCTCAAGCAGGGATGGCCAGATGGCAAGCTGCAGGCCACATCCCCTGCTCTCCAATCACCCTGGTAACTCTCCCAGATTTTGAGCAGAGGATGATCAAACATTTGTGCACTATGGCACAAAAGGCATAGGAGGCAGCAGCAATCTTGCTGAAGCCAGTGACTCAAAATCGGATCAACACCTAGAAGATGATTAGCATTATCAGGAAAAGGTCTGTGGGTGCAGCCTAACTTTCATCCTGGGCAACAGGTGAGCTATTAAAGGCTGGGAATTCATGAAGCTGCATTTAACTGACTCTGAGTTATATCACTGAATCTCCTCCCACCTCAGCTGTTCCCCCCCCCCCAAAAAAAGAGAGCTCTTTCCCTTTTAACTAGCCAAATTCTGAAAGTGAAAGTCTTCAACCTGGCCCCGGTCTGTACCAAAAAGGCATCAACTGCTATTTCTCCCCCCGCCCCCTACCGCACAACTAAAATAACCGTGCACTTCAGAAAAGCTCTGAAGAATTCCCACAAACTACATTGAGTTTTGTGTATCCTTGCCCTGCCCTGCCTTGCACCAATTCTGGCTTAACTAAACACCTGGTGGTAACAAAAGCACGGCAAAATATTAAAAATCAGATGTCAGTCATGTCAGAAATGAGACCCACAGTACAGAACCCCATTTTTGTTAGTACAGTTAGTCCTCAACTTACAACATGTCGTTTGGTCCCAAGATCGTGTGATCCCCTTTTGCGACCTTCCGACAAGCAAAGTCTATGGGGAAGCCAGTTTTGCTTAACAGTTGGGTTACTCACTTAACAACTGCAGTGATTCACTTAACAACTGTGCCAAGAAAAGTCATCCAATGGGGCAAAATTCACTTAACAAATGTCTCATTTAAAAACAGAAATTTTGGACTCAACTGTGGTCATAATTCAAGGACTTTTCCTATGTTTTTTCTTTTCTTTTTACTAACTACATTGCCTCTCTCCAATTCTTATTTTACATTTCTCACACTAGCCTTGGTTTCTATCTAGTGTTCCACCATTGGTTAGCCTGTTGACAAAAAAGCACAGAGTCAACTTCTTTCATTTTCCAAGACAGACCACTAAGATTAGAAACTTCACTCATTTTAACTGAAAACTGTTTTTTTAAAAAATCACACCTGGCCCTAAAGTGGCTTCTCAGAACAAGCTAACATCTCAGAATCTCATCACGATAGCGCCGGCCCTATGGAACCAACTTCCCACGGAACTCAGGACTGCCTCCGACCTTCGCTCATTTCGCCGGGACTTGAAAACCTGGTTCTTCGAGCTGTTTGGCCCAGACTGAGGGGTTTTAATTTAATTTAATTTAATTGGGTTTTAGTTTAACTTCAGGGACTGTAATTTAATTAATAGTTTTAATTGATTTTAATTTTGTATACTATGTATTTTAATTTCCCCTGTAAACCGCCCTGAGTCCTACGGGAATAGGACGGTATATAAATTTAAATAATAAATAAATAAATAAATCACATTTTGGGTAGTGGGGGTGATGAATGCAAATGTTTCCAGGCTTCTACCCATGATTATGCCGAAAAAAGAAAAAGAAAGGGAAGTATGAGAGCTCAAAGCTCACATAGGTTGATTCTCCTAAAGTTGAATTATTATCTATAACATGGGTGTCAAACTTGCCATGTCACATGACATGTCGTGACGTATCCCGACTCTGTTTCAATTGCTGGGAATGGGGTGGGCGTGGCTTCGGTATGATGAAACCAGCCCGTGGACTGGCAGTTTGACACCCCTGTTCTATAATGTGACAAACAGCCCAGGATTTCTTGGCTTAATCTCAGGACAGCCATTGGGTTGGCAGTCACCCAAGGGGAGTAAAAAATCCATTTAAGTGACATATACAAGTAGTCCTTGACTTACAACAGTTCATTTAGTGACCATTCAAAGTTACAACGGCACTGAAAAAAGTGACTTATGACCATTTTTCACACTTACGACCTTTGTAGCATCCCCATGATCATGTGATCAAAATTCAGACGCTTGTCAACTGACTCATATTTGTGGCCATTGCTGTGCCTAAGGTCATGTGATCACCATTTACAACCTTCACCCAGATTCACTTAACAGCCATGTTGCTAACTTATCGACTGCAAGCGATTCACTTAACAACTGTGGCAAGAAATGCCATAAATGGGGCAAATCTCACTTAACAAACGTCTCACTTAACAAACATAAATTTTGGTGCTCAGTTGCAGTCGTAAGTCAAGGACTGCCTGCATTCATTTTATAAACAAGAGCACTTGGGATCTCAGGGGTAGGCAACCTTGGCTCTTTTATGACTCGTGGACTTCAACTCCCAGAATTCCTGAGCCAGCATGGCTCAGCTTGGAAACTCTCCCTTTTCCCTCAGCATGGCTGGCTCAGGAATTCTGGGAGTTGAAGTCCATGAGTCATAGACATGTGTGAGTTCCGGCACCTTTTTCTTTTACAAAAAAAGCACTGGCTAGGAGTATCCCTCAAACTGCTGATAAATTGTATTTTGATGGGGATCTAGGAGGTGACATTCCCCGAGGTGGTAATGCCTTTTGTGAAGTGCATGGCATAGCTCTGATGGATAAAGAAAACCAAACAAGATTTAATTGGGGAGAGGACTTCTGAGGCCTACAAACTGAGCAGATACGCTGAGGAAGTTTCTCTGCTTTTCTACTCAAATCTCTTTCGGCCTAGACCAGGGGTAGGCAACCTCGGCTCTTTTATGACTCATGGACTTCAACTCCCAGAATTCCTGAGCCAGCACAGCTGGCTCAGGAATTCTGGGAGTTGAAGTCCATGAGTCATAAAAGAGCTGAAGTTGCCTACCCCTAGCCTAGACTCTGTCCCTGAAGAATTAGGAAGCTGTTCCACAATAAGGAAACAGGAAACTTTGTAACATTACCTGTAAGTGGGGGGTGGGGGGTTGGGGTTGGGTGGGCTGTTGGTACAATCTCCCTCCTTGTACCAATAACAAGATTCTTGATGCAGCAATCTTTGATCAGACATTTTGATTTGCTTTCCCTACCCAGTGAGAAAAATAGGAGCCACAACAGGTAGCCTCTTCATCTCCTATTTTCATACAGCCCATCCTGTGGCCACAGTTAGAGAAATCCTTCCATCAGGCATATCCCTAGGGCAGGGGTAGGCAACCTTGGCTCTTTTATGACTCGTGGACTTCAACTCCCAGAATTCCTGAGCCGGCTGGCTCAGGAATTCTGGGAGTTGAAGTCCACGAGTCATAAAAGAGCCAAGGTTGCCTACCCCTGCCCTAGGGCATCCTGAATTACCTTTTAAAGCATCTGGATCTTCGTTATATCCCATCTTCAAAAGAACTCTGAATTTGGGCCAGCGTACCGTTGTTACCTTAGAAAAACCTGTTTTACTACTTGGATTTCAATTTATCTTAAAGATAGATTTTTATTTTTATTTTTATTTTGCAGTACAATCTTAATGCGTTTATTGAGATCTGAGTTAACAGGGCTTACTTTGAAAGGGTGCAATAATAGGAACGGATGTCAGGTAAGCTTGCATCCAGATATAACTATATTGTCCTTCCCCCCACCCACCCCGCCCCACGGGTGTATATTTTTAAACTGCTCTAAACATGACACACAGTATGAAACACGTTTTCTCTCTAAAATATGCATTTTTGTATTCTTTTATGAAAAAAGGCAGTGGACCATCAGAGAACTATGCTATTTGACTGATCCCAAGCTACCTGTGTGTCCAGGACCTGCAGCTGAAATTCTTGCTCCTAAAAATGCAGTCTGAACAAAAATTATCCAGCTACTCTACTCTCGAGGAATGACTGATGATGGGCTTATTTTGAATTACTACATTTCGGATCTAAGTTACAGACGTTTCATTAAAATGTCTGTCTTGTGCTTGGGGTGATGGATGAGCCTCAAGAACGAGGAAGACAAAGAGTGTGTCTTGTTATTTCCCCATCTTAATGGTGTGTTACCATATTTTATACAGTAGCAATCACTGCTTCAGAGACACCCATGGTCCATATAACAATTTATGTGTTATAGTTAAAAAATTAAATGCTTACTTTAACCAGAACAAAACTCTTGGTCAACTAGAGAGATGCCTGCAAGTTTTAACTGTTCCTTCGTTTGGGGCCCGCTATCTTTTATTCCATACCAATCTCTTCTCGCTTTCTCCATCATACTCAGGGATCTTTCAAGCTATTTATTCTAAAAGCCAGGATAATGTACGCCAGAACAGACAGGAGGGCCCATCACCAGCTGCAGTCGGTGGCCCACTAAGCCAGATGCCATTCATACCTGAGTGCATCCAAACTATATCACTCTATCAGTAGGGTTGCTTTAAATAATAAAAAAAAAGACTACCATCATATTAGTGGCTGGAGCTGGCCAGCTGGAGCCAATATTTCTCCTATCTAAATCAGTGCTGGTTATCTCTTTGCTCCTAAGCTTAATTCTCGCCCTTCCGTCTGTTCCTTAAGGCCTCAAACGGCTTCTTCTCTTTGTGTCCAAGAAGATACTTCTTTTAACCTCAAAGATCTTGCCCCGAGCCTTCCTGTCAGATGAGACTTGGAAGGCGTTGGGAACACAGCCTTGCTGGCAGTCCCATCAACTTTGTAGCCCCCTGAAAAAAATCTCACAGGAATCTCTGACAGGTTGTACGGTAAAACCCCACCCCATTTCCCAAACCGTTTCGTCAGTTTGATCTAAGGCAGGGGTGGGCAACCTTGGCTCTTTTATGACTCGTGGACTTCAACTCCCAGAATTCCTGAGCCAGCCATGCTGAGGGGAAAGGGAGAGGTTTCCAAGCTGAGCCATGCTGCCTCAGGAATTCTGGGAGTTGAAGTCCACGAGTCATAAAAGAGCCAAGGTTGCCTACCCCTGATCTAAGGCATCGTCGTACATCTATATTTATTACAGATACCAGGGCAGCGGTGTTCTTCACTGAGCTTGAGATGCTTATATTTTATGGCTGCTGTGACTGAGGAGAATGGTAGGCATCAAAAATGACAATAAAACTCCACAGACCAGGGCTTTTTTTTCTCATAGAACGCTCAGAACGGAGTTCCGGCACCTTTTTTGGATGGAAACTTGTAGGGTAGGCAAGGCGGGTTGTATGACATGTGTGAGTGCCGGCACCTTTTTCTTTTACAAAAAAAGCACTGCCACAGACAACCATTTACAAAGGGAAGAAAAAAACACACACATCGCACATGTCATCTGACTTCAACTCCACCTTTGCCCGCCTCCTCATGCCTTTCACATTCTTCTCCATCGCTTAAGGCCATCCAGTCAGGCCCCAGTTGGTTTCCTTCCTCCACATGGTCTTCTCTGAGCTTTTTGCCACATCAGACACCAACATCCCACCTTCAGGTCCTTCCTGAAGACCCTCAGCCAAAAAGATCTCCTTTCACTCTCCACCTGCCACCTGATTCTCCCTCACACCTTGGCCTTGCTCCTCACATTTCAGGTTCCAAAGGCGACTGTCCCAGGTGTGCTCACTCTAAGGTGTTGCATCTTAGGGAGAAAGTTCTCGTTGTTGGGCCTTAATAAATAAATCAGTGGCAGAGAAATTCACTTCTGGGGTTGCTGGAGGGTGGGAAGGGAGAGTAGCGTCAGGGAGACATGTCTGGTCCACTGCAAGTAGACCTATGAAAATAAACCTGTGGCTGCCCCATTATGTGGATTTACTTTTTCTAAGGGACATACCAGAGCTCAAAGTTGAGAGACAATTTAAGAAGCATTTAAGAGTCCCTGCCCTGCTACTCTCTGGTGAAGCAACAAAAGAGACAAAATAAAAAATAAGACAAAAGTCAAGTTGGATTTTACAGGCTGGGGTCCTTTTGGGGAAAGGAGAACTTTGGAGGCCCAGCTAATTTCTTCTGTTTGGAACATTATCGTCCTGTGGAGGTGTGAAAGAGCAGATGGGGGGGGGGGGGCGAGGAAGCCTGCAAGGCCCTCTTTGGTGTCTCAAATATTCAGACTTCTACAAACTCAAACTCTCTGACTGGTTTGGGGGGGGATATGGATTCCCCCCCCCCTTCCAATGCCCTGTGCCCTACCACCACAAGATCTGGGGAGATTGCAACCTCTTGTTTGCCAATACACACACTTTGAGCAACCTCTCTCCCACTCCCCATGTCTCCTGTCTCCATGTATTTTGGCATGCTTTCTCTCCCACTGCATTTGACTGCCAACACTATTAACACAAAGTGTTGTAAGTGGTGGTGGGGAGACAGAGAGACACAGACACAGACACAGACACACACACACACATACTCATGCACATAAGACTTTGGCTCCTGCAGCAAAAAAACCATCTCCTCCATCATCACCTCCCCACTGCACAACGCACAATGCACCAACGATAAAGCAAATCTCCCATTACTTCTCGCCCAGCCAGAAGGCTAGGCGGGAACGCTGGGACCAATTCTTCACTGGCTGGCAAAGGCAGAGAGATGTATTTGAGGGATGGGGGAAGGAAGAGTAGCTTCTCTCTTCTCTTTCTAGCTATCCACAGCCGATGTGAAGTGGGGCACGCGCCCCATCGCCCCACAGAAGAGCACCCCACCCACTCAAAGAGATTCCCTTTACACGCACATCAACATTTTTGTAATCCAACCAGAATAAAGAAGCGGGAGAAAGGCGAGGGAGGAGCCCTACCTAGATACTGTATGTGTGTCTCCACTCTCCACGCACACATACACACATTAGTCACCAGGATTCTTTTATTGCTGCAGCATCTGCCCTGAATTCTCTCTTCTCTCCCCCCACCCCACCCCATTGTTTAAACAAGACACAAGAAATGGGGGTGGAAAAATGTGCTCTCTTGTTGCCTCTGCAGAAGACAAAAGCATGTGGCGTGGTGATTGTTAAGCATCTCTTTCGGTGTCTGTCTGCTTGTACGTATGGATGTGTGCGCCTCCCTCACTTTCACCCATGAGATTAGCACAAATTTAGAGGGGGGAAGGGGAAAAGTACAAGGGGGGGGGAAGTGAAGGAAAGATTTTTACCCATCCGTGTGGGTAAGGGGAAAAAAACCACCGTGTCACAGGAGTTGCAGCTGAATCGTTTCACAATTCAGTCTCTCTCCCTCTCACTTTTTCAAACCTTAAATCAATGGGACGGGCCCGACTCAGTCTGCAAAGATCTCCCTTCATCCCCCAAAGACAAAGCAAAATAATGCTCAAACTGTTTGGAAGAGGCTTTAACCTTCCTAATTACCTTTTTTTTGGAGGGGGGCGGGAAACAGGTAAGATTTTTAAAAGCAAAGAGGGGCTAACGAAGGCATGGAGGGGGAAATGTATGCAATCCTAATTTCCTGCAAAAAGACGTTCTGCAGAGACAGTTTAAAAAAAACACACCATACATTCTCCGTTCGCACACATTCCCCCCCCCCCCGCCCGGACAAAAAAAAGCACATATTCCTTCAGTGCACAAAAGAAGAAGAAAAAACCCCAGAGGCAGTTAAACTGATCTTAAAGAGATCGGAAGAGATCACTAGCCAAAATATCTCAATTTGGGGGGCAGCAGATTGAGAGTTTCTTTTGATGTTCGGGGTGGGGGGTGGGGGGGGTGAGGAAGCGAGTAAATGAAAGGACGGGTTCTGCTGTTTTTCCAGATCTCTAATAACCATCTCAGGGGGAGATGGAAGGAAGAGAGTGGATTCTTCTCAAGTCACCCCCACTCTGCCTGCTCTTGGATCGTAAGGTAGCCTTTCGTTTTCTTTCCTTCCCTCCCCCAACCCTCCCCCAACCCAGGTTGTGTCACTTTACAACCCAGACTGCAACGTCTTGGAGAAATTACTACTCTCTCTGCTCAGTTGCTGCTGGAGGGCAGAAAAGAGCTAGCCATCTTCTGCCTTAAACGCAAGCAAGCCGCAATCTTCTCACAGCCAACCTGAAAATCGGGGGGGGTTGGGTGGTGGGAGGAAGCTGGCTAAGGCGGCGGGGAGGGGGGTGTGTTTCACGTAGACGAGGTTTGTCTCATAAACTGAAGGTAGAGGCTTGTCCATTCCGAGGTATCACCGAGGTATCAAGCCACGCTAATCAGAAAATGGCACGAACAGACCAGGATGGATAACAGACTCTCTTTCCAAAAAAGAAAAACCCTCACCTATCACTGCCAATTGGATTCAACCTTCAGCTTGGGGGGGCGGGGGGGGGGAGGATCAGAGGATGTCTCAGTCTTCTCCCCAGCAAGATGATTGTGGGGGGGGGGGAAAGGGAGGGGAAAGGGAAGAGAAAGTTATTTTCCTCCTCATACTTCCTGGGGGTGGGGGGGAGGGAGGGAGGGAAAGGTCGTTCATTTCTCTTCTACCCCCCTCCTCTTGGGGAGATGGAATGACCTATAAAAATTAGCCGTATACCCTTGCGCTGAGCCCCCCTCCCCCGGAGACACACACCCCCACACCAAGACATTTATTGGCTCGGAAGCGGCAGTTTTTCCAAGGAGCTACTTCGCCACCCCTTCTGCCTGACTTCTGAGAAAGAAATCCAAGCTGCAAGGAGAGGCAAGCCGGAGAGATCTTCCCGGAGGATAGAACACAAGGATCCACGTTCTTTCCGTTCGGAGATCTCCTCGCTGCAGAAAATGCCACCCGCCGCCGCCTTTCCCTTTCCTACTACCTACAAGATGATCCCTAGTCCCCAAGCCGCGTCTTTCCTTTCCCCGCCCCCCCCCCTTTGCTGGAAATCTGTCCTCACTCACAGACGCCAGGCAGACTTCTGCCTCCGTTGAACTCCCCCCCCCCCACACACACACGCACACACTTCCCGTCACAATAAAGGCACCGGGTGGTCCCCGCTCCCGAAAACCCTCAACTATTAGGGCAGGTTCAAATCGGAGGATTCCTTTTGGGCACTGGGGATGAGAGGTAGCTTGGAAGCTGTTACTAGCGTCCCCCATTTCCATCTTGGTACGGGGAGGGGGGGGAGAGAGAGATAGGAGCCAGACCCTCCCTCCCTCCTTCCCAGTAGGCATGAAATGGAGAAGAGAGAGAGAGAGAGAGAGAGAGAGAGAGAGAGAGAGAGAGAGAGAGAGAGAGAGAGAGAGAGAGAGAGAGAGAGAGAGAGAGAGAGAGAGAGAGAGAGAGAGAGAGAGAGAGAGAGAGAGAGAGAGAGAGAGAGAGAGAGAGAGAGAGAGAGAGAGAGAGAGAGATTGCATCTTACACTTCTCAACTCCTGGGTGCGATCCTTCATTGCGATTCCGGCGGGTCCTCAGCGGGCTGTTCTTCCCCCCACGCTCGCTGTGCCAGGGCAAACGGACGGCCCCTCTTCTTCGAGGTGGAGGGGGGGGGGAAGAAGGCGGTGGGGAGGGAGAGGGGTGGTGGTGGTTGCGGGGACTTGCGGCGAGGGATAAACGGCGCTTCCCGGCTCAGCCAAGCTGGGAAGAGAACGACGCTCTTAAGGATGAAGGAAAGGTTGATGCTGATGCAGCAAGGCAGGGTGGGAGAATGCAGGAAAGAGGGAGAGAGAGAGAGAGAGAGAGAGAGAGAGAGGGAGGGAGGGAGGGAGGGGGAGCAGAGCCGAGAGGCTGAGCATGCTCCCTCCCACTCAAGGGGCCCTGGGAGTTGTAGTCTATCACAGAAGTGAGGGGGCGGGGTGGGGGAGGGGGTGGGGGAGGTGGGAAAGCATGGTAAGCTGGGTTTGCTTTGCTTTCCCACAATTTCAGGAATCACCTCAGCCTGGCAGGAGCCAGTACCTGTTTCGGAGAAGATTTCTGAAGGGTTTCGCCCAAGAGGATAGTGCCCATTAATTTTTTTTTAATTTTAATCCCATTTATATCCCGCCCTTCTCCGAAGACTCAGGGCGGCTTGCGATTTAAAGCACAAATCAATGTGCTTAGCAATAGCCTTCATTCTATGTATATGCCTGCTTATTAGGGCTTTCGCCCCGCCCCCCCCCCAAGCGGCATTATTACAAAGTCAGCTTTCCAAGTTCTGCAATTTCCAAGTTGCAGAACCAATTTGGGTGAGAAACCCTTTTGAGTCCCACAGAGAAGCAATGGGGGAAGTAATTCACTGACGCCTGTAAATATTAGTGGGGAGGGAGGCGGAAAGAAGCAATATTGGTTACTCCTACTTTATTTACTTCCAAAAGGTACAGTGAACGGGGGGGGGGGGGGGGGGACTAGTGCGAATCTGAGTCCCAAGAAAGTTGCAGTTGAAATACTGTATTTGGGTTTAAGGTGTTAGGGCCGCTTTGAAAAGACACCTGCAAGCTTCTAGTCCACCAAAAAATAATAATAATAACACTTAAAACTGGTAGAAAAGGAACGAAGTTTTCTCCTGTTCTTCCACAAAATGGCTGACTCCGATGGCGTACAATTCCTTACCGTTGTGGGCAAAACCTTTGGGGAAAGAACGATTTTACAGGATGAGCTCTAACCCATTCAGAATTCTGACTATGCAACCAGGGAAGGAGTGGGGCTTGCTAACGTGCTATAAATCAGCATAGAATAACCAAAAAAAAAGTAACCCTATCACTCTACGCCTTGATAAGAGCATACTTGGAATATTGCATCCAGTTTTGGTCGCCACAATATAAAAAAGATGTTTAGAAAGAGTGCAAAGAAGAGCAACAAAGATGCTTTTAGGGGACTGGAGGCTAAAACATATGAAGAACGGTTGCAGGAATTGGGTATATCCACTTTAATGACAAGAAAGACCAGGGGTGCCACCATAGCAGCGTTCCAATATTTGAGGGGCTGCCACAAAGAAGAGGGGGTCAGCCTATTCTCCAAAGCACCTGAAGGCGGGACAAGAAACAACGGTTGGAAACTAATCAAGGAGAGAAGCAACCTAGAACTAAGGAGAAATTTCCTGACGGAATAATTAATCAGTGGAACAACTTGCCTCCAGAAATTGTGGGTGCTCCAACACTGGAAGTTTTTAACAAGAGATTGGATGACCATTTGTCTGAAATGGTACGGGGTCTCTTGCTTGAGTAGTGGGTTGGACTAGAAGACCTCCAAGGTCCCTTCCCACTCTGTTATTCTGTCATTCTGTTATACTACATCTCACACCTCATTTGCGCCTCCTTTCAACTACAAGGAAAATGTATTTATTTTATTTTATTTTATTTATTTAATTGAATTTCTATACCGCCCTTCTCCCGAAGGACTCAGGGCGGTGTACAGGGCAATAAAAGCATTACATACAAAAGTTAAAAGTAGATTAAATTAATTAAGCCCTTATAATAAATAATTAAAAATACCCCAAACCCTTAAACCAGGCTGGCCTGTTCAAATAAATAGGTTTTCAGATCACGGCGGAAACAGCGAAGGTCGGGAGCCATCCGGAGCTCAACCGGTAATTGATTCCAAAGGGCTGGCGCGCCCACAGAGAATGCTCTCCCCCTGGGGGCCGCAAGCCGACACTCTCTGACTGACGGCACCCGAGGAGGCCCTCTCTGTGGGAGCGCACAGGACGAAGGGAAGATGACGCCGGCAGTGGGTGCTCCCGTAAGTAATCCAGACCCATGCCATTTAGGGCTTTATAGGTAATCACCAGCACCTTGAATCTCACCCAGAGGGCAACTGGAAGCCAATGCAGCTCGCGGAGAAGAGGTGTTACATGGGAGTATCAGGAGACCCCCATCACAACTCGCGCGGCCGCATTCTGCACCAGCTGAAGCCTCCGAGTGGTCCTCAAGGTCCTCAAGGGCAGCCCCATGTACAGAGCATTGCAGTAGTCTATACGGGAGGTCACGAGCGCATGAGTAACTAGCTACTTGGTGCTCCTAAAGCTAATCTGGTCACAAGCAATTAATCATGAATATTTTCTTACTCTTATGCTTTAGTAGGCCAGCTAAAGCCATTTCTGCACCAAAATAGTTTAGACACAGGTTAAGTCATGGTAACCTCACTGCTCAACTATATAGTTTGCTCTGTGCCAGTCCTGGGCATTTTATCACCCTTGGGACACATCTGCCCTTTGGCTGTCCATATCCAGCCTGTGTGAAGTCAGTTGGAAATTAGAAATTAAATGTAAATAAGTGTACACCATATTTATTTTGAAAAACACTGATATATGCATTTTTTAAATTTATGTATGTGCATGCATGCCTATGCACCTTCATAGCCCTCCATAAGAGTTCCAGTTTCTCATGTGGCCCCTTGGGAAAATTAATTGCCCATCCATGTTCTATGCTCTTATGCATGAACTGGAACTGGAAGTGGTTTAAAATTCACAGCTGTATAACATCCTTGCTAAAAGTGTTGCACTTCTCCCAATTTCTACCAGGTTAAGTTTATGACTGCGGTATATTAATATGGCTTTAACCAATCTGGGGTTGACATCAGGTCAGGAGCAGTTGATTGTCATAGAGAAAATCTATCTGGTTCTTAAGAGCTGCCCCCAATTTGGAAGCATATAATCCACCAACCAGAAAGAAGGATTTTCCTACAGTTGCAGCCATTTCTTCTCCTTCTAAAGCTTGTGCTATGTCACACTTTGTGCATTTGAAAGATGCCCTAAAAACAGTTTTATTGGATGCTTTATAGCAGACATATTGAAGGCCATGGGTTTGTGTATTTTAAATCAGAGGTCCCCAACCTTTTGAGCACCAGGGACCGGTTACGTGGAGAGAGGTTTTTCCACGGACTGGAGGGTGTGTGGTTTTGTGTGCTGCCTGCATCCGACGGAGGGGGCTGTGCTTGTTTGTGCGGCCCGGTTGCTGGCATGCCATGGCGCGGAACTGGTCCATGGACCGAGGATTGGGGACCTCTGTTTTAAATAGACAAAGATTCTTGTTTTATATAGTTCATTACAGTTCAAACTACATAGAAAATATGCATATCCAACAAACAGTACTTAGGATGCTGAGCTTGTCAATCAGAAGGTCGGCAGTTTGGCGGGGCGAATCCCGAGTGCCGCGTAACAGAGTGAGCGCCTGTTACTCGTCCCAGCTTCTGCCAACCTAGCAGTTCGAAAGCACGTAAAAATGCAAGTAGAAAAATAGGGACTGCTACGGTGGGAAGGTAACAGCGTTCTCTGCGCCTTTGGCATCTAGTCATGCCGGCCACGTGACCACAGAGATGTCCTCGGACAAGCGCTGGCTCTTCAGCTTTGAAACGGAGATGAGCACCGGCCCCTAGAGTTGCAAACGACCAGCACGCATGTGCGGGGGAAACTTTACCTTTACCTTTTTTATTAATAAGCAACTTGTAAGCAGAGAATGGAAATCCAAATATCTTATAACCATAGTTTAACTATTGTTTTGTGTTCAAGGAAGTGCAGAAAGTTTTCCCCAGGCTGGTACATCTGGAGAGGTTAGATTCCAGGGCGCAGGCTGGTTGAACAGCGATTGGATGGAAGCGTAAGAAGACTTTGTTGGGGAAGATTGCCTGGTGCTGTGCAGGAAGGGCGTCCCCTGTACCTCCACTACAAAATGTATTTAAGGGACTTCCGTAGGAAAGTAGCTTTTGGGAAGGCCAACCAGCCCTCTTTGCCCCCAGTGTTCAACTAAACACGGTCACAGCAAGAGGAAACTCTTAAGAGAAAGACACAGGTAGTCCTCAACTTACCACCATTCACTGTATGCGACCGTTCAAAGTTAGAACGGCCCTGAAAAAAGCAACTTACAACCACTGCAGCATCCCCAGGGTCACGTGATCAAAATTTGGATGCTTGGCAACTGCCATGTATTTATGATCACACGGGTAGGAGGATATGGCTGAAGGATCTGACCTCCCTTATACTACTTGGAGGACCCTGAGTAGGTTGAGGGTTGCAGTGCCTAGTTGTAAAACCAACATGCTCAAGTGGAGGCTGTTAGTGGATAACAACACACTATGTCAGGGGTGTCAAACTGCCAGCCCGCGGGCCGGAGCGTCACGGAGAAACCGCGCCCATCCCATTGCCGGCAATGGGGAAAAGTTCCGATACGTCGCGCGTCGTCACGTGATGTCACGAGTTTGACATGTCTGCACTATGTGAATGTGGAGAGCCCGGTCCATCTACTGATATGTCAGCTACTACCAGAAACAGTTAACGATAACTTATTTTTGGCCAATGACAAAGCCAAGAAGGTTTGTTTCATTCTGGCAGTCTAAAATTTGATCGGAAGAGGAAGAGGAGGAGGAGGAGGAGGAGGAGGAGGAGATCATCATCATCATCATCATCACAGGGCTCCTGTGATGACCATTTGCAATCTTCCCAGCCAGCTTCCAACAAGCATAATGGGGGAAGCCAGATTCACTTAATGATGGCATGATCCACTTAACAACTGCAGTGATTTATTTAACAGCTGTGGCAAAAAAAGGCCGTAAAATGGGACAAAACTCACTTAACTTCCTTGCTTAGCAATGGAAATTTTGGGTTCCATTGTGGCCATAAGTCGAGGACTATTTGCACGTTCGGTTACACCCACACAGACAACACTAGACAATGAACATCAAATGCTGTGAATTATATGTTAGATAAACTGGCTTGGGTAGGTTTTTCTCCAGAGCGTATTACATCCTTGCTTGAGGTTACTCTGTGAAAAAGCATCCTAAAAGCGGAGCACAGAACCGGAGCAACAACGCAAAGGATTACAACAGCATTCAGATGACGGACCTAGCAGTGAGGATAGATGAATTCTTGGGATACATTATAGGGGGAATTTTGAAGACAGGGGACTAGATTTCAAATGCATGACGCACACGAAATATGCCAACTTCCATACACACTAAAGAGTAGACAAAGAGAACACCAATCTTGTTAGCAACCCGCTGTAGTCAAGATGTGTTGAAGATGAATTTATCCGTCACTTTGAGAATTTAATAGAATTGATACAGAGTCCTCGGCTTCTAAAACTCACTTTTAGGAAAGGCTGTGCCTAGAAGAAGCTCAGGAACTGCTTGAAGAAGTGGGAAATCCGATTAGTTTCTCTAGGTAAGCGTTGGTGGGATTGTAGGTCTGGGAGCAATAAGCAAAATAAGCCTGTAGTGCAATTTATGGATTTAGGTTGAGAAGACGGTATTCAGATCTCCCCCTCACTAATAAAACTTTATTAATCCATCACCGGTCAGGCCTGGAGGAGATCAACCCCGACTGCTCTTTAGAAGGCCAGATCCTGAAGCTGAAACTCAAATACTTTGGCCACCTAATGAGAAGGAAGGACTCACTGGAGAAGAGCCTCATGCTGGGAAAGATTGAGGGCAAGAGAAGAAGGGGACGACAGAGAATGAGGTGGCTGGATGGAGTCACTGAAGCAGGAGGCGTGAGCTTAAATGGACTCCAGAAGATGGTAGAGGACAGGAAGGCCTGGAGGAACGTTGTCCATGGGGTCGCGATGGGTCGGACACGCCTTCGCAGCTAACGACAACAACAACAATCCATCATTACGGGTAGTCCTTGGCTTAGAACAGTTAGTGACTGTTCAAAGATACAACAGCACTGAAAAAAGTGACTTATGGTGACCATTTTTCACATGACCTTTGTCGCACCCCTACGATCATGGGATCAAAATTCAGATGGTTGGCAAGTGGTTCGTGCTTATGACCGTTGCTGTGTCCCAAGGTCATGGGATCCCCTTTTATGACCTTCTGATGAACAAAGCCAATGGGGAAGCCAGATTCACTTAACCGCCATGTTACTAACTTAACAACTGCAGCGGTTCGCTTAACGGTGGCAAGAAAGGTGGTAAAATTGGGCAAAACTCACTTAACCAATGTCTCACTTAGCAACATAAATTTTGGGCTCAATTATGGATGTACGTCGAGGACTACCTGTAGTCTGGCTCACCTTAAGGCGCTATAGAGGCTTGTGGGGCGAAGGAATCACAGGAAAGATGTATGGGGAAATAGAAATGATAAAAGAAACACGCAGCGCGAAAGGGGAGCGGATGGCTTGCCGCATTCTGCCATCTCCATCTCCAAATGCACAGCAAAATTGTAAGTTTGGGGCCGGAATAAAGTGACAGAAATGCAAAAAAATAAAATTAAATTAAATACACTGCTTCAAACAGCGACGGACCGATTGCCTTTCCGAAGGCTTTAAAAAATGACTTCCTTGTCAAACATGTTCATCAAAGCAAGCAAAAGGTTTCAGGATGTAACCATCCTCCAGGTTTTTTTATCTGTCTGCAAGGTGTTTTATACACACGGAAGGCCCTTCAGAGACAGAACGAGTATCGTCTTTTCTCAGTCCAGGATGTTTCAGATTCCAGTTCCTGGGAATGTCAACTTCTGTAGTAATCGTGGGAGTTGCAAGGCAACTGGCAGATGCCAGCTTGGGAGAGACAGATTCTGAAGTGCTGCAGCCTGGTCCTACTATCTCCGATTCCTACCTCATTTTCCTGCAGAGCACTGATGATCACTGTTTGCTGTCTCTGGGAACGCATCTCCAGTGCGTCGAGTAACACCGTGTCCTTTGTACTGAGTCATAGGGAACCTGAGGGGTAATAGAAGCCAAAGCACAGCCAGGCCAACCAGAGTAAGTTTCATTGGCACACTAGTAGACTTGTATCACTGGGTACGTGCCACGGTGAGCATCGTTGCCCAATTATGTTCTGTTCGAGGAGAGATCCTGCTTCTGGATAGATCACTGCTGCATGAAGGAATGCAGCACTGCCCCCTGCTGGACAAAAGAATAATCTCAGTCCATCATGGCTATTATGCAAGCAAGTTTGGAAATTACTTTTAGATAAGATAACCTTTATTGTCATTTTTTTTTTACTCTGGGCACAACGGTGCCCATCAAAAATGAAATTTAGTTGCCCGCTCTCAAAGTGAAACACATACACGACACACACCTAACCGTACTATATACAACATACGTATGGACCCACACCCCTACATATACATAATATTAAATACTGTCCATCTTGAATATATAACGGAAGGAAGAAGCTTGAGAGTTCACAAGGTTAATGTTGTATGGAATGAAACTATGGCTGAATCTGGATGTTTTGCTACGGATACCACGAAGCCTCCTCCTCCCAGAAGGTAACAAGGAAAACAGGTCGTGAAGAGGATGTGTAGCGTCCCAGACAATCTTGCGGATCCTGCTCAAGCAACGCTTCTGTGCTATGTCCTGGATGGAGGGGAGGGAACTGCCAATGATCTTTTTCGGCCATCCTCACCACTCTCGGCACCGCCTTCCTGTCTGAAGAAAATTCAACAGTTGTACGACTGGGCGCACGTCTGGGAATACACGAGAGCTCAGTGCAAAGGGGGTGGGGGTGGGGAGGGAAAAGCCAGAAAACTGATGGTGGAAAGGTTCTGATCAATCATGTGCCCTGGCCTTTAAAAAAAAAAAAGCAAGTCGGTAAGAAAATGCAGAGCACTGATAAGTAGAATTCTTTGGCGGGAGAAGCTAATGTGAAAAGAGGCTCAGAGCAAGTGGGAGTTAAAGGGAGACACTAAAACATTATTTCTGACACTTCCAGGGAGGAACGAAAATGAAAGCAGAAGACAGCATTGGCCAGGCTTCATCTAGAATACTGCACCCAGTTCCGGATACCACACTAGACAATTCAGACAGTGGAACAGGTTCAAAGAAATAGCAATGAGGTGGAGCCGAAGATTAGAAACATGGGACAGATTGAAGGAAGTGGGTGTATTCAGTCTTGAGATGAGTAAATTGAGAGTGGATGGCAGCAATCTTCCAAAATATTTCGCAAAGAAAAAAAAACAAACATTTATTTCTTCATCGTTCCAGACTGCGGGGCATAGAATATTATTATCTTTAAAGAAAGTATAGTCTGACTGGAAGCTAGGGAAAAAATTTTTTAATAACTAAAATCAATCTGAGAAGGAGAAGCAGTTAGGCAAAAAAGATGGATGCCTTCGCTTGATACGTTTAAATGAAAAGTGGTACCTCCCGCCTCTAGGATATTTTATATGAAACCAAGCCAGCAACACAATTTAAAAAAAACAAAAACAAAAGTTGATCAAAAAGAGCTCCGATCCCAAATCTGTTTAGAAGCAAAACTCACCACCAACAAGCAGCCTTCACCAACCTGGTGCCTTCCCGATGTTTTGGAATTCAGTTCATGGGAACCTCAGTTGCTAAACCTTGCAAAATGAAATCTAGATTAGCCCGAGAGCGTCAGGTGAGGAAGGATGGGACCACAATCCGAAATGCTACATTTCCATCATCCCCGACCCCCACCTCGCTCTCCTGCAGAGATTCATAAGGTGAAGAGTAAAGGCAGCGCTACACAGGTAGTCCTTGACTTACAACAGCTTGCTTAGTGACGGTTTGAAGTTACGACGGCTCTGAAAACAGGGACTTAATGACCATTTTCCACACTTACGACCGTTGCAGAGCATCCCCAGGGACACGTGAACAAAATTGGCAACTGGCTCACATTTATGACATTTGCTGTATCCCGGAGTCATGTGATCCCCTTTTGTGACTTTCTGAGAAGCAAAGTCAATGGGGAGGCCAGATTCACTTAACAACCGTGTTACGAACTAATCAACTGCAGTGATTCACTTAACAGCCATGGTAAGAAAAGTTGTAAAATGGGGCAAAACTCGCTTAACGAATGTCTCACTTACCAACATAAATTTCGGGCTCAGTTGTGGTCGTAAGTTGAGGACTACCTGTACTGGGTAAGGAAGGGGTAATGTGTGCTAATAAAAAAGCTGGGGGGAAAAATCTCTTCCACAACCTGCTTGAAATTTAATTATTAGAAGGCTAGAAATATCCATTCTGCAGAGTCTTAGAATAAATGGGAACAAACAGAGACATATTAACGTACATTCAGGTGGAGGTGCCAAATAGTGATGTGATTTACATGGAGCATAAAGTTATATTGATGGTCATTTAAAAATATTTTAATTTGTATTCAGCTTTGATTATTGCTAAATAAATCCATAGGCAAATTCATTCACCCTCACTGGCTTTTAGTGGACTGTCAAGAATTTGTGATCATCTGTTCATGATCAGGCTGGCATAGAAATGACTTGCCTGTAATTATTCTCTGGCTACTAATAATCTGTGGAGTCCTTGGTGCTCTCTGAACCTGGTTGTTTTGTCGCAGACATTTCAGCACCCAACTGGGTAATACCATCAGTGCTAGTGAGTATACAAACGGGGGAAACTCCACACTGATTAGCACTGATGACATTACAAGAAAACAATCAAGCCGAGACACCAGCAAAAACCCCACAGCTGCAAATATTCTATTCATCCTAAAAATATGTTAATTGAATAAATGAGCTCATAAAAAAAATCACTACATTGCTCAAACACATTTCCTTCCCTTGTCTTGTGCTTTATGGACAGCGAACACATGTTCTCCATTTTCTCTACAGCTGGATTTCTACTGCGCATGGTTAAGATGGCAGACCGCAAGGAGGAAAGCATCATGGCACGATGAATGTTACTGGCATTCTTCCTTATGTTGCAAATATAGGTAGTCCTTGATTTACCACCACAGTTGGGACCAGGAATTCCACTCCTAAGCAAGGCAGTTGTTAAGTGAAATACTGCATTTCAGTGAATTGTGCTGCTGTTAAGCAAATTCTGCTTTCACCACCAACTTTGCTTGTCAGAAACTGGCTGGAAAGGCCCAAATGGCCATCATAGGATCCTGGGATGCTGCAATCATCCTAAATATATGCTGGTTGCCCAACATCCGAACTCTGATGACATGGCCATGAGGATGCTGCAACAGTCGTAAGTGCAAAACTGGTCATAATTCATTTTTTTCAGCGCCATTGTAACTCCGAACATCAGTAAATGAATGGTTGTAACATGAGGATTACTTGTAGTAAATTCACCCAGATTAAAAGCCTGTTTTAAAACTAAAGAAATCTTTTACCAGCTTTGGAAGGATGTATTATGTCAACCAAGAGGTTGTTTTCCTTTTGGATAAGAGTTTGGATGTTGAGGGCTGTTTTGACCCCATCGTAGCAGTAGTACAAAATAGGAGACAGGATGCAGAACTAAAATAACTGCACCACACAATAGTAAAAAAATACCATTTGTTTGGTGGGGAAATGTTCAAATGTCTTTGGCATGTTTCCAGACTTCTGGTACAAATTCACTAAGTTAGCTCAGATCCTGTTAGGGTGACCTTTTTTTCTGCATATAAGAAAGTGAATTCTTAGCCAAAAATAATCCAACGCATAAGAGCAAATTTGCATAAAGGAAATTTGCATAAATCAAGGGAAACCTGAAACTGATATTCATGTTCATTCTGCTTTTTAGTTCCTTATTAAATTGGATTGCTGGTTTCAGCTCAAGGGCTGTATCTTTTAAGGATTCTAAGACTGCAGCACATCTGAGGCATGTCCAGGCCAAACGGTTTACTTAATGTGTTTCAGAATCCAGTCTGAGAATCACATCAGAATTACAGGTAGTCCTCGACTTACAACAGTTCATTTAGTGACCATTCAAAATTACAACACCACCCAAAAAAGTGACATGACCATTTTTCACACTTACAACCATTTTTGCACCCCCGAGAGTCACGTGATCAAAATTCGGATGTTTGGCAACTGACTCATACTTATGACGATTCCAGTGTTCCCGGAATCATATGATCCACTTTTGCGACCTTCTTATAAGCGAAGTCAATAAGGAAGCCAGATTCACTTAACAGCTGTGTTATGAACTTAACAACTGCAGTGATTCACTTAACAACTGTAGCAAGAAAGGTCGCAAAATGGGATAAAATTCACTTAACATATGTTTCCCCTAGCAGCAGAAATTTGGGGCTCAGTTCTGCTTGTTAAGTTGAGGACTGTGAGATGTCCTCACGAGATCAATGGTTCGTTAAGGTGCTTCCAAGTAAAAGGCAGCACGCAGGGATGCAATCAGTCAAAGCTTTATTTAACGATAAAGTAAATAGAAAGAGTTCCCTGGCATGGAGGCGTCCATGCCTGGATTGAGCTCATGGATCAGCAAGTAAGCAAGCAGAACAAAGAGAGCAGAGAGGAGCAGCCCCTGAGCAGAGGTTTTTATGGGGGTCCTCAGCCCCTCCCTTACCAATTAACTCTCTCCAATGGGGTTGCAGGGGCCGGGGACCCCTGACCCACCAGTGGGAGCAAAGATGCCTCTTTGCTCCCATCTGATGACCTTTTTGGGGAACTGCCATGGCTGGCACAAAAACATCTAACAAGGACTGCCTGTATTCTAAAGATCTGAAATTGGCCTTCTCCCTCCCAAACCCAGCTGTCCACTCATAATGACCAACATCACTGAGCTGTCCAGTAATGTGTTCTGGGGACTCCTACTGAGTTTCCCACTTTTTGGCCCTCTAGGAAAATTGGCCATAATTCTTTTCTTACTATTTCACATCATTAGAAACATCAGCACCTGCCTTTTTACCAAGTCTGTCCTTTGGTCCATGAAGCTTATTCTTCTCAACACTGATTGGAAACAGATTTTCAGAATCTGGGGCTGCATGGGTGATGGGAGTAGAACCAAGGGATCTCTCGGGGTAATATTTGGAGCGTCTTTGATTAATGTTTCTAGCTACTTTGAATAAGAATCAGATTCTTCATGTGGAACGTGAAGTCATGGTTTAGGCCGGCTGAGAACTGTACAGAAAGTTGAACTCTAGTAACTCCAAAACTCCTTACAATGTGGGAAACACACCCCTTGAACATTCAGTTAGTCTTTGAAAATATCATGCCAAGAATATTACGGAATCATGTGAACTGTTACATGGAACATATAGAATTATTGGGCATGCTCACTAGATGCTGGATGACCTGAGTTATGGTAAACAATGAAGAACACTTTCCAAACTCAGCATGTTAGAACTGTACATAAAGTGAATCGGTCGTAAGGGTCTTTTCACCTTGTACCTGTGAGAGAGACCTATCTTCTTATTTATGCATAAATAAAAGATATTTATCTACTTTTTAGGTTCCGATGCTATTTTGGGCAAGGGACACATCAAGCTAAGAACTTTGCCTTAATGTATGGCTTACCTGTAAAACAGGTGCTCCCTTGTGGAATGATGGCCTTTTTTCTTCCTTTTACAGGAGAACATCCTTCTTTTGTCCTTCTCTTCTTTCTGATCCTTTTTTTTATTGAAAGGTTTTTCAATACATTTTATCTTTAACAATCCCTCCCCCCCATCCCCCACCCAACCCTTCCTAGCCCTCCCTAACCCTCCCCCCTCCCCTTCCCCCCTCCCCGACTTCCCAGAGCTAAATACAAGGTATAAAAGTAAAATCAATCATAAACAACCATATGCTAACAACCATAAACCATTAAGTCTATCGCACTCTAGCTCATATGAAATGACTACAAGCAATACTAATATAACCTAAAGAAAAGGAAAAAAGAAACTTATTCAAATGCTAAATGAAACTTTTTAGTCCCATATTTGTTCTGGATATATTCTTTCTGATCCTTATTACTTGGATTTCTTCTCCTTTCTGCAGATTTCCAATTCTGGATTCTTTCTAATAAGGGCATGATATTATTTGTGGCATGCAAAACTGTAATTTAAAACAAATGGAATCTATAAATAAAGTAACATCCACAACAAAAACAAGCTGGGAGGACGAGCAGGTGTAATCACCTTGAGACACCTTTGCAAGCAAATGCACAGAAGTCCTTCGCTCAGGACATTCAGAGGCCTGTTCTCTATATGTGTTTCACTTAAGAGCTTTACCTTATAAATAAACACGCAAATATTTGGCACTTCGTCCATGGCTGGAGACAAAGGAAAGGGGGAAAACCTGCCTTTCTAAACTGTCCTACAATTGTTGAAAAACGCCTGTGGTAAGGCTAGAGCAGGGGTCTTCAAACGTGGCCCTTTTATGACTTGTGGACTTCAACACCCAGAATTCCTCAGCCAGGCACACTGACTGAGGAATTCTGGGAGTTGAAGTCCACAAGTCATAAAAGGGCCACGTTTGAAGACCCCTGGACTAGAGAATGAGGCTTAAGTGGGGAAAGGGCAGTTGGGCTCCTGGTACCTTCCCCGACATGTTCTTTCTTGGCACCAATAAGGAAGTAAGTGGTTTATCATGTTTTTACTATGTGTATGATTTAATATTTACTATGCATTGTCCCATCAATGTTGTATTGATTTTGTCTGTTAAGTTCACTGATTAAAGCAATGCTTTCTACTGGCATATTATATTCCCAGTCTAGCCAGTCCAGCCCTGGAATTTCTGAGTGGTCTCCTGTCCAGATTTGACTCTGCTTAACAAAAGAAAAATTAGAAGGTAGTCCTCCACTTATAACAATTTGTTTAGTGTCGGTTTGAAGTTACAATGGCACTGAAAAGAGTGACTTATGACCAGGGCTTTTTTTCTCAGAGAACGCTCAGAACGGAGTTCCGGCACCTTTTTTTGGATGGAACCTTGTAGGGTAGGCAAGGCAGGTTGTATGACGTGTGTGAGTTCCAGCACCTTTTTCTTTTACAAAAAAAGCAGTGCTTATGACTGTTTCTTTCACTTAACAACCATTGCAGCATCCCCATAGTTATGTGGTCAAAATTCAAATGATGGTTGTAGTGTCCCAGGGTCACATGATCACTTTTTGCAAACTTCTGACAAGCTGATATATATATATATATATATATATATATATATATATATATATATATATATATATATATATATATATATATATATATATATATATATATATATATATATATATATATATATATATATATATATATATATATATATTGCTAACAAAGAATTAAAGGGAGACTGATATGCATTTCAAACTTATTTGTTTTCATCAGTCAGCCATACTCTTCTGAGATTCAAACCTGGGCTGATTGCACATTAGGCAGTTGTTTTAACCTCTAGGCCACAAGCTCTATCTCACTTTGTTAGCTGAGAAGCAAGGGAGATATGTGTTAAATATGTGTTTCGGTTAGGCCGAAACAAGAAATAAAGATTTGTCCCATGTTTGGGGCCTAGCAAGGTAATCTAAATAGTTAACAAGCATTATACATATACATATACATATACATATACATATACATATACATATACATATACATATACATATATATATATATATATATATATATTGTGTGTGTGTATGGGCTATAATGAGGCTCAGGTAGGTGACCTTCTCTATAGGCATACCAGTTTTCATGAACTGTTCCAAAGTTTCAGGATTTCCATTTTTTTGCTTGGAGAAAGAAAGAAAGAAAAAGAAAGAAAGAAAGAAAGAAAGAGAGAAAGAAAGAAAGAAAGAAAGAAAGAAAGAAAGAAAGAAAGAAAGAAAGAAAGAAAGAAAGAAAGAAAGAAAGAAAATAAATTATGCAGGTTAATTTATTAGAGCTTTTTTTCTGCTTTGTTGGGCTCCACTGGGCTCCACCCCAAGAGAGAAATGTTGTGAAGATGGTTCTCTAGCAGGAAAATTCAAGCCACCCTCTCTGTCTCTTCCCAGCTCTACTGATCAGTGTGTTGGAATTCACCCATTAGCTGTCAGGTTCCAGGTGCTAATTCTCAAAATCTGAGTCTCAGGATTGCTGAAAACCTTCCAGCTGAGAGCTAAGATTTGCTGAAGGAGTTCTGGGCTATTTGGGGGAGGGGGTGGGGGGAAATGAAGCCCATTTGACATCATAATAGTAATAGCGCAATCCGAAAACCAGCTCTTTATTGTTTTAAAGGTATAGTCCTTGAGGTACAACCACAATTAAACCCATTTTTTTATTGTTAAGCAAAACAGCTGTTAAGTGAGTTTTGTCCCATTTTATGACCTTTGTCGCCACAACTGAGTAAATCACTCCAGCTGTTAAGCGAGTTATGCAATCCTTAAGCGAATCTAGCTTCCCCTATTAAGTTTGCTTGTCGGAAGCCAGTTGAGGTTACAGAGGGAGGTCACATGACCCCTCCCCCCCTCAGGATACTGCAATCTTCATAAATACATGCCAGTTGTCAAGCATCCCAATTTTGATCAAAAGACCCTGGGGAAGTTGCAATGAGTGGGAAAAACAGTCACAAATCACTTTTTCCCAGTGCCATTGCAACTTCAAACTGTCACTAAACAAATGGCTGTAAGGCAAGGACTTACCTGTACCCTGAGAAGTGGTGTTGAATTAGACTTTGCAGGCAGCAGGTGGCAGGCACAGCATCTTCAGTGACTTACACATTCAGCCATCAGAAATCCCTACTCTCAGAGAACATGGGGTTTCCATCTGGGGTTTTCTAGAGCAGGGAGGAGGGTGCCGAGAAGATGGGTCATGACTTATGCTTGCTTGTTTTCCCAGGAGTCCACCTATTGAGATATCTCGGTCACCATGTTTGGCAGGACAGCCACACTGCTGCAAGAAATGTTTGAACATGTCTGGAATTGCCAGGAATCGTTTCCTGAAAATGAAGCAGCAGCAGCAGCTCTCTGGCCAGGCGCCAAAAAATGCCTAGCAGCTCATGCAGAGGGACTGCAGTCAAACACCCAGAAACGGCTTCCTGTGTTTATATAACAGCAATTAGTTTTCAGCAGCAGGTTAGGAGATTCGCGGGAAAGTTGAAGCGACACGCATATCAATATGTCCAAGAGTGAAATTAAGAGGAGGGAGTATCACCAGGATAGGATTGGAAGGCAGGTGTCCTCAGCTGTACACTGCAGAATGAGGGACCTCCAAACGCAGCACCTGCTAGCTAGCTTACCACCTTTTGAACTAAGGAACATCAAGGTCCACTTGACATTCAAGCCTAAAATAATGTAACTACACAGTTGTTGTTGTTAGCTGCGAAGTCGTGTCCGACCCATCGCAACCCCATAGACAACGTTTCTCCGGGCCTTCCTGTCCTCTACCATCTTCTGGAGTCCATTTAAGCTCACGCCTACTGCTTCAGTGACTCCATCCAGCCACCTCATTCTCTGTCGTCCCCTTCTTCTCTTGCCCTCAATCTTTCCCAGCATGAGGCTCTTCTCCAGTGAGTCCTTCCTTCTCATTAGGTGGCCAAAGTCTTTGAGTTTCAACTTCAGGATCTGGCCTTCTAAAGAGCAGTCAGGGTTGATCTCCTCTAGGACTGACCGGTTTGATCGCCTTGCAGTCCAAGAGACTCGCAGGAGGAAAGGCTACCGTGGTCTCTTAAGATCCCTCTGGGCAGCTTGGCGCTCACTCACACTGATGAATGTGAATGCCAGTCACTTAAAAAGGGCCATCTGGGGTTTCTGAATGAAGTGCCATCGAATTGGCTGGGATCACACATCCAGCTAAATAAATAATACAGTAGGTTACTTTAATGTTTTGCATGAATCCAGAACCTCACCCCATGGTTTATAAATCATGGCTTAGAACTTAGCAGGCAGCGGAAAGTCAGATATTGGTGATTTATTTTTACAGAACATGGTTAAACAAGTGTGGCTTATCCCAGACATCTGGGATATAGCTGGAACTTTAAGACAAGGTTATCGGCCTGCTTACAAAATAGTTGCCCTGACAGGTGTTAACCAGCCACAAAATACCCATTGGCCACTAAATAAAATGGTAATGATATCCCTGCCAATAGCTCAGGATGTTCTCTAAGCTTACCTCTTTTCTGTGCAAATGGGACCACGTTTTGGACTGCATTCTGGAAAATCAAGGATTGTTCTCCCTTTTGTAGTTTCCCTTTATTATTATTTTTTAATTAAAATGCTGTTAAACACAGGGAAGGCAGAGAAGGAGGGGAGTGGGTGGCAGGGGAGGTGGGGACCACGGTTTGATGGGTTCAGCCACTAGATTTCATTTCCCACAAACCACAGGTTGGAAGACAGCAGCACACCACGCTCAACAGTGTGGGAAACAGACGCGTTCAGTATTGTTCCCATTCAATTAGATCTGCGGAAGAGCGCGGTGACTTTGTTTCAATAGACAACGGAGAAGATTCAGGAGGCATTGTGAGTCTTTCAGCCCTAAGCACTAAGAGATGCAGGCCGATCCTTATTCTCACACAAAGCGGTTGTTGTCGGAGCTCGCGAGCATACCTGCAATTTTACTTCGATGCCAGCTTTCCTGTATTGTAAGGGTCTGAGTTTCTAAGACAACACCCTTAGCCCACCACCACAAGCAAGTTATTCCTGCTGTGCCCTCATCTCCGCTAACCTGCTTGGTAAAGCAGAGGGCTGCTGCTTCCCTTCCAGCCCCACTCCCTCTCCCACCTTGGCTGTAGGTCTCCATTCATCCCTGCTCCCATCAGCAGCTTCTTCTCAGCCTCCTGAGTCACTGGCTGCGCTATTGACACAGACAGCAGGCAAGCCGCCAAGCCGCCGGCGAAGGGACTGGCCTGACGCAGCCAAACTTCCTCCAGCCCTCCTAGCAACCAAGCTTGAAAACCTTCACCTGTAAAGCAGCCGGATAAATAAATAACAGGGATGCAAACCTGGATGTTAATTCTTTCTCTCTCTCTCTCTCTCTCTCTCTCTCTCTCTCTCTCTCTCTCTCTCTCTCTCTTCCCCACTCCCCCAGCCCTTAATTTTAATAAAAGGATCTCAGCTCCAGTGCTTAAGAGGTAGTACTTTCCAAATTTCTGCATGTATTTCCTTGTGATATGAGAGAGAGGGAGGTGGGGGGGGAGGGAGGGAGGGAGGGAGAAAGATAAAGATAAAGTAAATCCCTATTTACTATATACAAGCAGAACATAAAGAGGCAGGACAGCACCTAAATTGCTTCAGATTGCCGAGAAGGAATGCTTATAAACTGACCACAGACATATGCATCCAACTTCTAGATCTTGCCAATTCCACCTGCAGCTCTCCATTGCAGCCAAATATTTTTGAGCCTTTGCCTAAAACCTGACTGCTTGGTATTGGCAGTGTGTGTTATATACCACCAAAGCAGACCTGCCTTTGGATCTCACTTGACAGGCAGATAATTAATTAATGGAATGTTATATTTGGGGTGCCAGGCTGATAAGGTTTCCTAGCTGTTTAAAAATAGGTTTAAAAAGCTTTGAATTATTAATGTGGCTTGCCATGCAGTTTGGTTGCTTTGTAATTTTTTAAAAAATGAATAAGACTCCAATCTGAGATTTGGCTAAAGTGCCCAGAAAAGCATTTTTTTTTCCAGAGGAGCATGATCAAAATCTACTAATAAAATAAATGAAAAATACTCTTTGTGAGAATGTTAGAAGATACCTGCCAAAATCAAATCTAGTTCATAACCCTGCTTCCCAAAAGCCTGAATGTACGTTGTCACTGCCTTGCAGCAACTAGCCATCAATGACGTGCTATGTCTGAAGACAGCATTCCAGCGATAATAGCATGTCATCTAGCATTCTTCCGTTTGCTTTCTCAAGGCCTTAATCCACATAATTGTTAGTCTGTGTTAATGACATAACTTTGCTAACAAACCAAGATACACACTATAAATTACAGTGCCATCATCATCTTCATTCTCTGTGGGCGCGCCTGCCCTTTGGAATGATTTACCTGTGGAACTCCGGACTGCCCCCGACCTGCGCTCGTTTCGCCGGGACCTGAAAACCTGGCTTTTCGATCTATCTGGCCTGGACTGAGGGGGTTTTTAGTTTTAAGTTTTAACATTGTTTTATTGTTGGGCTATTATTAATTTAATTCTTTTTAATTCTATTTTTATCTTAATTTATATTGTCTTTTAAATATTGCCCTGTAAACCGCCCTGAGTCCTTTGGGAATAGGGCGGTATAGAAAACTAATTAAATAAATAAATTAAATAAATAAATAAATCTTGACCAATCAAGAGAGCTAACCCCAGGGGTCTTCAAACTTGGCCCTTTTATGACTTGTGGACTTCAACTTTCAGAATTCTTCAGCCAGCGTGCCTGGCTGAGGAATTCTGGGAGTTGAAGTCCACAAGTCATAAAAGGGCCAAGTTTGAAGACCCCTGGCTAACCCAGTGACCCTTGTTATGATAGTGCTGACAGAACTCGGCTGCAAAACTAGAAACATTTACTAATGTAATTCAGCTTATCATGAGCAAGCTTCTCCCAATACAACTTGTTTTGTTTTTTTATTATTATTTTATTTATTTTTATTTATTTATTTTAATCCCATTTATATCCCGCCCTTCTCCGAAGACTCAGGGCACCTTACAATTTAAAGCACAAATCAATGTGCTTAGCAGTAGCCTTCATTCTATGTATATGCCTGCTTATTAGGGCTTTCACACACACCCCCAAGCGGCATTATTACAAAGTCAGCTTAATTGCCCCCAACAATCTGGGTCCTCATTTTACCTACCTGGGAAGGATGGAAGGCTGAGTCAACCTTGAGCCTGGTGGGACTCGAACCTGCACTAATTGCAGGCAGCTGGTGTTACTTAAGGAGGCATTAGCCCACTGCTCCACCAAGGCTCTTTTATCAGTATACAGGTATACAGGTAGTCCTTGACGTACGACCACAATTGAGCCCAAAATTTCTGTTGCTAAGTGAGACAGTTAAGTGAGTCTTGCCACATTTTACACTTTTCTTGCCACAGTTATTAAGTGAATCACTGCACCTGTTATGTTAGTAACATGGTTGTTAAGTGAATCTGGCTTGCCCATTGATTTTGCTTGTCACAAGTTCCCAAAAGGGGATCACATGACTCCAGGACACTGCAACCGTCATAAATATGAATCAGTGGCCAAGCATCTGAATTTTTATCCCATGAATGCTGCAACTCTTGTAAGTGTGAAAATGGTCATAAGTCACTTTTTTCAGCGATGTTGTAACTTCGATTGGCCACTAAATACATTATTGTAAGTCCAGGATTACCTGTTTTCTGGACAAACAACAGCAACCTGCAATTCCCTTCGTCCAGTGTGCTCCCACAGGGAGGGCCTTCTCAGGGTGCCGCCGGTTAAAGATTGCCGGCGGGTAAC
The DNA here is from genome assembly GCF_964194415.1 of Vipera berus. Lineage (NCBI taxonomy): Eukaryota > Metazoa > Chordata > Lepidosauria > Squamata > Viperidae > Vipera > Vipera berus. Next base: position 49,717,186 of record NC_138210.1, read on the forward strand.
ACCCAGGGGGAGGGCCTTCTCTGTGGGTGCGCCTGCCCTCTGGAACCAGCTGCCCGTGGAGCTTAGGACCGCCCCCCCGACCTTCGTTCATTTTGCCGGGACCTGAAGACCTGGCTCTTCGAGCTCTCCGGCCCAGGCTGAGAGTTTTTAATTGGGGTTTTATATTTTTTCAGGGGTTAAATTTAATTCTTTTTAATTGTTTTTAATTTTTGTATCAATGTTTTAATTACCCTGTAAACCGCCCTGAGTCCTTCGGGAAAGGGCGGTATATAAATCCAATAAAATAAAATAAAATAAATAAATAAATAAATAAAATTCTCCTCTTCTCCTAAATTTACCACTTAATGCCATTCACCAAATATCTACAAATGTTAGCATTTGCAACAAGAAGAAAAGCTTTCTAACTATACTACGTGCGTTATACAGCTATTACACCCGTCTGCCCTTACAACACTACTCTAAAAAATATCTGTTCAAACATCCTATGATTTTCAAATAAGCCTACTCCCATGTATGTATGTGGAAATGGATTAGAGGTTGTTGGAAGAAAATTCAATTCAGAAACAATTTTATTCATGCCCTCCCTGTGAACTTTAATCATCAAGATGACCTGCAAAGCAGCTGAAAGGAGGTTTACTTAAACTTCTTTTATCCAATAATCAGGGCTTTTTTTCTCATAGAACGCTCAGAACGGAGTTCCGGCACCTTTTTTGGATGGAACCTTGTAGGGTAGGCAAGGCGGGTTGTATGATGTATGTGAGTTCCGGCACCTTTTTCTTTTACAAAAAAAGCACTGCCAATAATTAACAGCCAGGCTGAAACTGATAAAACTGCACAGCTCTCAAAAGAATAAGCAAACAGGAAAAATCCTTTAAGATACAGAACTTTCCCGAACACACAAATGTGGTACCCTAAAGTTAGCACATAGGTAAAGGTAAAGGTTCCCCCGCACATGCGTGCTAGTCGTTTCCGTCTCTAGGGGCCGGTGCTCATCTCCGTTTCAAAGCCGAAGAGCCAGCGCTTGTCCAAGGACATCTCCGTGGTCATGTGGCTGGCATGACTAGACGCCAAAGGCGCAGGGAACACTGTTACCTTCCCACCGGAGTGGTCCCTATTTTTCTACTTGCATTTTTACGTGCTTTCGAACTGCTAGGTTGGCAGAAGCTGGGACGAGTAACAGGCGCTCACTCTGTTACGCGGCACTCGGGATTCGACCCGCCAAACTGCCGACCTTCTGGTCGACAAGCTCAGCGTCCTAAACCACTGAGCCACCGCGTCCCTTAAGTTAGCACATAGGCACACACAAAAGGGAGGAAGTTCCACACACTCAGCAAAGTAAAATGAGGACATTTCTACCAGAGCTGCATGTCCACCAGAATAAACATTTCAAAGGGCACATCCAAACACTTCCCAAATAACTACTTTTTTTAATAAATATTACCTACCTCAGAACTCCTAATGGTAATTACGGTATCCTGAGTGCTGATTTTATGCTCTCAAATAAAATGCCTCCTTTTCAAGTTGCGTGTCCAGTGTCATTGTTATGCCACCCCAGTTCAAAACCAGACCTCATATTCCTCTGAGTTCAGCTATTCTTTTTTCTTACAAACCCAGAATTGTTTAGTTTTTTTCTCAGAGGCAAAGTAGTCCAACTGCCTATTTTTCAACCTACAGGTCCTATGACATGGAGTAATCAGAATAAGTGGTGATAATCAGTCTTTATCCATATTCGCACTAAAACATTACACGGTTTGTTTGATTTTGGCTTAGGGTGCTACACAATGTCAGGTCTTATGATTTCTAAGGCAAAATGAACAGCTTAGCATATTAGACAAACCCAGCAAATTGTAACTTATTTAACAATAGTCCAGTTAAGCAAACCAATAGATGAAATCAACTCTGGTGGTATTTAACCATGGTTTATCATTGCACTGGCTCAATAAATTACAAGTTATTCTATAAATTATGAGTGAGCAAACTGGCTTAACCCTGTGTGTGATTTCAGCACTGCTGCAAATATGCCATATAGTACTAACTAGGCTTTGTTAGCATGTTGAGAAGATATTGAAGAGTAGATAATTTCTGCATTTTAGGATCAACCATCAATAGTAAAGGAATTAGTAGCAAGAAATATATCACATAATAGCATTTGGTAGAACATCCGTGAAGGCCTTGGGGAAAATATCCAAATGCTTTTGTTGTTGTTAGTTGCGAAGTCGTGTCCGACCCATCGCGACCCTATGGACAATGTTCCTCCAGGCCTTCCTGTCCTCTACCATCTTCTGGAGTCCATCTAGGCTCACACCTACTGCTTCAGTGACTCCATCCAGCCACCTCATTCTCTGTCGTCCCCTTCTTCTATTGCCCTCAATCTTTCCCAGCATTAGGCTCTTCTCCAGTGAGTCCTTCCTTCTCATTAGGTGGCCAAAGTATTTGAGTTTTAGCTTCAGGATCTGGCCTTCTAAAGAGCAGTCAGGGTTGATCTCCTCTAGGACTGACCGGTTTGATCGCCTTGCAGTCCAAGGGACTCGCAGGAGTCTTCTCCAGCACCATAGTTCAAAGGCCTCAATTCTTTGGCGCTCAGCCTTTCTGATGGTCCAACTTTCACTGCCATACATTGCAACTGGGAAGACCATAGCCTTGACTATACGCACTTTTGTTGGCAGGGTGATGTCTCTGCTTTTTAGTGTGCTGTCTAGATTTGCCATGGCTTTCCTCCCGAGGAGCAAGCGTCTTTTAATTTCTTGGCTACAGTCCCCATCTGCAGTGATCTTGGAGCCCAGGAAAATAAAATCTGTCACTACCTCCATTTCTTCCCCATCTATTTGCCAGGAGTTGAGAGGGCCGGATGCCATGATCTTGGTTTTCTTAATGTTTAGTTTCAACCCAAGTTTTGCACTCTCCTTCTTCACCTGCAACAAGAGGCTCTTTAGTTCTTCTTCACTTTCTGCCATTAGAGTGGTATCATCTGCATATCTTAGGTTGTTGATGTTTCTTCCGGCAATCTTAATTCCAACTTTTGATTCATCTAGCCCTGCCTTTCTCATGATGTGCTCTGCATATAAGTTAAATAGGCAAGGCGACAGTATACAGCCTTGCCGGACTCCTTTCCCAATTTTGAACCAATCAGTGGTTCCGTGTCCAGTTCTCACTGTTGCTTCTTGGCCCGCATATAGATTTCTCAAGAGACAAATAAGATGGTCTGGTATGCCCATCTCTTTAAGGACTTGCCAGAGTTTGTTATGATCCACACAATCAAAGGCTTTAGCATAGTCAATGAAGCAGAAGTAGATGTTTTTCTGGAACTCTCTAGCTTTCTCCATGATCCAGCGTATGTTAGCAATTTGATCTCTAGTTCCTCTGCCTCTTCGAAATCCTGCCTGTACTTCTGGTAGTTCTCAATCCACATACTGCTGGAGTCTAGCTTGTAGAATTTTAAGCATAACTTTACTAGCATGAGAAATGAGTGCAATGGTGCGATAGTTTGAACATTCTTTGGCACTGCCTTTCTTTGGAATTGGAATGTAAACTGATCTTTTCCAATCCTGTGGCCACTGTTGAGTTTTCCAAATTTGCTGGCAAATTGAGTGTAGCACTTTTACTGCATCGTCTTTTAAGATTTTGAATAGCTCAGCTGGAATACTGTCACCTCCACTAGCTTTGTTGTTGCTCAGCTTTTCTAAGGCCCACTTCACTTCACATTCTAGGATGTCTGGCTCGAGGTCAGTGACCACCTCATTGTGATTATCAGGGACGTTAAGCTCATTCTTGTATAGTTCTTCTGTGTAATTTTGCCACCTCTTCTTAATCTCTTCTGCCTCTGTTAGGTCCCTGCCATTTTGGTCCTTTATCATGCCCATTTTTGCATGAAACGTTCCTTTCATCTCTCCAATTTTCTTGAAAAGATCTCTGGTCCTCCCTATTCTATTGTTTTCTTCTATTTCTTTGCATTGTTCATTTAAGAAGGCATTCTTATCTCTTCTAGCTATTCTCTGGAATTCTGCATTCAATTGGGCGTATCTTTCTTTTTCTCCCTTGCCTTTCGCTTCCCTCCTTTCCTCAGCTATTTGCAAAGCTTCCTCAGACAGCCATTTTGCTTTCTTGCATTTCTTTTTCTTTGGGATGGTTTTGGTTGCTACCTGTTGTACAATGTTGCGAACCTCTGTCCATAGTTCTTCAGGCACTCTGTCTATCAGATCTAATTCCTTAAATCTATTTGTCACCTCTACTGTATATTCAACAGGGATATGATTTAATTCATACCTGACTGGCCTAGCGCTTTTCCCTACTTTCTTTAATTTAAGCCTAAACTTTGCAACAAGAAGCTCATGGTCTGAGCCACAGTCAGCTCCTGGTCTTGTTTTTACTGACTGTATAGAGCTTCTCCATCTTTGGCTGCAGAGCATATAGTCAATCTGATTTCTGTGTTGACCGTCTGGTGATGTCCATGTGTAAAGCCGTCTCTTGGGTTGTTGGAAAAGAGTGTTTGCTATGACCATCGTATTCTCTTGACAAAATTCTATCAGCCTGTGCCCTGCTTCATTTTGTACTCCAAGGCCAAACTTGCCTGTTATTCCCGTTATCTTTTGGCTTCCTACTTTAGCATTCCAATCCCCCATGATGATAAGGACATCATTTTTGGGTGTTAGTTCTATAAGGTGCTGTAGGGCTTCATAGAACCGGTCAATTTCATCCTCTTCAGCACTGGTGGTTGGGGCATAGACTTGGACTACTGTGATATTGAATGGTTTGCCTTGGATTCGAACTAAGATCATTCTGTCATTTTGAGGATTGTATCCCAGTACTGCTTTTCCTATTTTTTTATTGACTATGAAGGCTACTCCATTTCTTCTGAGGGATTCTTGCCCGCAGTAGTATACCTGATGGTCATCTGAATTAAATTCACCCATTCCTGTCCATTTTAGTTCGCTGATACCTAAGATGTCGATGTTTAGTCTTGTCATCTCTTGTTTGACCACGTCCAGCTTTCCTTGATTCATGGATCTTACATTCCAGGTTCCTATGGAGAAAAAATCTTTACAGCATCGGACTTTCCTTTCACCACCAGACATATCCACAGCTGAGCGTCCTTTCGGCTTTGGCCCAGTCGCTTCATTCTTTCTGGCGCTACTAGTACTAGTCCTCTGCTCTTCCCCAGTAGCATATTGGACGCCTTCCGACCTGAGGGGCTCATCTTCCAGCGTCATATCGTTTTGCCTTTTAGTACTGTCCATAGGGTTTTCATGGCAAAGATACTGGAGTGGTTTGCCATTTCCTTCTCCAGTGGATCACGTTTTGTCAGAACTCTCTGCTATGACCTTTCTGTCTTCGGTGGCCCTGCACGGCATAGCTCATAGCTTCATTGAATTACGCAAGCCCCTTCGCCACGACAAGGCAGTAATCCATGAAGGGGCATCCAAATGCTATAATACTGAAAAAAATATGAAAAAATATTCAAATGTTACAAACATAATAGCACAGATAGTGGTATTTCTTTGTAAAACTCTACGGAAGTGAAAGTTGGGAATTAAAGAAGCAGGCTAGGAAGAATATTGATGCTTTTGAGCATTGGTGATAGGTAGGGCTTTTTTTCTAAAAAAAAAAAAAAGGGTGCCGGAACTCTCATCTTGGCAGGCGCAGGAGGTGGGGAGGCGGGGGGGTGGCGCTGCTGCGGTCATGGGTGTGAGGGGTGTTGGTAGCGGGCTGCCCCCCCGGGGCCGGAGCCGGCACAGCTGGTGTTGTGGTAGCAGCGGGGCCCGCTCTATATGGTGGGGCTGTGCGGGACAGGCGGCAGAGGCGGTGTGGGCCAGGCGATGCAGGCCGGCCACTTAGGCACGCAGGGCGAGGCGACAGTGGCACAGGTCCAGCACTGGGTAGGCCACCAGCCTGGCTGACAAGGGCGAGCAGAAGGAAGGAGTTCACATGGATTCCGCAGAACCCACCTCCCACTCCTTGTCCTCTCTTACTTACCTAGTTGAGATGGTGTAGTTGGGCAGCAGGGAGGGATGCAAAGTTCCTGCCAACTCGCCTTCGCTGCAGACAACTTGCCGGTGCAACGTTTGCCGGCCAGGTCTTTTGGCATGCTCAGCAGCAATTCCTATTGGCTTTCGAAAGCCAATAGGCTTTTGAAAGCCAATAGACGGAGTAGCATAGCTTGTGCAAAACCTTTTTTTGTGTGTGTGCAAAAAAGGGTGCGGAACACCATTCTGAGAAAAAAAAGCCCTGCTTTTATGTTTTAATCTTATGATTTCAAAAATATTGTAAGTTGCCCCAAACCTCGCCATGTGGATTGCATACAAATATTATATAATCAGTAAATAAAGGTAGAACATATGTTAAATATACATCAAATGATAATATGCTTCCCTACAAAGTCAATTCTTGCTCAATGACAGACCAAGGAGTTAACTCGGAAAGGCAAGAGGAAAATCTAGAAGAGGTCTGTGCAACTTGTAGAAGGGAAAGGCCCACACTGATAAATTAAAAATCTTTGTGGTCTGCAAAGGAATGCTGGTGGACTAATCAATGATTTGGTGACTAGAGGAGCATCTACAGCGTTGGAGCTCGTGGTCATGGTAAGCCATGGAGGCACTAGGCAACGTGACTTCAAGGGCAGTGGTGGTGATTTTATTACTTTTTTTTTTTTTACAAAAAGTCTGTGCTCTGTCCAAGGGTGCTTGGTAGGCTATCACCAGGGTACCGCCGGTTAAGGAATGCCGGCGGGTTATTCCCAGGGGAAGGGCGTTCTCTGAGGGCGCGCCGGCCCTATGGAACCAACTTCCCATGGAACTCAGGACTGCCCCCGACCTTCGCTCATTTCGCCGGGACTTGAAAACCTGGTTCTTCGAGCTGTTTGGCCCAGACTGAGGGGTTTTAATTAATTTAATTTAATTGGGTTTTAGTTTAACTTCAGGGACTGTAATTTAATCATAGTTTTAACTGATTTTAATTTTGTATGCTGTGTATTTTAATTTTCCCTGTAAACCGCCCTGAGTCCTACGGGAATAGGGCGGTATATAAATTTAAATAATAATAAATAAATAAATAAGACTCCTGAGAACACCATGGGAAACGAAGAAAACAATGAAATTGATTATCAAATGAACCCGTCCAAAGTTCTCATTCAAGAAACAAATGATTACACTCAGATAGCTGACTTTGGAGACATTACGGCACACAGGTCAAACTCGTGACGACACGTGACATCACGCAATGTATCAGGACAGTTTTGCCATTGCTGGCAATAAGGTGGGCGTGGCTCCCAGATGACGTGTCCGGCCTGAGAACCGGGAGTTTGACACCCCTGCATTACAGAAAGATCTAGCTCTCTGGAGAAGGCTCTGATGGGTTAGGAAAAGTTGTAGAAAAGAGGACAACCAGCAGTCAGAGTGCTTTGGGTAGAACCATTAGAAGACCTGAAACATCAGCTTAGGGACAGATCAACATGGTGAAAATCTATGTGGTTGCTACGAAGTGACATCAACCAGGCAGCACATAATCAACCAGCACATTGAGAGCCAGTATGCCTGTTAGAGAAGGTATGGAATTGTACTGTTAGAACAGGGTTGTCAAACTGCTGGCCCACAGGCTGGTTTCATCATACTGAAGCCGCGCCCACCACATTGCTGGCAATGCAAAAGAGTCGCTATACGTCGTGACACGTCACATGACATGGCGAGTTTGACACCCGTGTGTTAGAAGGTAAAAGCCTCCACGGCACCTTCTAGCCAGATCACATACTAATCTTGGGCATGTCTGACCCCAGGAAACTTCAGGTCACAAAATAAAGAACCACTTGAGCCTTTTAGTTATGGGAAGTCAGCCCCCCCCTCCCAGAGAAGGAAATATTAAAAGGTCAGAATATTATATTTCCTCAAAGGATCTTAAAGAGGCAGAAAAGCATGCCCAGTTTTTTCTTAATAGCTCCAAGTCTCCCTCCCCCAAGCAGAAACCAACTCTGTAGAAATGCAGATGTGATAACCCATTCAGGAAGGTTATAGCCCTCCAGCTAGAAGCTTAGGAAGACAAAGAACCTTAAAATCTACATACCCCACCCAAACTCTAAGACAGGACATAATAGGATTAACCCACAGATACCAAAGGGGCATACTCAGACTCAGGTTAAAGTACATGACACAGGAAATACAAAGCCTCAAACAGGAACAACCTCAAGAGCCCCAGTGGGTATAAAAACCCACTCCGCCTCTTTTCTTCCTGAGCCATCTTTCTGTCTGGCTCTCCTCTTCAGTAAACTGCAACCTTCTTTCTAAAGCAGTCGCCATGTTGTTTATTCCTGGCTTGGACTGGACCCTGATGAAGACTTTTCCTTCTACACAGACACTTTGGATGAAGCTGGTAGGAAGTTGGCAGACATCTCAATCAAAACCATTAGAAATTCCCTCAGGATATGGAAATCCTTTACACACAATGTAATGTAGTGGGTTCAGGACCACGTGGAGACAATAGACCAGGTCCCAGCAGTAACAGCCTTTATTGAAGTACAAGACCAGACAAAGAAGAAGCCCCCCCAGTGTCCCTTAAATACCTTGCCCGATCCACTAAAAGGCCAATCCCCACGTCAGATTTTCCCGCCATGCAGTGGTCAGCCAATCCGGACACTTCACAGGCGCCACCTGGTGTTATCAGTGGCCACACTGTAATTGAACACCCCGACTATATGTCCAACACCCAACTATATACATAACACACACAAAAAATAATAAAACTGGCCAAAGGTGACAGCCATTCAGGAAAACATTCCTTTCAGGATACCAGAGGTTATACTTATCAATAAACAAAAGATCCTTTCCTGACTGCCCCTGTCTTTTTCTGCTTTGTTTCTTATTGCAATATTTGTAATACTGCAATATTTACAGGAAAAGTGGTCTTTGAGGAGGTGTGTGAACATGCCCTTTGAAATGTTTAATTTAGTAGATGTGCAGCTCTGATGGGTTGATGTTCTTATCTAACTTTGCTGAGTGTGTAAGATCTTCCTTTTGTGTGCGCCTTTGTGCTGACTTTAGGGTGCCACATTTGTATATTCGGGAAAGATCTATGTCTTGAATGGCTTTTGCCTGTTTGCTAATTCTTTGAGAGAGATGTGGCTTTATCAGTTTCAGCCTGGCTGTTAATTATCAGCTGAAAGAAGTTTAAGCTGCAACATTGCATTGAGGTTTGGTGGTGTTGGGGGTTTTTTTTTGCAAGTTTCTTTCGGCTACTAGCAAGTCATGTTGATGAGTAAATTCACAGGAAGTGCACGAATAAAATTATTTCTGAATTGAATGTTCTTCCCACAGTTGACTCAACGGACCATAATAATCTAACAGGATTAGTATTACTACTATACAATTATGGGAGGATAATTATAGGAAGGGGGTGGGTGGGGGTGTTGCTCGTTTCATTCACAGATGAAGGCAGCTTTGTGTGTTTTTTTTTCCTCTTCAACGACTGACTAACATCCTGATACAAAAATTCAGCCCCTAAATCGTTTCTCATCATGGTTACCTGTGGGCTGAATTTCTGCTCACCTCTAAAAGGTAAAGGTAAAGGTTCCCCCGCACATGCGTGCTAGTCGTTTCTGACTCTAGGGGCCGGTGCTCATCTCCGTTTCAAAGCCGAAGAGCCAGCGTTTGTCCGAGGACGTCTCCGTGGTCATGTGGCCGGCATGACTAGACGTCAAAGGCGCACAGAGCGCTGTTACCTTCCCACCGGAGTGGTCCCTATTTTTCTACTTGCATTTTTACGTGCTTTCGAACTGCTAGGTTGGCAGAAGCTGGGACGAGTAACAGGCGCTCACTCTGTTACGCGGCACTCGGGATTCAACCCGCCAAACTGCCGACCTTCTGATCGACTAGCTCAGCGTCCTAACCCACTGAGCCACCGCTAGAAACAGTCACCTCTAGAAACAGTCTAAAGCAGGGGTAGGCAAGCTCGGCTCTTTTATGACTCATGGACTTCAACTCCCAGAATTCCTGAGTCAGCATAGCTGACTCAGGAATTCTGGGAGTTGAAGTTCATGAGTCATAAAAGAGCCGAGCTTGCCTACCCCTGGTCTAAAGGAAGCGCGGGAGAAAGGCGGCTATTTGCTTTTTGTGAGAAAGAAGAGCTTTTTTTTACTTGTGGTAAGACAATACTTAATCTTTAAAAGTAGAGGCTGGCAATGCGGTTACTTAATGACTTCGGAGAAGAAAATATATTCGAGTAGTTCATCTTTCAGATAAAACCGGCATTATTTGACGTATAAACCGGGAATATTAATTAGGGGAAAAAAGCCTTAAAGGCAAGAGACACTCTAACAATTTACGTAGCTCTATGGCGCTTTTTAGCAGACGATTGACAAGACCTCCGGTTGAGGAAAATGGACTTCCGGCGACGGCCATATTAAATCCGCGAAGTAACGTTTTAGCCCGGTAGTCTGAAAATGCTTCCTGTTTTACGAACCAACTTCCGGTCGAGAAAGGACGGCGGTGTCTAGATTGCCATTCTCACACAGTACTACATTCATTATTGGGGTTTGATATATTTCCGGTTTGATTGTTTCGGTTTCTCTATTGGCTGTGTGTGTGTGGGGGGGGGGACGACTGAAAACCGGAGCCTCGAAAAGGTGGAAGTACGTGCGCATGCGCAGACCGGGACGGTGTGCTCCTTGTCCGTCCGAGGGGGGAATTCCTGCCCTCAAGAGCCATCGAGCTGCCAGGAAGGAGGAGCCGGCTAAGAGTCTGCGAGCATTTCGTGCGCCTGCGCCTTGGGTCCCCTCCGTCCTCTTTCCCCGCCCTTTCGCCAGTTCATCTCCGAGGTGTGAAAAAAAAATAGAAACAAAGCTATGAGAGACCGAACGCAGGAGCTGAGAGAGGTGAGAACGCCGCCCGCGCGCCCCTTTTCACGACGCACGGTTTAGCCCCGCCCACAACGGTCGCGGTTGCCCCTCCCTTCGCGCCACCGGCCGCTCTGGCTTCGCGTTGCCCTCCGTCGCTTTCTCCTGGCTGTTCTGTCTTCCTTCCCCCGCCCCCTCCGCAAATTGGGTGGCTTTTCTCACCACCACCCCCCCTCGAGTCAAACCTGCGGCTTATTCCCCTTTCCCTTCTGGCTCGTAATTTCCTTTCTCCGCTGGACCCCATTCACACATCCTCTTTCTCTCCCCCTTCCCGATTTAATGGCTCCATCAGTGCCTGAGGCTGCTTCTTCTTCGTGCCCGGGTAGATTGAAGGTCCTCCCGGGCTGGGATGGAGAAAAACCTGGCTTGGTCCTTCTGCCTCTTCTTTTTCCAGCACAGGAGTGGGAAGAGTTACAATAATCTTACTTAAAATGGCGGCCACCCCCTTTCTTTCTACCTAGCCTCCCAATGATCTCTGCCCCTTAGCTGCAATTTCCCCCTCCCTCCTCTGTACTGCCATCATTCCTTCTCCCATCGTCTGCAGACCCATAGCCTTTATATGTGACACACACACACACACACCTTCCTCCATGGTTACTTTTCTTGGCATGGTTGTTTCCCCCCCCCACACACACACACACAATTTCCCTTGGCAGTGTCACCCCAGAGAAAGTTTTAAGGCAGTGTTTCTGGACCTTGGCCACTTCAAACTGTGTGGACTTCAATTCCCAGAATTCCCCAGCCAGCTGTGGCTGGCTGGGGAATTCTGGGAATTGAAGTCCACACATCTTTAAAGTTGCCAGGTTTGAGAAACACTAGGGTTAAGTGAATGGCTGTCAGCCTGAAGAGACGGAAGCTTGAAAGGGGAAAGATTTGGGAGCCAGCCTCAATCTTTGGCACTACAACTCCCAGTAGTTGATGCAGGGTGGGCCCTGGTTGGAATAGTAAAAGCACCAGGTGAAGCAGGTGCTCCCAAGTGGCCAAGGGTCAGCTGCCACTGCCCAATCTAATCTAAAAGCAAGGTGATTGATTAACATGAGTAGAGAGAGCTGACCTGGATTTCCAGGATAATAGAATGTGAACGTGACCTGGTCTTTTGGCATGGAATTGCAGCGGAAGGGCAAGTTTTAATTTTGTCTCGGAGGGGGTTTGTAAATGTGTTGGTATAAAATTATTTACACATTTATTTATGCATGCTTTTTGTTTTCTCAGCAGTTGGCACTAAATCTGTATATTCATTAGGCCTGTATTGTGGACTTTTTTCTTTTTTCTTTTGGTCCCTTTGACTCAGTCTTGTCTCCTGGCAACTGTCTGGAGAAGTCATTGCAGTTTTCTTGGCAAGACTTTGGAAGTGTTTTGCAGTTGCCTCCTTCATAGGCCGAAAGAAAATAACTGGCTCAAAGTCACTCAAGTAAATGTGTGTGTACAGGTGATGGACTAAAAATCATGGTCTCCCGTTTTCTGGGGTGATGCCTTAAACATACCATGAACTGGCTCTCTGGACTTTCCTTAGTCTTCAAAAATTCTTAAATCCCTGTGTAGCAGAACAAATATTTTACTAAGTACTGATTCAGCATGACTGCCCTACTGTATAATTATTTTAAAGCATTTTTAAATGTGATTTTTTTTTAATCCCAGAAGAGAGGTGATTCCAGCTGCCTGCATTTTTTGTTGGAAAGGGTACTTGTTTCACAATAAGATGAAAAATAGTTTTATTTCCAGTTAATAGATAGCCTTCTAAAATTTTATAAAGGAGAGGAGAGGATTGATTCAACTATTCTCAGAACATAATTGTGGTTCTTAGAGCAAAGCCCTACTAATTAAGCAGGGCTGGATAATTGTAATACATGGTTAAAGTTTTAATTGGCCACAAGCATTTAGCTTAATTAAATAGTAGTAATAGTTCTACTACTTTCTCTTACATTTTGAGAAAGGAGACTTGTTAGCTTTTGGAAACTCATGATTCCTTAAGAGAATGTGCTGCGCCAGTTCTGGGTGTCTTCTAAAAAACATGTATTTGATGCAACCACAGTTTGAGGACTACTGAGTTAGAGCAGTGACACAGAGAATTTCCATGGGAGGAAATGCTTATTGTCTAGCTGAGCGGTTTCCAAACTTGGCAACTCTGACTTGTGGACATCACTTCCCAGAATTCCTGAGCCCAACCATGCCAAATTGCCAAGGTCAGCTACAGATTTTTTCCCCTACAAATTCTATAAAATAATTTTATTCTGTAATAAAAGATAAAATTCTACATTAAAAGCACTGGTTAACAAGGTGGACTTTTTTTGGTTAAGCAGTAGCATTAACCTCAATGCACACATAAAAGTCTGCACAAACCTTGCAGATTATAGCCACTTCCTATACGACCAGAAAGAGGAATACAATAAACCCAGTTTCATTTCAGTCATTACAAGTGAACTCTAGATTAATGATTAACGATTAAGTAAGTAGTGCCTGGGGCTGGGCTACATTTTCTGGACTGCAGAAATCTGGATGGGCACTAGTTGGTTGGAAAGACTTTGCATTTTCTGCATCCATTGACAAGTCCATATAATGTAGCATTCAACTAAAGGTAGACCTTGACTTAACAACCATTTGTTGTCAACATTTCAACAGCACTGAAAAAAAAAGTCCTATAATCTGTCCTTGCACTTGTGTTGCAGCATCCCTGTGATCGCATGTACCTGCCATGCATGAGGTATATGTGCTTTCTCAAGACATACTGTACCTGATTTTCTTTTGTTTATTTTACTTTCTGCAGAAAGATGATGAATCAGACAATGAAGATGTTGAAAGTGTGGCTCTTGTCATACAGCGTGGATCAGCAAAACACAACTCCCCTGATCCTACTGATGAATTTTTCCAAATGGTATTATGATCTTCTTTCCTGAGCACCTGGGAGTTGATAACCCACTTCTTTGTTTTCTCTGTGTGCATGTATATATAAATAACAGTGAAGGGGGGGGGGAATTCTGTCTCCTGTAAAAACTCCATCTCTTCCTGTAGCGATTAAAAGTACCCATTTAAACATAGTGACTGCATTCCCTACCAGCACTATAAGATACCTCTCCCCCCCACTCCATTGTGAACTGCTTATAGTCCCCTTGCAGTAAAACATTCACAGCTAGCTGAATTGGTGGCGCAGTGGGCTAATGCCTCCTTAAGTAACACCAGCTGCCTGCAATTAGTGCAGGTTCGAGTCCCACCAGGCTCAAGGTTGACTCAGCCTTCCATCCTTCCGAGGTAGGTAAAATGAGGATTGTTGGGGGCAATAAGCTGACTTTGTAATAATGCCGCTTGGGGGGGGGGGGTGAAAGCCCTAATAAGCAGGCATATACATAGAATGAAGGCTATTGCTAAGCACATTTGATTTGTGCTTAGATTGTAAGCCACCCTGAGTCTTCGGAGAAGGGCGGGATATAAATGGGATTAAAATAAAAAAAAATTGATCCTGAGTGGCAACAAGGGGAGAATCTGTGGCCCAAATAACCCAGATTATTTATATTCACTGACTGTGTATCTCTAAAGATAGTACAGCTAGAATGCTGACCTAGTAGGAAAGGATCAGTAATGAGAAGAGCCTCCAGATGGGTTTATCCAAAAACATTCCAGCGTTATGCTATAATTCATACTGTGTCTGCCCCTTTCTTTGTCTAGTCTTTAAAATGCAATAGGCCAAAGATGTATTGTGTAAGTTGTGGTTCTGCTTTTGCTCAGGACTGCTTAGCAAAGCAACCAGTGCTTTGCTGGAAGTGCAGTGTACACTGTGATGGTTTGTATGCTTCAACTGTTTTCTGTTGTATCTTCAAAGCAATTTGGTTGCTTTGGTGAGCCAGGTTTTGGCCACAACAGTCTGCTGTTTGATTGCTTGATATGTTCAGTGTTGCAGAAAAACATTGTTTTGCTGCTCTAATACATTGGGAGGACAGGAAAGTAAAAGATACTTTCAAAGTCCTACATGAGTTGGGTCTCGTGTTGATGATTAGGTAATTTATTTTTATAGGATTGTAAAGATATGAATTATAGTAGTAGCCACATTTTCTTGAAATAATTCCTTTTGAATACCAATTACCTGAACAATTTCTAAAACTCTTTTGACCAGCATCCATTAGTATCTTGAATTGATTTGTGCGCTGCATCACTCTCCTAATTGGTGAGAGGAAGGCAACAGTTTGTTGGCTTGCAAAATCTCCAGGATAGATAGCAAATCTTATATAGAATAGTGACTTTAGTTGCCACCGGTAGCATATCTGCCCAAATGTCCCAAAACTCAAAAAGGAAAAAAAAGTAGTTATGCTGTTCATGAAATCAAGAAAAGGGGGAAGAATGCAGTGGAGCTGAATGAAGCTTGGGTGTGTTCTGAAAGAGCCATGGCGATGAATATATGCATGAAAGCGAAGGTGTGGGTTTAATTATGAATGACAGAGTTAAAATGTATGTTAGCAATTATATATTGGTATTACTGGATTGCCATGAGTATGAATGAAAATAGGTTGGCATTATGCTACAGTCCACAGAATGGAGTTAACAGAAAAAATCTGGAATGAATTTGGGTGAACAACGGACAACAGTTGGAACAAAAAAATAATGAGCCATTCAAAGACCCAGGAATATCTGCTTAGGAAAAGATCTGTATTTTGAATATGCTAAGAATAGATTTATTTTTGCATATGCGTGAAAAAGAAATAAAGTGATGGGGCATGCAGACAAAATAAGAAAATGCTTGAAGGAGGATTTTATAGATTTGTATAAAAATTACAATGATATGTTGAAGAGTGGAGTTAAATGTTTTTAAAGTTAGTGTCCCCCACAAAAAAAGGTTGAAAAGAAAGCTGTAAATCTTTTGATAATGTAGAAAAATAGTGAAGCTGCCAATTAAGATGGTGTGCCTAGGAAAAATTAAAATATGGAGTGGCCGTTCAACGTATTTGTGAATAATGCACTCAAATCTGAGTTGAGAAAATGCTGTTATTTTCCTACACCTAGAGAACAATGCAATTGTGTAAATGCAGCACACACACCCCCCAAAGCAGGATTAGTTTAAGTGCTTGGGAACATGTTGAGCAGAACTTTGATAGAAAAAATATGACGGTGAGCAAAAGTGCATTGATTGCTGGGGGTATGTAGATCAGGCTTATTATTTTCAGCAGGACATTGACTATGTCGATAGGACAAATATATATGTTGGTTTAGAGAAAAATCTTATCATAAAGTAAATAACTTGCATAATGAAACATTTTGCCTGAATGGACAACTGGACGCCCTTTAAATACCTTTTCTGGCCACAGACCATGGCCACGGAGACTCAAGACTTAAATCATAACATCATGGACCACAGGATGAGAACCACTGACCTAGAAGAACCAGTTGTATCATCAGTGTTTCTGAGGTCTGCGAGATAAGGCTTTAGTAATTGACAGTGACCTTCTCGTTACATCATTTATCCCCTTTCCAGGCACGTGGCATCCGTGAAGCCTTGAAGATACTGGAAAGCAAAGTGAAGGACCTAGAGAAAAACCAGACTACAATCCTGGCTTCGCCAATCCCCGATGACAGTAGGTTTCCAATGATCGTGTTTCAATCTGCCATCATATAACCTGTGGCTTAAAATATATATCTGGCACGTTGCAGGCTGTTGCAAAAATTACAGACAGAAAACTAGCTGCCAATGCTGCAGTCCCTCTTTAAAGCTATTGTGATTCAGGGTCAGCCTGTGGGTTCGGCAGTTGGGTTGGACGATTCAGAGGAGGAGGGGGGGGGGTTGGAGAGCCTGCAGAGGACAGTCCTGAGGCTTTGCAGAGCCTTCAGCCAGGCCCCTCCCATCTGGTTACGACGCAGACCCAGCTGTGTGAGCCTGACAGCATGGATGAAGATGACCCACAGCTGGCCCTGTTCAAGGACGCCTGACACAGGAGGAAGTCAATCAGGAGTAAACAGAGGAAGGCAATAGGGCACCTCGGAAGGAGGCAGAGAGAAGCCACGCCTTGAACTGTTTAAAAGGGGAATGTGTGGGAGGGCTGGTTTGCTGAAGGCAACTGTTTGAATAGCTCCTGTTTCATGGTTCGTGTTTTTGTTTTGCTCTGTTTGCTCTGTTTTGTGTCAATAAATTTGGCAGGCTTAGTTCCAGCCTCTTGCCTTTTTGTAAAGGGGTTGTCCCTGCCTTTTCTGCAGGGCCGGTAGTAGGCTGGAACAGAACAAACGCTTACCGTAGTTAAACGAGAACCGTGGCTTGAGATGAGATGGCAAAGAAAATACCCTCTTTGAGAAGAAATTAGTGGGGGAAAAGGAAACGTGCTTCAAACAGGAAACTGACACAAATGGGGCAGCAAGGAAGAAGTGTTGACCAAGAAAGCAAGAGACCTTTGGTGAGCTGAGAGTAAGAGGAATAGAAACCAGCCTGGTTGACTGTTAACAAGAACCGAAAGAAAATGAGTTGGGTTTATATCGATTGAAAAACAAGGGCAGGGAATTTGTGCCGTGAATAGAGTCAGAAGAATAGAGTTTGGCAGTAGAATTCTTAGTAGAAATATTAAGAACTGAGCTTTGGAGAGACAGAGAGAGATTACTGAAGAGAAAGAACTTTATTGCTAAGCCCATTGGTTTGTGCTTAAATTGTAAGCTGCCCTGAGTCTTCGGAGAAGGGCAGGATATAAATGGGATTAAAATAAAATAAAAATAAACTATAAAGTACAGGGAGTCCTCACTTCCTGACTGCCTTGCCAAATGACAGTTGAGAATTATGTCAGCATATAACAAAGTGTTGCAATCGACCCTTGGCGCTTGCGACCATCGTAATCCTGTGATCACCATTCGGGCGTTTCAGAACTGGCTTGAAACAAACAGCGTTAATAGAGAAGACAGAAATAAATGTGTAAACTGGTCACGTGATATTTTGCTTAGGCCACGGGTAGGCAACCTCGGCTCTTTTATGACTCATGGACTTCAACTCCCAGAATTCCTGAGTCAGCTATGCTGACTCAGGAATTCTGGGAGTTGAAGTCCATGAGTCATAAAAGAGCCGAGGTTGACTCAGGAATTCTGGGAGTTGAAGTCCATGAGTCGTAAAAGAGCCGAGGTTGACTCAGGAATTCTGGGAGTTGAAGTCCATGAGTCATAAAAGAGCCGAGGTTGACTCAGGAATTCTGGGAGTTGAAGTCCATGAGTCATAAAAGAGCCGAGGTTGCCTACCCCTGGCTTAGGCAATGGAGGCACTTAGCAACAGAACTGCCAGTAGCAATTGTGGTTACTAAGCAAGAGCTACCTATACAGTGGAAAATTAAGCAGTTATGAAACAGACTGGAATGAATAAAGGTGACAGATTTTTGCAGAATTGTTCAGGAAGAAGTGGTCTGACTTATAGTGGATTGCAGGTAGCAATAGCGCTTAGACTTATAATCCGCTTCACAATGCTTTACAGCCCTCTCTTAAGCCATTTACAGAGTCAGCCTGTTGCCCCCAACAATCTGGACCTTCATTTTACCAACCTCAGAAGGATGGAAGGCTTGAGTCGACCTCGAGCTGGTCTTGTCTGAATTGAACTCCTGGCAGTCGGCACAATTAGCCTGCAATGCTGCATTCTAAGCACTGCGTCACCACATCAGTCCTTGCTTAGCAACTGCCTCAAGACAATAACTAATTCCTAGTTACAATGAAAAGTTAACTTTCTGACTCATTGCCCGCATTTGCACACCTCTCTCTCAGTCAGAGGTTTGCCATTACAGTCAGTTGATAGGGGTCTCCTGTGTGAAATCACGAACAGTCATGATCACGTGATTTTTTTTCGCTTTGTGACTGCTTTGCTTAATTGGGTTGATGGTCCCTATTGCTGTCACTAAACGAGGACTAAATTTGTTCCCCTCATTTACAGGTAGTCCTGATTAGTTTCCCGGAGGAAAGCGTTTGGGGGAAGGGAGGGCAGTGTAGCTCAGTTCCAAAGCTTGAGAAAGTTGGATATGATGAAAAATAATACCTCCTTGAATTTTCACTGTGTTTTCTAGACATGAAGCAAGGCCTACAAAAGCTGCGTGAAGAGATTCAGCAGTTGGCAAAAGACATCAGAGCCCGTCTGAAGAGTGAGTGTGCACAACTTATGAGCTAAACAAAGAGGGATTGTATCTTGACTCTTCAGCTTGGGAATTAGTATCTAGTGCTCTGAAAAATTAAATATTTTAGTCCTCAGATCTCTCTTCCTGAAACAAGCATCACAATCTAATTAATAGCCGTTTTTTAAATTACGTAGAAATTGAGCCTACGAAGGAGGAACAAGATGAGAACAGAAATTCATTCAACAACCGAATGAAGAGGAATCAGGTGAGAAGCAAAGCAGTGGGTTGGCTGGATGGGGAAGCAAGGTGAGGAGGCGGGAATGGTCTGCATAACTCATTATGTAACATTTCTGCTTCAGCACGGGATCCTTTCCCAACAATTCTTGGATCTCATCAATAAATGCAACTCCGTACAGTCTGACTACCGAGACCGAAATCTGGAGCGCATCAAACGACATCTACAGATTAGTGAGTATTTGTGTGGTGGCCTTTGCTAGGCGCAGAAAATGCTGCATTTTAATGTCAAATCATCTCGTAGAATTGCCCCAAACCACGTGCCTGCTGTAGAAAGAGTGTGACAGCCAAAGAGACTTGGATATTTTATGGCTAAGGCAAGTCCCAGAGGGTGGCCAGGTAGCTAATGGGGCCAGATTCAAAATTTTAGTTATTTGGGACAAAGTGTTGTGACTCAGGGCCAGCCTGTGGGTCCGACAGCCGGCTCTGATGTATCGGATGACTCTGAGGGGGAGGAGGGAAACGAACCGGCTGATGATGGTTTGGAGGAGGGAAACGAACCGGCTGATGATGGTTTGGAGGCTTTGCAGAGTCCTCAGCCGGGGACCTCTTCTCAGCTGCGTGAGCCCGAGAGTGCGGAGGAAGATGACCCACAGCTGGCCCTGTTCAAGGACGCCCGACGCAGGAGGCAGTCAAGCAGGAACAAACAAAGAAAGGCTGCAGGACTCCTCGGGAGGAGGCTCAGGGAGACCACGCCCTGAGCTCTCTATAAAAGGAGTGTTTGGGGAGGGGCTGGTTGCTG
Organism: Vipera berus; assembly: GCF_964194415.1. Taxonomy (NCBI): domain Eukaryota; kingdom Metazoa; phylum Chordata; class Lepidosauria; order Squamata; family Viperidae; genus Vipera; species Vipera berus. Next base: position 49,737,143 of record NC_138210.1, read on the forward strand.
AAAGCAACTTTTCCGCTTGAGAAGACAAGCTCTAGTGTTTTTGTTAACTGCGTAATTAAATCTTGGCAGAAGCCTTTTAGCCTTGGACGCTTTCCAGTCTCTTCTTTTCGAATAGGGGTTGCGAGAAGAGGGCTGGTTCAGAACACAAAGATACGTAAAGGTAAAGGTTCCCCGCACATGTGCGCTAGTCGTTTCTGACTCTAGGGGCCGGTGCTCATCTCCGTTTCAAAGCTGAAGAGCCAGTGCTTGTCCGAGGACGTCTCCGTAGTCATGTGGCTAGCTTGACTAGACGCCAGAGGCGCACAGAATGCTGTTACCTTCCCACCGCAATGGTCCCTATTTTTCTACTTGCATTTTTTACGTGCTTTCGAACTGCTAGGTTGGCAGAAGCTGGGAAGAGTAACAGGCGTTCACTCTGCTACGTGGCACTCGGGATTTGACCCGCCAAAGTGCCGACCTGATTGACAAGCTCAGCGTCCTAACCCACTGAGCCACCGCGTCCCTTAAAGATACCTAAACTCCCCTAAATTCAGCTGAAGATGTTAGCCTGGTAATGAAATGTTCGGAAACAAACCCACAAGCTCGGAGAACGAACCTTCACCCTCATCCTACACCTGAGCTACAGATATTTGCCACTATTGCAAATAAAGATACCTGTTAGAGAATCTCAGTTACAGATCTGGTCAGTCACAGATTATCATGCATTTATGAGAAATCTGGCAACTGCTCACAGATGGGCCTTCTTAACGATGGTGCCTCCTCCATTCTAGAATGTTCTTTCTCTGGACATTTGAGAGACACCTTCTATAGCAACTTTTAGGGTTTTATAAAGAATACATTACATTCCTTTAATATATTAGCATTATATACTTTTATTGATGCTTTTGTATTTTTTAAAGTAATTTCATTAAAGATTATAATTGCAACAATAAAAACTAATACAAACTGGAAGAAAGTAAAAAAGTAGAAAACATAAAAGTGCCAAGGAAAAGAAAAAAATGTAGAAGAAAAGAATAAAGAAAAAGAAATATATAAAGAAATGACTTCCAGCCTTCATCACAAGTATAAACAATTTTAATAATTTTTCACCTCTTACTTTACAACCAATGATCTCTTCATCCCATGTTCCATTTCTTATCTATAAATAAATCCATAAAGCAACATCATTTCAGTCCTGGTATCAGCAAAAGTCTTTTAAAAGTTGTCAGAAATAACATAACTGTTTTAACCTTGATCATATAAACCAACTTCGTATTCCTTTCTTTTTCTTCTTTTAGTCCACTCAAGTACTCTTGTAGAATTAATTCTTATTTCCTTTTTAACCCTTCCCACAAGATTTATCCAAGCTTTAACTAACCTCTTTTGTAAATCTAATATGACAGAATTATCCAGATCACTTTATTATTTGTAATTCTCTTTTAACTTTTAAAATATCAATGAATTACATTTTTATGTCTGATGAAACAACTTTTTCCATGTCATTCTTGTATCCTGTTAATTGTAGATCTCTTTCAGTGTCTCTGTCTTGTCAGATAAAACTTGTTTCTCTTCTGTCATTTCTTCCAAAATATTTTTTTGGACATGGCTTATCTATAGAAGCAAATATCACTATTAACGTTGTTGATATTAATTTTTGATTTCATTTTTGAAAAACATCCCTCAATATTTCCAGTGTTAAAATATTTTGCATTGTTCTGTGGTGGTTAAATCAGGTTTATGTATTTTCTTTAATTAAATCTTTAGCTGCCTTTTAAGTCCAATTTTTAAAATCTTTTATCTCTTTCTGCTCAAAAGTAGTCTACTTCCCTATGGGAAAAAATTCTTATAATTAATTACAAAATATTATTTCCAATTTGTCTGGATCCTTTCTAAAATCAGCGTTTTGCTATTTATTTCAAATTCCTTAAGCTTTTAGTTAATTATTTTTCTTCCATTAACGATTGAAGGCAGACCCACCCGGGGTTTTCAGATTTGTCAATCCAAAGGTTCCAATAGCTGAAAAGTAGTTAATACACAATTTTCTGATTAGAAAAAAGTATGTGAACTTAGTATCTTTTTAAAGGGGCCAACCACAGTTTGAGCAAAATGTCTACCTCATCTCCCAGTAGTCAAAACCCACCCGAGACTGTTATTTTGAGGTTTCCTCACAAGGAGCAACTGGAGCTCTTGTGGGAGTCACCTCTCTTTCTCTGGAGAGGTTAATAAAACCAATCTACTCACCAGGGTTTCATTGCTTGTCACGATTGTCAATTTTACTTTCCAGGAGCCATCCTCAGCCCACCATTTCATCCTCCAGAAGTCACTATTTTTACTGTAAATTGCTTCCAGATGCTTCAGTGTAGGAAGCATATTTAAAAAATGCATTAGATAAGTAAGGGAGAATGTCCAAATGAGATATATCCTATTTTCTATACTACTTCTCTTTAAAGAGAGAGCAGTTAAAAAGCAGGAATGCTGTGTTCTATTTCATGAATAGAATGACCATTAATTTAACTGAAAAAGGGGTTTTTTTTTACTCTTAGCTCTGTCAGTGAATATAGAAATAGAAAAATTATGCAGAACAAACGTATGCAAATTTAATGTGCGTTAATGCATTTTAAACGCAATTTTTTTTTCTTGGAAAAGAAGCTTTTTTTTTATTAGAGTTTTACAATATTTTACAATATATCCCCAAATCCCTCCCACCCCAACCCCCCCACTTCCCCCCCCTCTTTTAAAAAGAGGCTTTTTAAAAATGCGTGGCCCTGTAGCCTAAGACACAGGAGCATACTGTAATGTAACCCTGAGACCTGCCCATCTGAGAAATTAAGGGAACATTCTGGAAGGAAAATGAAGCATTCCGTTGCCAGCCTGTTCCATTTTGTGATTTGCTGTCAAATCCCCACCCAACATAATTGTTTGGATGTCCATGTGTGAACTCCACCGTTGAAGAATATCACATAATTTTCCAGCATCTTAAAGCTGGCCTAAGTAGTCTGTTTAAATTCAATTTATACATCCGATACGTTCTTTGTAGGCCTGGGTACAGTCAAAGACAAGATAGGCCATAGCATGCTAAGAACAGCTAGGCCCCTGTAAAGCTCAAAACTAGCATTGGCAGGTTTCCAGTTGTGAAACTGGAAACCTGCCTTCATCCAGGAAGAAGATGGATACACTTTCACTTCTTTGTGGCTGATCTCGGGCATCAACCTACCAAAAGTGGGAGAACATACCACCTAGTCTAGTCCAGGGCTTTTCAAACTTTTCACCCATTGTACCACTTTTAGGATATGGCAACATCCGAGTACCACCAGTCGCCTAGCAAGGGGTTAAAAACTTGACGACCCAAAAAAAAAAGGAAAAAAGTGATGAAGTACAGGTGGTCCTCGACTTACAATAGTTCGCTTAGTGACTGTTGGAAGTTACAATGGCACTGAAAAAAGTGCCCCCCCAAGCCACAGCCGAGCAAGACACCTGCCTGCCCGCCTGGCAGCGCTCTTCCTCCTGTCGGAGGTTTTCATTGTGAGCATTTATGTTGAGGATTGGCAGCGGGGGTGGGGGGTGTTTGGTTTTTATTCCCCGCCTCTGCTGGGTGGTTGCAGCAGGTTTTGGTCACTTCACATGACCCTGGGACACTGTGACCGTCATAAATATGAATCAGTTGCCAAGTATCTGAATGTAAATCACAAGACCCTGGGGATGCTGTAACATTCCAGCTGATCGGCGCTTCTTCTGGGCTCAGTAGAAGCACCAGGATCAGCGTTGAGCTCCAGCTGGAACCTGGCACTGATCCTGGGGCTTCCACTGAGCCCTGACAGTCCTGCAGCTCCAGCCATCTCTCGCTCAGGCTTGTGCGGTGCTGCCACCGGTTCAGCTCATTCCCCTCCCCCGCTATCACTTTTCTTGGATGGTCACGTACCACCTGCCAGGTGCCAATGTACCACAGGTGGTTGAAAAGCCCTGGTCTAGTGTGTTCTTCAACAAGGTGGAAAGGCACCAGTCCGACAAGGAAAGGGTAAATGCCTGTTTTATAGTTCAGTACCTGGGGCTGAAGGACACAGAAGGACAACCTAGAATCATAAGACTGGAAGAGACCTTGGAGGTCTTCTAATCCAACCCTCTGCCCAAGACAGACAGGAAGAGGCTGCCTCTTAACATTGTCAAAGCAAAAACATCCAGTGTTTGCAGCGTTGACACATACCATCCCAGACAGAATCTTTTCTTGAAAACCTCCAGTCCCAAAAATTGCGTGTGCCATTAGTCTCCTATTGGTAGCCCTTTGAAGCCCATTTGACCATGATTTCTTAAAAAACCAAAAAGCACTGTTTCTCTTTTGAGGAGAAAAGTAGAAGCTTATCCAATGTAAGCCATAAAGAGAGAGAGAGAGAGAGAGAGAGAGAGAGAGAGAGAGAGAGAGAGAGAGATCACAGTTAAATGCCTGTCCCTTCTCAAAACGTTGGATACATTCTTCCTGGAAGGAAATTTGCTAACGTTTCTAGGGTTATCTTTTATGTTCCACCTCTAAATGTTCAGATTTGTAAAGCCCCTCAGCAATGTGTGCTATTTATATATTAGCCAAGAGATTGTCCCTCAGATAGGTAGTATCTGAAGGCTAATGCCATCCTTTAAAGCAGCGGGCCACCCCCACCCCAAACCCTTTTGGGCACCAGGGACCGGTTCCACGGAGAAAGGTTTTTCTGTGGCCTGGAAGGTGCTTGGTTTTGGGTGCTGCCTGCATCCCGCGGGTGGGGCTTTGCTTGTTTGTGCCGCCCAGTTTCTGGCGTGCCATGGACCGGGGCCGGGCCATGGACCGGGGTTTGGGGACCCCTGCTTGAAAGCACTATTTCTTAACCTTGGCAACTTCCAAGATGTGTGAACCAACTCCTAGCATCAAAAAAGTCAAAACAACTACATTTAAAATCACAATCGCAGTCATCTCGGCACCTCTGTAGCAAACGAAAAGAAAGCAAAAAAGCAACAAACGCTGATGTCACCCAGTTGTGAAATGCAGAGAGGGTTTTATCCCTAACCTTATCGGGTTCTCTGCCTTCCAGCTACGCGGTTTGCCACAAGAGGGCATTGGGGTGCAGACAACCTCAAAATCCCAGTGCACCCCTTGACTTTTGGGTCTTATGCTTCAGATATAGCCCCAGCCTTTTTGGGGATTCTGTTCACAGGGCAAAACAAGTGTCAGACTGCTGGGAAAAAGATACTTCGAACTTCCATTCCCCTTTTCTGGTGGGAGATTGAAAAGCCTCTTGCTTCTTGATAGTGACACTGTGTTTTTTTTTTAATTCCCTCCAGCTGGTAGCACGGTGGTATCTGATGAAGAGCTGGATCAGATGCTGGAGAGCGGGCAGACTGAAGTATTTATTTCAAATGTGAGTGTCAGAATATTGGGTCCTTTGAAAGGAGGGAAAGGGCCCTAAACAAGGGGATTAATCTACGTCACCCTTTTTCATGCAGCTCATGAAGGACACACAAGTGACAAAGCAGGCTCTGAACGAGATCGAAACCAGACACAGTGAAATTCTGAAACTGGAGCGCAGTATCCAGGAGCTGCATGACCTGTTTATGTTCCTGGCTACAGAAGTGGAGCTGCAAGTATGAAGTGGGAGAGAGGGGGGATTGGGGTGGGGGGTGGGGGGATGCTCTGGTCAGACTTTGTTGAATCTGTTCTGTTCCAGCCTATGACCGGCCCTGTTTGTGTGTCAGGGACAACCCCTTTTTCCTTTTTACATTCAATAGGCTGGAAAAACCCAACCCAAATTTATTTACAGTTCAAACAAAAAAAGCAACAGAATGTGTCCTTCAATAAATGAATCAAAATATCAAACAAGAGTCAACAAACAAGAGTTAAACAGAAGTAGCAAAAACAGACCAGGAATTCCCTTAGAATGTCTCCAAACAGTTGCCTTCAGCAACCAGCCCCACCCACACCTTCCCCTTTTATTATCTGTTCCAAGGCGTGGCTTCTCACTGCCTTCTCCTCTCACTGAGGTGCCTCATTGATTTTCTCTTGTCTGCTCTGCTGGATTGCCTTTTGCTTCTAGCGTCTCTGAACAGATTCAGCTGTGACTCCTCTGAGTCCAACACCACCTCCTCATACAGCTGAGCCTCATGAGGAACATGACTGGAGGGGCCAGGCTGAAAGTCCTGCAGTGCATCAGAGCCTCCCTCTGACACCAAAGGCTGTCCAAACCCCTCCTCCTCCTCCTCAGATTCATCGGACTCAGCTGCTGGGAGCATAGGCTGACACTGAATCACGACAGAATCAGACCTTTAGCCCGATCACCTTAGTCGGGTTGACACTGATCACCTGTAGGTTGTTGTGATGTCAGGGATCTTTTCCCAGGCTTCTTTGGAGATGTTAACATCTTTGGATTTCTTGCCTGAAAGGGATATGCAATACTTCCCCAAAGAGAGAAAGGAATCTCTCTGCAGTCCTCTGATTCCCTTTATTACTTGTCCTGACTGTCGAGCCCTGTGGGCCTGACACTCCATGGGGGGGGGAGGGCGACCTCGCACGCTGGCCTTGCGCCTCCTTCCTATCCGGCCTTGAGCAGCCTCTGTCTGGGGCCTACTGCCAGGCAGCCGTGTCGCTTGCCCGTTCCCCCTGCTGTCGTCGGCCTTCCTGGTCGTCCCTATACGTCGGCCGGTCTCTAACCGCTTCCAGGACTCAGTGGCCGCGTCTGCGCAGATGGACCATCCGGTCGGGCCTGCCGAGTGCCAGCTGCTCCCTGCGTCCTTGGCCACCTGCCAGCTGCTTCCAGGAATGCTGGCAGGCACGGCCGAACGAATGGACCCTCCTGCCGGGCCTGCTGACTGCCGGGCGATACCTGGGTCCTCAGCTGCCTGCCGGCTGCTTTCGGGGACCCGGGCAGACGCGGCTGAGCAACCGGACCCTCCTGCCAGGCCTGCCGCCAAACAGCTGTTCCAGAGTGCGGGACCGGACTTCCTCGGGTTTGCGGAGGGTGGTTTGGGGCGCGAATCCTCTGGTGTGGTTGGGTGCAGTGGGGGTGGGCACCTGGGCTTAAGGGTAGGGGTTACCTGGTGTACTTACCTGGTTGGGGGTGGCATGCCGGATAGGGGGGAGACAGGTTGACACACGCGCGTGGGGATGGCGTCTGGGGATAGCAGCAAACAGAACTGTAGGGGTGGAGGAGGGTTTATATGGATGTGTGGGTGGATGTTGGTCTGTGGCGTGAGGGCGGAGCCCTTGTACCTGATGGCTATGTAAGCATTGGGAGCGATGTGCTACCAACGCTGACTTTGTTTCCACTGGAGCTGAATAAAGCAACCTCTGTTTTGTCACACGTTCCTGCTGGAGTTTCGTGTTTGCTTCTTTCTGAGGACGTGAATTGACACTGACTTTCTACAAGCATCCAGTCTCCTTCCCATCAGTTGTCAAGTAGACTTCCTGCGTGTGCTTTCTAGGAGGTTTTACTCACTGGTAGTGATGCAAAAGTTGAGCTGCTACTGTCAATGCTGCAAACATTGACATATTTTTGCTCTGACGATATAAGAGACAGCCTGTTACTTTAAATTGCTTCGCTTTGGGGGGGAAACGTCAACCGGATGTTTTGAGAAGTTTAGAAAAGCCCAGTGTACAGAATGGGAAGTGAAACCTCATATGTAAAACTAATTGGGATAATGTGATTTATGACGTGTAGATAAGGGCGGGGATTGTGTGTGTGTTACGATGGGTTTGGGGGGAGGAGATCACTTTTTAGATAAATAATGCTTGGAATTTGTTTGAACTGTCTCATTTATCGGAACCATGACAGCTACGTTTGAACATTTTTGAGCTGTCATTGGTTGGCTTTGTTTTCACTTGGCCACCAGTTGTTCCATAATCCCGCAGCTGGCCTGCAGAAGCACCACTTTAGTCTCTCTTCTTTTCCTGCCCATCTCTGCCCGAAAGCTTCTTATCTAAATGCCCCCTTTTGATTCCATTTAGGGAGAAACGATTGACAGGATAGAGAAGAACATTCTAGACTCTGGGGACTACGTCAAGAAAGGGCAGCAGCACCTTCACACAGCTCAGGAGAATCAGAAGAAAGCTCTCAAGGTAAGCCGCGCCTCCCCCCCCCAATCTTCAGCCCGTACATGTGGCCCCTCAAAGTACGACTACAACTCAGCCCGAACTTTCTGTTGCTAAGCGAGTCATTTGTTAAGGGAGTTTTGTCCCATCTTTCTTGCCACAGTTGTTAAGCGAATCCCTGCGGTTGTTAAGTTAGTAACGTGGTTAAGTGAATCTTGGTTTCCCCCATTGACTTGGCTTGTCAGAAGCTCGCAAAAAGTGATCGCGTGACCTCCGGGACACTGCAGCCGTCATCAATATGAATCCTTTGCCATGGGTTTGGATTTTGATCCAAACTGACAGGGATTCTAATTATGATTTTAATTTTTTAACTCTAATTTTTAATTTATTTTAATTTTAATTTTAATTTATTGTACAGAGGCCTTTAATTTTAATTTTATCTTAACTTCTGTATTTATCGTATGTTATTGTTGTTAGCCGCCCTGAGTCCTTCGGGAGATAGGGTGGCATATAAGTCCCAATAATAAATAAATAACCCGCGGGGATGCTACAGCGGTTGTAAGCGTGAAACACCGTCCTATGGCACTTTTTTCCCCCCAGTGGAGCTGTAACTTCGAATGGTCACTAAAAGAACTGTTATAAGTCGAGGATTACCTGTATTAAGTACGCACGTTCTGTAAAATGCAATACCTTTCAGCTTGTCTCATACAAGGGTCAACTCTTCTGGGAGTTTTTTTCTTTCAATTTTGGGTGGGGCGGGAAACATTTGGAATCCCTGCAGTCCCCAAATAGCTAGTAGCACATGGTGGAATCTCAGGGAGACGAAAGGTGAGTTGAGTTCCTTTGCTTATTCCCTGAAGCTAGCAGAGAAAGGAATCCAGTATAGCAGGAGCTGAGATGCTTCCCCATCTGTATCTCTTCACCCCTTTTTTGCCTTCTCTCTGTTTTGGGGCTCTGCAGAAGAAGTTCATGATTGGCATCTGCTTGACTATCACAGCATTCATCATCATCATCATCATCATCCTGGCCATTACGATTTAGAAGGACTTCCCACTGCTGTCTTCCTTCACGCTGCACGATCAAAGCCTGGTGGTACGTACAAAGAGATGAAACCCCCCCAAAATGCGGCTGGGTTAAACTTGGTTGGCCCGCTGAGCAGGCTTGAACCAGAGACCTGGTGACGAGATGCATCCCTAAAAGTGCTTTATATTATACTTTACTAAATTATATTCAAATTACAGATTACATAAATGTGAGCAAAAGAAAAGGGCCGCAGCCATTTAACTAGACACATTGCTGAGATGGAGACAGATTAGATAGATAGATAGATAGATAGATAGATAGATAGATAGATAGATAGATAGATAGATAGATAGATAGATAGATAGATAGATAGATAGATAGATAGATAGATAGATGATAGATAGATAATAGATAGATAGATAGATAGATAGATAGATAGATAGATAGATAGATAGATAGATAGATAGATAGATAGATAGATAGATAGATAGATAGATAGATCTACTGTATATCTATATCTATCTATGTATATAGATATAGGTGTGTGTGTGTGTGTGTGTGTTTCCTTAGTGTCCCAGGTCTGGAAGGAGTTGAAAACCTTGGAAAGGTTTCTTGTACCAGTTAGGCACCTGAGAAGAAAGAAAGATAGGTAGGTAGGTAGGTAGATAGATAGATAGATAGATAGATAGATAGATAGATAGATAGATAGATAGATAGATAGATAATGATAGATAGATAGATAGATAGATAGATAGATAGATAGATAGATAGATAGATAGATAGATAATGATAGATAGATAGATGATAGATAGATAGATGATAAATAGATAGATAGATAGATAGATAGATCTACTGTATCTATCTATCTATCTATCTATCTATCTATCTATCTATCTATCTATCTATCTATCTATCTATGTATATAGATATAGGTGTGTGTGTGTGTGTGTGTGTGTGTGTGTTTTTCCTTAGTGTCCCAGGTCTGGAAGGAGTTGAAAACCTTGGAAAGGTTTCTTGTACCAGTTAGGCACCTGAGAAGAAAGAAAGAAAGATAGATAGGTAGATAGATAGATAGATAGATAGATAGATAGATAGATAGATAGATAGATAGATAGATAGATAGATAATGATAGATAATGATAGATAGATAGATGATAGATAGATAGATAGATGATAAATAGATAGATAGATAGATAGATAATGATAGATAGATGATAGATAGATGATAAATAGATAGATAGATGATAGATAGATAGATAGATAGATAGATAGATAGGTAGATATATCTACTGTATCTATCTATCTATCTATCTATCTATCTATCTATCTATCTATCTATGTATATAGATATAGGTGTGTGTGTGTGTGTGTGTGTGTGTGTGTGTGTGTGTGTGTGTTTCCTTAGTGTCCCAGGTCTGGAAGGAGTTGAAAACCTTGGAAAGGTTTCTTGTACCAGTTAGGCACCTGAGAAGGCTAGGGGTGGGCAGCTGCGGCTCCTTTGCAACCTGTGGGCCAACTCCCAGAATTCCATGCTGGCTCAGGAATTCTGGGAGTTGGAAGTCCATAGTTCATAAAAGGGCCAGAGTTGCCCGCCCCTATATTAGAGCTTTTCAGTTGGGGTCAGAATGGAAATAGTGACACTCTGGAATTGTTTTTCTTTTCTTTTTTTTTTTTAGGATTTCTGCTGGGCTGCATCTCTATCCTGGAATTGTTCCCCCATCACTGGGGAGGCCTTTGCACTACAGATGACTGGTAGGGCCCCTCCAGTCCTGAAAGCACATGCTGCCTACGCCTAGAAACCTCCCCTACGTTCAAAACCATGTTCAGATGCCTATAACGGTCGTAATCTAGAAGACGGTCTCTGCTGCTTTGGTTCTGACCTTTCCGGCTTATTTTTGAAAGGTTTTCCTCGATGTATATTGTAGTCCTGACTCAACCTTATAGAAACTGTAATCGGTCACTTCCACGAAAGAGTCCTCGAAAGAAAGAATCCTTTTTTTTTTTGGTTTATTCTTGTAAAGACGCAACAAAGCAACTTCACAAGCAAGCCTAGTTTTCCTTTACTGATCATGGCACTTCCCCCCCCCCCCCCGAGACTGGCTTCAGCACCTTCCTCAACCTGTCACAGTTCGTGCCGTGTCACTTTTTTAAAAATGGCTCCTCCCCACACAAAACATTGTATGTTCACCAGAGAGCAAAGGAAGATAAAGAATATTCTGCAGAGGTTGGAGCAGATCCTTGATCCTTCCCACCCTATGCTTAGCCATGCAGGGGGAAATCTACTCTTCATCCTGAGCTGATTTGTTGGATTTTTCTCCTTGTCTTGGAGAACACAGCCTATTTTGATACAAGATGGCAGATGAATGCATCCTGGTTTATTCTCGGCTGAAATATTGGGGTTGCCAAGCTATTTTCCAATAACCCTTATGGCTTTTGCTATGTCTTTTCTCCACCTATGTGCCTTGGGAATCGTGCGTGGACAACTTTTGGTCGTGACCACAATTAGTTCATTCTCTCTCTTGGATCTTTTAGTCCTGATAAATAACCCAGTGCCAACTTTAAAAGGATTGCGAGTGAACTATACAAACTTTGGCCCTTGTGGGATTTGCAGAGATCTGGAATCCAGGTGGCCTAAATATCATGTTCAGAGGACCAGGTTAAATCAAGGTCCCCCAAACATTCTAGCAAGGAGTAACAGTCAAGTCATCTGTTGTCTTTCCCCACGCAAGTGTAGCTAAATTGTTGGAAAATCATGATACAAGTGGAAATTAGGATCTCCTGGTCCTGTTTCTAAAAATCTAGTACTTTTGTATTTTGAAAAAAAAATTAAGAGAATTAAGCTTTCCCCCCCCCCCAATTGCCTTGAAGTCTCAATGTACTCAAAAGCAGACCGACACAAATTATTTTGTAATATAAAAATAAAAGCACTTTTAAAAAACAGTTACAAAGTAGTTTGTCTCCTTAAACCCTAAAGAGAGGCACTTCTTCTCAATCAGATCTTCAGAGGCCCTGGCTTCCAGCTACTGCTACTAAATGCTAGGTTGGTCTATAATGAGGTCTCCCTCATTTGTGATTTAGAAATGAGATGATTTAATCATAGATGAGAGGACCAATCTGGCATGTATTGCCAAGACCTGGCTGGGTCCAGAAGTGGGAAAGGACATTTCAGAAATGTGCTCAGTGGAGGTATCAAGTGTGGTAACAGCCAAGATGTCGGGCATGAATAACGGATGTGGTGATGGTCACCTGGAAGTCTCTCGGGAGCTTTGTTCCAGATTGCTGGATGTGAGACCCTGTCCATTTCAGTCAGGGTCTATGGATCATTTGGGATTTGCTATTGCATCAAAAAGGGACGCGGTGGCTCAGTGGGTTAGGACGCTGAGCTTGTCGATCTGAAGGTCGGCAGTTTGGCGTGTCGAATCCCGAGTGCCGCATAACAGTGAGCGCCTGTTACTCGTCCCAGCTTCTGCCAACCTAGCAGTTCGAAAGCACGTAAAAACGCAAGTAGAAAAATAGGGACCACTACGGTGGGAAGGTAACAGCGTTCCGTGCGCCTTTGGCGTCTAGTCATGCCGGCCACATGACCACGGAGACGTCCTCGGACAAGCGCTGGCTCTTCGGCTTTGAAACGGAGATGAGCACTGGCCCCTAGAGTCGGAAACGACTAGCACGCATGTGCGGGGGAACCTTTGCCTTTACCTTTACCTATTGCATCAAAAGCCTTCCTTTTGCAAAGAAACTTCCATACCTGAGCTGCTGGACTCCATTGCTAGATGACGCTTGCAAGAAGCCATAGCTGGGTCTACAAATAGACCATCTCCTTGTCTTCTTTGTACAGGTTCAGCAAGATAAACTAGAAAACATGATACAATTGCTGCATAAAAGGGACCCTCAAATTTAACAAAACGTTATCATCTGAACTAGATACCAGCAGATTGATTTCAAGGATATGTACTGGGATTTGAGAGTTACCAGATATGCAGCATCAGTCAAGGATCAAAAGACACTTATCGAAGATGAAAGATTACTTGAATTTAGTGGCTGGGAAAGCAGAACTTCCTGCTTCCAACCAGCACCAGGTTTTAAGATTTAGGGAGTAGCTCATTATAGAACGGGCTCTCCAAACTTGGCAACTTTCAGACCTGTGGGCTTCAACTTCCATGCTGGCTGAGGAATTCTGGAAGTCCACAAGTCTTAAAAGTTGCCAAGTTTGGTGAACTCCTGTTATAGAACAAAATACTTAGCTTCTACAGCCAGTAGTTAGGTGGGTGCAAGGATGCTGCTAATATACTTCATCTGAATGCAGAGTTTTATATTGAACGGGCAACCTTGAGGGCTGAGGCCTAAATTTATATGGACCCACCACTTCCATAGTGCAGTGATGATACAAATGTGGGTGAGATCAGAAATTGTTATGCTGAGTGAGTAGGTTATGGAATTTTTTTAATAGATTACATTAGACCTATTGTAGGATGTTTCTGGACCTCAAAATGCGTGGATCCAATATCTGACAACTAAGATAATCTGTATTGTTGTTTTTTTACTGTGGGCACACTGGCACACATTAAAAATGAAATTCTGTTGCCTGTTCTCAAAAGTACACATACATAACACACATAAACATAACATATACATACATATGCATACGTACCTACATCCTTACATATAAATATTTGTCATTCTCCATCTTGAATACATAGCAGAAAGAGGAAGCTTGAGAGTTCACAAGGTTGATACTGTATGGGACAAAACTGCGACTGAATCTGGATGTTCTGCTTCGGATACCACAGAGCCCCCTCCTCCCAGAAGGTAACAAGGAAAAACAGGTCATGAAGATCTGTAGCGTTCCAGACAATCCTGCGTACCCTACTCAAGCAACGCTTATGTGCCACGTCCTGGATGGAAGGGAGGGAACTGCCAATAATCTTTTCTGCATTCCTCACTACTTCCTTCACCGCCTTCCTGTCTGAAGCAGTGATGCTTCCAAACCAGACTAATGCAATATGTGTGGCCAAAGATGCAAAAGTAGTTTTGGGATTGTGCAGCGCTGCACCCATAAATTATGGGTGTGCATATTTTTTTTATCCCAGCTTTCCCCTGCTGGATAGTGATGAATAGAATTCCATGCTCAAATATCCACCAACCTGCAAAATGCCTGGTGGGGAAAAAAACCCTGAGTGCCTCTTAAAATTACTGTCTAGCTTTTTCCTGTGCAGGATTGGTAGCAGAAGAGTAGCAATTGGGTTAGGTTGGTGAAGAGAAACAAACCTTTTGTTTTAATACCTGTTTTCTTCAACACTTTTAGGTGGGGAAAAAAACAACCAATTCTGCCACCAGTAGGTCTGATGTGTCACATTTCTTTCCATTTCCTGACTTGGTCTCATACAGGATACCAAGGGGGGGAAATAAACTGTGATGTGGCTTTTTGGTTTCCATCTGATGCTTGTAAAAGAGGCTCTGGTAACAGTAATTTCAAATAAGTTGTACTTTTACCTCGCTCTTAATGTCCCCCCTGCGCTTTAGTGTTCAAAAATGCCTGGATATGTGTAATCCTGCATCTGTGAGATTGCTTTGATTGTTGTCCTCCAAGCAGTTGTGTGAAATGGTTAGTATGATTTATTAATGGAGACTTACGTCAAACAAAGACAGCCATCTCTGGAGAGTCACCATCTTGTCATTTGTCTTGACTCCCACCACCCAAGCCAATTTTGCAGGAAACTTTGAGTAAGTGCTGCTAAATGTTAAAGAGGTTTCATTTCTCCTCAACTCTCAGTCTGGGTGAATTAATGTTAAATTATTGTATGTGAAACATAGGTTGCTACCACTTTTCCTTCCCCATTTGCAAAACCGAACGATCCAATACTCATCTTTTCATGTTCTTATTTTGCATAATCATTTCCATCCTCTGTGTCTCTCTGTGTGTGTGTGTGTGTGTGTGTGTGTGGCCATGATTTTAAAAATAATGGGTGAAGCTGGAAAAATCAATTTGATTGCAATTAATTTTTGTTAAAATTAAATCAATACAATACAAAATTAAATGAAGTTAAATACTCTGATTATTTAGCAATTCTCATATTTCTGTCACATTAAAAATAGCAGTTGGGTAACAGCTTTTGCAAGTGTTATTGGGACCACACCTAAATGTGTGTAAAAAGACAAGAAATGGATGTTTAAGACTACTAGTGCCCTAGATTAAACCTAGCTTTTACTGCTGTGTTGAGTGCACTGCATAAGCACTCTGCTGAAGCAGAACTGAGGAATCAAAAAAGGCCCCAGGGTTTTTTAAAAACTTTATTAAAATTCTACACATAAAGATAAACATTAAAAACAGTACAGAACATAATACAGAAACTTAAACCTGCAAATACAAAACTAAATATGCAACTTAAAAATATACATTCTAACTCACAGTTCACTGTCCTCATGGATCCATTAACAATTTCTTATTCTTTCATACTTTTTAAATCACCATTTACATTTTCTGTATTCTCCCCTTATTTATCTATCAACCCATTATCATCAAGCTATTTTTCTCTGATTTTGTAATATAACCCTTAAACATCCTCCGGTCTTTAATAAAATCTCCTGTAAATTTCTCTCTTATTGGATGTACCAGTTTTGCCATCTCTGCTACGGCCATAATTTTAAGTATCCAATGTTCAATATTTGGGACTTCTTTATTTTTTCCATTTCTACACCAGTAATAACCTTGTCACGGTGAGCTTATATAACAATAAGGCACTGTGTTTTTTACTCAGTTCTTCCATAGACTAATAAGCGCATTTCTGGTTTCATCTGAAAAGGGATTCCTATAATTTCCATCAGTATTCTGTCCACCATGTATGATCATAGGTTACATCCTTTTTTCTGCATTTCCAACATTTACTTAAAATGTTCTTACACATTTTGGTATTAACTTTCACAGGTGTCAAATGCCATCTGTGCATCATTTGGCAACATTTTCCTCTTAAATTATTGCAAAGTAAATATATTTTACCCACATTTCCCCCCAAATACCATGCCAATACCATGCCAAGAACTTAGCATCTATGTAGTATTACATTCTTTAACTTGTTCAGCTTCCGTGTCAGAATTTAACAGCAATTTATATACTGTACATTCTCGCAATCACATGTTACTCATCTTTGCGTAATTCTATTTCAGATTCATTCATGCTCCCATCAATGCCTCCTTGTTTCCTGTCTTTTTCAAATTGTGCCAAAAAGGGCTCAAAGATTTGATTCAAGATGATCTAGACTTTCTTTTTTCCTCTTGGCTGTATTTAAAGTTTTAAAAATACATATTGTGCAATGTATTCTTGATACAGTATTTTTGAAGATTCTTAAAATTTATTTGTAGGGATTTAATGTATTAATTTGGAGGTTTCCTTGAGAAAATGATTTCCCTTGCTCCCCTTTTTTAATTGCAAAAGCTACAAATGTATTTTATTTTATTTTTATTTTTTTAATTTTAATTCCATTTATATCCCGCCCTTCTCCGAAGACTCAGGGCGGCTTACAAGCTTAGCAGTAACCTTCATTCTATGTATATGCCTGCTTATTAGGGCTTTCACACACACACACCCAAGCGGTATTATTACAAAGTCAGCTTAATTGCCCCCAACAATCTGGGTCCTCATTTTACCTACCTCGGAAGGATGGAAGGCTGAGTCAACCTTGAGCCTGGTGGGACTCGAACCTGCACTAATTGCAGGCAGCTGGTGTTACTTAAGGAGGCATTAGCCCACTGCTCCACCAAGGCTCTTTTTAATTTTCCACATTTACGTTTCTGACAAAGTACACTTTTAAAATCAATCTAGGACAAGTTTTGCCTGTTGAAATTTACTTTTCATGGATTCAATGCGTTTTCCATTCTTTAAAAAGTGTAGAACGCAAGGATGCAAGTTACCTTGGAAAGTTCAACTATTCCCCTTCTGTGTTGTGAGATTTAGAATACAACTACACACTGAAGAAGTACTAATTAAGAAAATTTTAGAGTGTGCAGAAATGGATAGATTGACTTTAAAGATTAAAGAGAAAGAAGACTCAGTGTACTTTAGAACATGGGATAATTTCTATCAATGGCTAGAAAAACGAGTTAGAGAGAAAGGAATGTGATATGTAATTTTGAATATATATTAGCAAGAAGAAGGCTATTGAGTGATTAATTAACGTATTGTTTATGATAATTAACTATGTCTATTATTGTTTAACACATGAACCCAGACATTATGCTGTTTGCTAACTATTGAAAATGTTATTTGGAAAAACCCCAACCCTAGCCCTAATCCTAATCCTAATCCTAATCCCAACCCTAACCCCGACATCATCTTATTCCTAACCCTATAAAAATAATAAAATCTATACATAAAAAAGGAATACAACTACCAACTCATCTTTATGAACATGCAGCTAAATTAACATCAGGGGAGGATTTAAAGCATGAAATGAGCAGGGCAATATTTGGGTTGCCAATTTGGGAAGAGTATATTTTCTAGATCAGTTAATTGGATCAAGTTACAGATTACTGTTGTTTGAGGACTGTCAATCCCAAGCAGTATTTCATTTGGGCCAAAGCACAAGAAAGCAGTAAAAATAACCTCTTAACACTAAGCGAAGCCTATGCATATTCTCCGTATCAATAACATATCAAATATGCTTCTAAGAGCTAGTTACAAAATTAGATGTCTGAGATTATAGGGAGACAATAGATGTGAAATTTGAATGCCTGGTGCCCAAAGAACTGGGAATGCCATTGTTAAAGAGGTAAATTAGTAGGTTCAGCTAACTGTTGTTGACCTGGTGCTCAAAATACAATATTAGTTTGTATGATGTATTTTTGTGGTACATGGCTTATTTGTGGAGA
Organism: Vipera berus; assembly: GCF_964194415.1. NCBI lineage: Eukaryota > Metazoa > Chordata > Lepidosauria > Squamata > Viperidae > Vipera > Vipera berus. The sequence continues at coordinate 49,755,054 of NC_138210.1, forward strand.
GACAATTTATTTCATATCAAGCTTTTTCTGGAAAATTTGATTTTTCCAAATATGATTTTTTTAAAAAATACAGATAGGAAAACAAACAGGAGGACAATGAAAAGGAATATTGGGAAAGGCTAGGCCAGGGGTAGGCAACCTTGGCTTTTTTATGACTCGTGGACTTCAACTCCCAGAATTCCTGAGCCAGATATGCTGAGGAGAAATGGAGAGGTTTCCATACTGAGCCATGCTGGCTCAGGAATTCTGGGAGTTGAAGTCCACGAGTCATAAAAGAGCCAAGGTTGCCTACCCCTGGGCTAGGCAATGTTCAAGGTGAAATTTGAAAAGGCATTCCTAACAATCAGCTACCTTTTGTCACAGGCTGCGGTGTTGTGCTCCCTTAGAAGGACCTTTTCCAAACATTGCATAATTCTAATATTGCAGGCTGATTTGATTGAGGCCACAACAAAAATGATTTCCATTTCTATATGTAAAAAAGCATTCTACATTGCATCTAGGATTAGTTTTCCTTGGTACCTAAGCAGCCTGTTCTATTTTGTGTTCCCTGTTTTAGCTTTTCTATTAGATCTACAGTAGTGAACCTCCACCTTGGCAACTTCAAGATGTGTGGACTTCAATTCCCAGAATTCCTCAGCCAGCCTAGGGAACTGAAGTCCCACATGTCTTAAAGTTGGTATAAGATTGAGAAGTACTGATCTTCAGTACATTAAACAAGAACTTATAAGAAGAAATCCAGGGCATGCTTTCAAAATAAGCTGTAGCATGAATTCAGGTAGTCCTCGACTTATAACCATTTGTTTAGTGACCAAAATTACAATGGCACTGAAAAAATGACTTATGACCATTTTTCACACATATGACCATTTTAGCATCCACATAGTCACATGATCTAAATCTGGGCACCTGGCAACTGGCACGTATTTACGACAGTTGCAGCGTCTTGGAGTCATTTGTAACTTTCCCAGCCGGCTTCTGACAAGCAAAGTCCGGAGGGGAAGTGGGGGGAGCCAGATTCGCTTAATGACCCCATGATTCACTGAACCATTTAATAATTGTGACCAAAAAAGGGGGTCACAATTGGAGCAAAACTCACTTAACAACCGGGCTCAGTTAGTGGTCATAAGTGGAGGACTACCTGTAGTCTTTTACCCCGCCTGTTTCTATCGTGGGTTTCACTTTGCTTCACGTTGTAACATAGCAAGCCTGTGTGGCTGCTGAGGGACATAATCCAAGCAGTAGGGCCCCCCTAAAAAGGGGCCACATTCCAAATGATACTGAAATTCAAGGCGTCCATGATCAAAGTAACACACCTGGGTCTGAGGTTTCCCAGACCTGGGAGTTCGGTTACACGTGCCTAGAAGATCATCATCGTAACGGTTGTCTTCATCCCAGACTTGTATTAGAAGACTGCTGGCTTCTCCCAGCATCTGCACCTTCCCCAGATCCAAGTGGGTCATCCATACCGGGTTGTCATTATTCCACACAGTGGATGTCCGGCTCTGAACGCCATGGAAGAATACCTTGACGTAAGCATCCGTACTTGTGGTATGATCTCCCCAGAGACCAAAGGCACGTCGAATCGTCACCGTTAGTTTGCTTTGGCCTCGCTCCCGGGAACAGCACATGGTGTTAGTGGTGCCGTCAGTGGGACAGGTGCAGGAGCAGGGATCTCGGAGGCTGCGTTGGGAACCAAGAGGACAAGGCTGGCTGCAGTTCCTCCAAAGGGCCCTTTCTCTGATGTACTCGCTCACCGCCTGCTGCAAACTGTCCCGCTTTGGGTCACCCTTAGGCAGCAAACTATGGATGGGCTTCAAGGAGTAAGAAAGGAGTGCAGGCATAGATTTGAGGCTTTCCAACCACTGCTTATAGCCTTCAGGGTTGTGTTCATTGGAAAAAAGCAAGTCAGTGTTTTGTTCCCCTCCCACCACCTCAGTGTGTCTCTCATTGTAGGTGTTGCGGAAATTCCCTTTGAAATTCTTCTTCTTCTTCAGCTCTTCACATGTGTTGGAGGCTGCGCTGAGGCTCCCTTTGCCACCCCCAATGTTGGCCGAGGCCTCGAGGCTTAAACAGTCTTTAACTTCGTCAACAGACACACCATCCAACACTGTCTGGCAAACCCGCAAGGCTGTTACGTCCCTCACGCGGCCCCCCAATTCCAGATGACTGATGAAGTGGGTCCCATAGATGCCAATGAGCTGGCGATATTCTAGACGGGAGTCAGGTCGGTACTTGGCAGGGAGACTGCGAAGAGCGTGCCTGAAATGGCTGGTGGGAATGTATTGGCTGACACGGAAGCTACAAAAGAAGCAGAAGACCACACAGATAGGATGACAGAACTAGCGGACCTTCTGATCAAATCATAAAGGAGTCATTTGGGATCAAAGGGTAGCAACCTCACAGAATTGGTGACTAATTAGATCAGTGTTTCTCAACTAGGCAACTTTAAGAGGTCTGGATGTCAAATCCCAGAATTCCCCAGCCAGACATCTTAAAGTTGCTTAGATTGAGAACCACTGAGTTAGATGCTCCCCATAGCTGTTATCAAGAGTTAAATTAAACTAGGTGGCTTTATTCCTAGTGATTTTTTCTAACAATCAGAGAAGGATATGTACTCCATGAATTTGTAAGTCCTTAATACATGAGACCTCCACATCTTGCCCCTTTCAAATCCATATATTGGTTTTGCACAGATAAATATCTTCTGTTTAAAGGTAAAGTTAAGGTTCCCCCACACATGCATGCTAGTCGTTTCTGACTCTAGGGGCCAGTGCTCATCTCCGTTTCAAAGCCGAAGAGCCAGCACTTGTCCGAGGACGTCTCTGTGGTCATGTGGCCGGCATGACTAGATGCCAAAGGCACATGGAACGCTGTTACCTTCCCACCGTAGTGGTCCCTATTTTTCTACTTGCATTTTTACGTGCTTTCGAACTGCTAGGTTGGCAGAAGCTGGGACGAGTAACAGGTGCTCACTCTATTACGCGGCACTCGGGATTCGACCCGCCAAACTGCCAACCTTCTGATCGAAAAGCTCAGCATCCTAACCCACTGAGCCACCGCGTCCCTTGTATCTTCTGTTTATACATCATCATATATTATTCAGCTATTGATCACTTAGAATGATGCCAGCTATATTATCTGGGGTGGATACCTTCACATGATCAATCTCTTCTGGGGTTTTATTTTGGTTTGGTAGAATTAGAACTAGTGGGCAACTTGGCCCAGAACGGATAGTATGGTGGAGAAGGTGTTGAACCAGGAGCAGGAAGACCCATATTCTGATTCACCTTCAACAATGGAAATTCAATGAGTGGCTTTGAGCCAGTTCCTCTCTCTCAGCTGCCCCAGCCTCACAAAAATAGGACTTGTACCCCTTTAAATATAAGCACATATCATATACAAATACCAGGGCCACATGCTACCAGGAGATCTGAATTCCAATGAATCGCAAGCAAGATCCATCAAGAAACCTATCTGAGCCAAGTTCAGTGTTCATCCAGGTAAAATTGTCTGAAGGTTGGGTCATGGCACCTGGATTTATTTTCTTGTTAGTTTGAGACATTTCGCTGATCATCCAAGCAGCTTCATCAGCTAGAACTGTGGTGGCAAACCTATGGCACGCGTGCCACAGTTGGCACAGAAAGCCCTGTCTGTGAGCACGTGTGCTGTCACCCCAGTCCTAGGCCTTCAGCTGGGTTTCATAAAACCTTTTCGCTTTAGGCCTCTGCCGCCATGTGCAAAAAAAAAAGGTTCAATCAATCAATCCATTTCAACTTCTCGCGGGGAAAAAAAGATCTCGCAAAGTTGGAATTGATTGATTGAACTTTTTAGTCCCACCCAGTCTGGCGTTACCACTGCAGCCACGCCCACCCAATGGGCCATGCCCACCTGGCACCCGACAATACATAAGTGGGTTTTGGGTTGCAGTTTGGGCCCTCGGTCTCTAAAAGGCTCGCCATCACTGAGCGAGAACAAGTTAGTTAGGCATACTAACAAGAAAATAAGTCCAGGTGCTATGACTTCAGACAACTTTACCTGGATGATTGACAATCTTCATCGACATATTGCAGTGCACTTTGGGGATGAAAGCCCTAAGGTTGATGGAGGAGGGGTTGGGTACATTCCAACAATTCTATGTCTAACTGACTTGTTCTGACTGATGTAGCTGCTTAGATGAGCAGCGAAATGTCTCAAACTAACAAGAAAATAAGTCCGGTGATCATGACTCAACCTTTGGACGTATTTGAATCAATGCTTACTTTTCCCTTTGCCCCGCTTTCTCTTTTAGTCTTTATACCTTTTGTACTGAAGGTGTATAGGTTGTCCTTGACTTACAACAGGTTGTTTAGTGATGGTTCAAAGTTACAACGGTACTTATGGCCAGTGCTTTTTTTGTAAAAGAAAAAGGTGCCGGAACTCACACATGTCATACAACCCGCCTTGCCTACCCTACAAGGTTCCATCCAAAAAAGGTGCCGGAACTCCGTTCTGAGCGTTCTATGATAAAAAAAGCCCTTCTTATGGCCATTGCAGCATCCCCATGGTTACGTGATTGACATTTGGATGCTTGACAACCAACTCACATTTATGATGGTTGCAGTGTCCCGGGATCATGTGATCTCTTTTTGTGACCTTCTGACAAGCAAAGTCAATGGGGAAGCCAGATTCACTTAACAACCGTATTACTAATTTAACAACTGCGACGATCCACTTAACAACTGTCGCAAGACAAGTCGTAAAATGGGGCAAAATTCACTTAAGAAATTTCTCACTTGGCAACATAAATTTTGGGCTCAGTTGTGGTCGTAGGAAAAGCAGCATAATTATTTTTTCAATAAATAAATGGAAGCCAGTACTACAATGGACCCCTTCATGGATTACTGCCTTGTCGTGGCGAAGGGGCTTGCGTAATTCAATGAAGCTATGAGCTATGCCGTGCAGGGCCACCCAAGACGGAAAGGTCATAGCAGAGAGTTCTGACAAAACGTGATCCACTGGAGAAGGAAATGGCAAACCACTCCAGTATCTTTGCCATGAAAACCCTATGGACAGTACTAAAAGGCAAAACGATATGACGCTGGAAGATGAGCCCCTCAGGTCGGAAGGCGTCCAATATGCTACTGGGGAAGAGCAGAGGACTAGTACTAGTAGCGCCAGAAAGAATGAAGCGACTGGGCCAAAGCCGAAAGGACGCTCAGCTGTGGATATGTCTGGTGGTGAAAGGAAAGTCCGATGCTGTAAAGATTTTTTCTCCATAGGAACCTGGAATGTAAGATCCATGAATCAAGGAAAGCTGGACGTGGTCAAACAAGAGATGACAAGACTAAACATCGACATCTTAGGTATCAGCGAACTAAAATGGACAGGAATGGGTGAATTTAATTCAGATGACCATCAGGTATACTACTGCGGGCAAGAATCCCTCAGAAGAAATGGAGTAGCCTTCATAGTCAATAAAAAAATAGGAAAAGCAGTACTGGGATACAATCCTCAAAATGACAGAATGATCTCAGTTCGAATCCAAGGCAAACCATTCAATATCACAGTAGTCCAAGTCTATGCCCCAACCACCAGTGCTGAAGAGGATGAAATTGACCGGTTCTATGAAGCCCTACAGCACCTTATAGAACTAACACCCAAAAATGATGTCCTTATCATCATGGGGGATTGGAATGCTAAAGTAGGAAGCCAAAAGATAACGGGAATAACAGGCAAGTTTGGCCTTGGAGTACAAAATGAAGCAGGGCACAGGCTGATAGAATTTTGTCAAGAGAATACAATGGTCATAGCAAACACTCTTTTCCAACAACCCAAGAGACGGCTTTACACATGGACATCACCAGACGGTCAACACAGAAATCAGATTGACTATATGCTCTGCAGCCAAAGATGGAGAAGCTCTATACAGTCAGTAAAAACAAGACCAGGAGCTGACTGTGGCTCAGACCATGAGCTTCTTGTTGCAAAGTTTAGGCTTAAATTAAAGAAAGTAGGGAAAAGCGCTAGGCCAGTCAGGTATGAATTAAATCATATCCCTGTTGAATATACAGTAGAGGTGACAAATAGATTTAAGGAATTAGATCTGATAGACAGAGTGCCTGAAGAACTATGGACAGAGGTTCGCAACATTGTACAACAGGTAGCAACCAAAACCATCCCAAAGAAAAAGAAATGCAAGAAAGCAAAATGGCTGTCTGAGGAAGCTTTGCAAATAGCTGAGGAAAGGAGGGAAGCGAAAGGCAAGGGAGAAAAAGAAAGATACGCCCAATTAAATGCAGAATTCCAAAGAATAGCTAGAAGAGATAAGAATGCCTTCTTAAATGAACAATGCAAAGAAATAGAAGAAAACAATAGAATAGGGAGGACCAGAGATCTTTTCAAGAAAATTGGACAGATGAAAGGAACGTTTCATGCAAAAATGGGCATGATAAAGGACCAAAATGGCAGGGACCTAACAGAGGCAGAAGAGATTAAGAAGAGGTGGCAAAATTACACAGAAGAACTATACAAGAATGAGCTTAACGTCCCTGATAATCACAATGAGGTGGTCACTGACCTCGAGCCAGACATCCTAGAATGTGAAGTGAAGTGGGCCTTAGAAAAGCTGAGCAACAACAAAGCTAGTGGAGGTGACAGTATTCCAGCTGAGCTATTCAAAATCTTAAAAGACGATGCAGTAAAAGTGCTACACTCAATTTGCCAGCAAATTTGGAAAACTCAACAGTGGCCACAGGATTGGAAAAGATCAGTTTACATTCCAATTCCAAAGAAAGGCAGTGCCAAAGAATGTTCAAACTATCGCACCATTGCACTCATTTCTCATGCTAGTAAAGTTATGCTTAAAATTCTACAAGCTAGACTCCAGCAGTATGTGGATCGAGAACTACCAGAAGTACAGGCAGGATTTCGAAGAGGCAGAGGAACTAGAGATCAAATTGCTAACATACGCTGGATCATGGAGAAAGCTAGAGAGTTCCAGAAAAACATCTACTTCTGCTTCATTGACTATGCTAAAGCCTTTGATTGTGTGGATCATAACAAACTCTGGCAAGTCCTTAAAGAGATGGGCATACCAGACCATCTTATTTGTCTCTTGAGAAATCTATATGCGGGCCAAGAAGCAACAGTGAGAACTGGACACGGAACCACTGATTGGTTCAAAATTGGGAAAGGAGTCCGGCAAGGCTGTATACTGTCGCCTTGCCTATTTAACTTATATGCAGAGCACATCATGAGAAAGGCAGGGCTAGATGAATCAAAAGTTGGAATTAAGATTGCCGGAAGAAACATCAACAACCTAAGATATGCAGATGATACCACTCTAATGGCAGAAAGTGAAGAAGAACTAAAGAGCCTCTTGTTGCAAGTGAAGAAGGAGAGTGCAAAACTTGGGTTGAAACTAAACATTAAGAAAACCAAGATCATGGCATCCGGCCCTCTCAACTCCTGGCAAATAGATGGGGAAGAAATGGAGGTAGTGACAGATTTTATTTTCCTGGGCTCCAAGATCACTGCAGATGGGGACTGTAGTCAAGAAATTAAAAGACGCTTGCTCCTCGGGAGGAAAGCCATGGCAAATCTAGACAGCACACTAAAAAGCAGAGACATCACCCTGTCAACAAAAGTGCGTATAGTCAAGGCTATGGTCTTCCCAGTTGCAATGTATGGCAGTGAAAGTTGGACCATCAGAAAGGCTGAGCGCCAAAGAATTGAGGCCTTTGAACTATGGTGCTGGAGAAGACTCCTGCGAGTCCCTTGGACTGCAAGGCGATCAAACCGGTCAGTCCTAGAGGAGATCAACCCTGACTGCTCTTTAGAAGGCCAGATCCTGAAGCTAAAACTCAAATACTTTGGCCACCTAAAGAGAAGGAAGGACTCACTGGAGAAGAGCCTAATGCTGGGAAAGATTGAGGGCAATAGAAGAAGGGGACGACAGAGAATGAGGTGGCTGGATGGAGTCACTGAAGCAGTAGGTGTGAGCCTAGATGGACTCCAGAAGATGGTAGAGGACAGGAAGGCCTGGAGGAACATTGTCCATAGGGTCGCGATGGGTCGGACACGACTTCGCAACTAACAACAACAACAACAACAACTACAATGGAACGCTGCAGTCGGGAGAGAGAGAAATACTGTTGACTCAGTTTTCCACTTCTGATGGAAATAATGACTCATTTCCATCTGGTGCCAGGACTATTGGTAAGGCTAATTATGTTGTTAATACTAATTACCATCCAGGCCTTAGCAGGTGAAAACATCTAGCTGAATCAAGCCTGGTTAATAGTTGGATAGGAATTTCAGAGCTGCTGGTTAGATTAAGGCACTGTTTCTCACATTTGGCAACTTCAACATGTGCGGACTTCAACTTCCAGAATTCCTCAGCCAACACAGCCTGCTGGGGAATTCTGGGAGCTGAAGTCCACACAAGTGACTTATGACCATTTTTCACACTTACGACTGTTGCAGCATTCCCGTGGTCCCGTGATCAAAGTTTGGTCACTTGGCAACTGGTTCATATTTATGACGGTTGCAGTGTCCCGGGTTCATGTGTTCATCTTTTGCGACCTTCTGACAAGCAAAGTCAATGGGGAAGCCAGATTCACTTAACAGCCATGTTACTAATTTAACAACTGCAGGGATTCACTTACCAACTGTGGCAGGATAGGTTTTCAAAGGGGGCAAAACTCACTTAGCAACTGTCTCGCTTAGCAACAGAAATTTTAGTCGTAAGTTGAGGACTACCTGTTACCTGTCAGGCAAGAAATCTGTACTTGCCCATTTCCTCATAAGATGCCCTCAAAACATCAACACAAATGGATGATTATAGTAAAGCCCAGTAGGAGTTCTCAGCTACTGTATTACACCTCACCCAGGCCTTCTTCACCTGTAATGAGAGCAGGAGACCTCGTGACTTGCAAAACTGTACTTGTCTTGGTTGCTCTTCTGCATGGTGAAGTCCGCCATCTTGGAGTGAGCTCCAGCCAGACTCATCTGGACCTGAAGCCCGGGATTTGGCTGCACATCAAGTCCGGCTTTCCAGTCGTTCTTCACGTCAGATGCTGCTGCGTGAAGCACATTAATGCCAGAGCTTTGTAGGGAGGTGTGGACCTTCCTCTGACACTTCGCTTTGGCTGTCCAGTCAACGGCCACCAAGGGAAGTCTCTGAAGAGGCCTGTCCTGCAGAAGAGGGTTACGGCATAGGGTGCAGGTGCCATCAGCTTTCTGCCACTGATTCAGATCCAACACCTTGGCCTCCTTCTTCTCCAGCGTGGTGATGTCCAGGCCTTCTCCAGCCAAGCTGTAGCCAGGCACAAAGTCTTTTTCCTCGTCGCATTCATCGGCTGTCCTGACGTGGCAAAAGGGAGAGACGCCAGTCAAGAAAAGAAGGAGGAAAGGAAGCCCTAGGGTGAAGGCAGCAGAGATGGGCTTGGCGCTCGGCATGGTTGATCCTACACAGGGAAAAAAACCCCAGACTATGAATTCCAGAAGCTGCATGAAAAATGAGATCTCAAAGTGGAGCAGCATTCATCAGCTGTAACACTGCATGAAAAAGACATATAATTAGTTTAAGTCCCCTCCCCCTCCCGATGCACGAGATAGATATGCCTACTGCTTTCAAAGGTAAAAGGTAAAGGTAAAGTTTCCCCCGCACATGCGTGCTAGTCGTTTCTGACTCTAGGGGCCAGTGCTCATCTCCGTTTCAAAGCCGAAGAGCCAGCGCTTGTCTGAGGACGTCTCCGTGGTCATGTGGCCGGCATGACTAGATGCCAAAGGTGCACGGGACACTGTTACCTTCCCACCGGAGTGGTCCCTATTTTTCCACTTGCATTTTTTACGTGCTTTCGAACTGCTAGGTTGGCAGAAGCTGGGACGAGTAACAGGCGCTCACTCTGTTACGCAGCACTCGGGATTCGACCCGCCAAACTGCCGACCATCTGATCGACAAGCTCAGCATCCTAACCCACTGAGCCACCGCGTCCCTTTTCTGCTTTCAAAAGGGTCATAGAAATTCTTAATAATTACTAGGCATCTAAAGCAGGGATTCCCAATCTTAGCCACTTTTAAGACCTGGCTGGCTGGGGAATTCTGGGACTTGAAGTCCATTCATCTTAAAGTAGCCAAGATTGGGAACCTCTAGTCTAAAGCATTTAAGTTCAACCAAATGCAGCCAGAACAAAGCCTCCAAGTTCAGTTTAGATCAGTGAACTTCTCAATCTCACCAGCTTTAAGAGAGGTGACTAGATGCCAAAGGTGCACGGGACACTGTTACCTTCCCACCGGAGTGGTCCCTATTTTTCCACTTGCATTTTTTACGTGCTTTCGAACTGCTAGGTTGGCAGAAGCTGGGACGAGTAACAGGCGCTCACTCTGTTACGCAGCACTCGGGATTCGACCCGCCAAACTGCCGACCATCTGATCGACAAGCTCAGCATCCTAACCCACTGAGCCACCGCGTCCCTTTTCTGCTTTCAAAAGGGTCATAGAAATTCTTAATAATTACTAGGCATCTAAAGCAGGGATTCCCAATCTTAGCCACTTTTAAGACCTGGCTGGCTGGGGAATTCTGGGACTTGAAGTCCATTCATCTTAAAGTAGCCAAGATTGGGAACCTCTAGTCTAAAGCATTTAAGTTCAACCAAATGCAGCCAGAACAAAGCCTCCAAGTTCAGTTTAGATCAGTGAACTTCTCAATCTCACCAGCTTTAAGAGAGGTGGACTTCAACTCCCAGAATTCTCCAGCCAGCATGCAGTTGCTTCCTCGCAACCACTTTTCAAACCAGCCACATCAACCAGTTTTAAATCTGAATTTTGCACATTTGGAAGCAGAAGCTTCTGTATGGGAGCTTAAGAACATCTGTAAACTCTTCCAGGTCTCCCTCCTTGACTTTTTTTAAACCAAACATATTACTTAAGAATGTTCCTCGTGAGAGAAAAATTGAATATCAAGGTTGTAAATGAGAGGACCCGCTGAACTAAGGACATTTAATTTAATTTAATTTAATTATGGGACTTATATGCCGCCCTATCTCCCGAAGGACTCAGGGCGGCTAACAACAATAAAACAACAATAAAAACAGTAAATACAAATATTAAAAAAGATTAAATTTACAAAGCCCCATTGATTATTTACTAAAACCAATAAAAATAGAACAATATTAAAAACCCCATCGTCAGTCCAGGTCGGCCAGTTGGAAAAGGTATGTCTTTAGGTCGCGACGAAAGGACTGGAGATTCGGGGCCATCCGAAGTTCTCGGGGGAGCTGATTCCAGAGGGCAGGCGCCCCAACAGAGAAGGCCCTCCCCCTGGGGGTCGCCAGCCGACATTGTCTGGCCAATGGCACCCTGAGGAGACCCTCTCTGTGTGAGCGCACTGGGCGATGGGAAGTCGTTCCTGGCAGCAGAGGGTCCTGTAAATATCCCGGACCTAAGTCATGTAGGGCTTTATAGGTAAGAACCAGCACCTTGAACCTCACCCAAAGGACAACCGGCAACCAATGCAGCCCACGCAGGAGGGGTGTAATATGGGAATATCGGGATGCTCCCATCACAACCCGCGCGGCCGCATTCTGCACCAGCTGAAGCCTCCGGGTGGTCTTCAAGGGCAGCCCCATGTAGAGAGCGTTGCAGTAATCTATATGGGAGGTAACAAGTGCATGAGTGACCATACGTAAGGCATCTAGGTCCAGATAGGGGCGCAACTGGCGCACCAGGCGAACCTGGGCAAATGCCCCCCTGGCCACGACTCCTATATGATGTTGTAAGTCGAGTCGTGCATCCAGGAGGACGCCTAAGTTGCGCGCCCTATCAACGGGAGGCAATAACGGGAGGCTTGATACACTCCGATTTTCCTTCAAAAGAGATCTCAGCTACTCAGCCAATCAAAGCATCACAGAATGTAAGGATTCAAGGGGAATCTTGGAGATCATTTTTCTCAACCTCAGCAACTTTGAAACGTCTGGACTTCAGTTCCCAGAATTCCTTAGACAGGATGCTAGCTGAGGAATTCTGGGAAGTGAAGTCTACAGGTTCCAAAATTGTTGAGGTTGAGAAATATTGATTTAATCCAGGGATCTCCAAACCTGGCAACCTTAAGACTTGTGGACTTCGGGGGCGGAGCCAACTGTCAGAGCGGGCGGCTGTGTGAACGGAGCTCTCTCCACGCACAACCTCTCACCCAGTGTTCGCGGGGGCTTTTCGGAGCTTCAGGAGGTCCTGTAGGGACATCCGAAGTTGCAGGCAGCCCGGAGAACCTTCATGAGCGGCAGTTCGTGTTGAAGATCCGGAGAAAGTCTGATGCGAGCGAACCGGGGAGAAGGAGGCCAGTAATGGCCGACATGAAGATCTGACAGAGGGACGGAGCTAGCACGTAAGCAGCGGGACAACGGTAGAGCGGAGCTGACGGAGAGTGTATCCGAATATTAAATAGGAAGCGCTTGTGAAAGAGGTACTGGTTCGAAGTGGGAGCCTCACGGAGAGGGAATAAGCGGCGATAGAAGTCTTGAGGGAGGCGTTTGGCAAAAACAGCAAGGGAAAGAAAGCCGAAGACTATATGACTGTATTCTAGCTGGAGAAAAGCTACAACAGGTCAAAGTCTGAGCTTTGGAGCCTTAGAGACTGAACTCTGGATTGTCGGGCGTGGAAAGCGATCAGCTTGGTCTAGTCTGGTCTATCCTGGTAAATTTTGAATTTGTGAACTTTTGAAACTTTTGAAATTCTACTCTACTTGTCACGGGCGGCCATTTGATATAGCAATTTAGTAACTGGAGGTTTGTTTAGTGGGACACCTACTGGTCTTTGACAGCAGAGGAAGACGGAAAAGGTGCCAATTTCTGCGCCGGAAACGGGGGGGGGGGGAAAAAAGAAGAAGAACGTGACTTTGATTATATTCATACTATAGAATTCTATTATATAAATTGCTTAGTTGGTAATAAGTATCTGGTGGTAACTGTTTTATATATCTTTTGTCATAGAGTTAAAAGGTTTATATAAGACTCAGGGTATTATACATTGATAAAACGCTGTTATAATTGGGGAAACATGACAAGTATCTCGGGAGCAACTAAGCCTAGCGCTGGCAAAAAGGCGGCAGCACAGGGACAGGGGATGGCCTCAAGTCCCTCCAATCAGAAATCTATAGAGGATATGCTGCAAAGGGAAAGATCTAACTCGAATTCCTTTAAAGATTTACATGCCCTTTTGCAAAACCTACACGAGGCAATGGCCAAAAACCACGAGGAGATGAAGAGAGAAATAGGCCAAATAAGAAACGACACTGGTGAATTAAAGGGGAAAATCCAAGCGATAGATGATAAATTTGAAGGGATTCAACAGCAATTAGTCAAAAATGAACAAAGACTTCAAGATATGGAAGCTAGAATGGAAAAAGAGGAAAAGAGAGTAGATGATTTAAATGAAACACTCCTTCAGGCTAATAAGGAATTAGAAACAACAGTCATTTTTCTGGAAGCAGAAAAGGCTGCTCATTATCTACGCTTCCAGAACGTTCAAGAAAAAAGAGGGGAAGATCTGTTGGTCATGATGGCAGAACTGATGGCAAAGGCACTCGGTGTAGGGAAGGAGGAAATGCTAGCGGAAATTGATGAAACATACAGGGTCCAAACTAATTATGCGAGAAGGCACAACCTCCCAAAAGAAGTACATGTAAGGTTAGTTAAAAAATCAATTCGGGATGAGCTTCTGCATAGATCTAGAGAGGAACCATTAGAATTTCGGGGCCAACCAATCACCATCCTTAAACAGATACCTAAAAGGATGAGGGATCTGAGACGCGGCTATCAATTCTTAACATCCAAACTAATAAGAGAAAATGTAAACTTTAGATGGCTAACTCCAGAGGGTATTCTAGTTACGTGGCAGGATAGAAGGCATAGACTGGACACGATAGAGAAGGCAGAAGATTTTTACAAACGCCACTTCCATAGCCAAGAGGAAGTAGATTTAGAAGATCAAGATGGAAGGGAGGTAAGAGAAAGAGATACAATACGTGTGGCAATGGATGGGAAGATCTTAGCTACAGAGGATAGAAGGAACAAATCCGGTGAGTTAACAGAGAAACATGGAACTAGAGACAAGGAAGAGAGAGAGCCCCGAATCACGAGATCCACAAAAACCAGAAATAAGTAAGATGAAGGGAGGTGAGTGTAGTATTATGTCTGTGAATATTAATGGATTGAATTCGCCAGTGAAAAGGCGGAAATTTTTTAATAGGCTTATTCACCAACAATTGGATATCGTGGCAATACAAGAAGTCCATATAAAGGAACAACAAAAATATTTGTTAGTACAACCAAGAATAGGGAACCTATTCGTTTCCTTAGACCGACACAAGAAAAAGAGAGGAGTGGCACTATATGTAAACCCAAAATTGACTGCAAAACAAATTTATAACGATAAAGAGGGTAGAATACTGATAGTCGAGGTTATAATAAATCACAGGAAGGTCATGATGGTAGAGATATATGCCCCAAACCATAACCAAGAACAATTTTTCAAAACACTTCACAATAAGATATGTAGCATTGATTATGAGGAGATTTGTTTAATAGGAGATTTTAATGCTATCCTAGATATAAATTTGGATTATATGGGAAAGACGCTTAGGAAAAAGAAGAGAAGAACTCTACCGAGATCTTTTCTTAACTTGGCTGAGGAACTAAATATCCAAGATGTCTGGAGGGAAAGAAATCGTAAGGCTAGACAATATACATATTACTCCAACCGACATAACTCATGGTCTAGAATAGACATGGTATGGATGACGAAAGAAATTAGTTCAGAAATAGACAAGGTACATATAGCGACAGGTACTTGGGCAGATCACAATCCTATTAAACTTATCTGGAAAGGTTCCAAAAAAATACCCAGATGGACGCTTCAAAGAGCAATTTTAAAAGAAGACGAATTCAAATCTAAGATGGAGAGAGAACTAAGTTTTTTCTTTAAGGAAAATAAAGCTATAGACACCTCAGTACAAAACAATTGGGATACAGCTAAGGCAATGATGAGAGGGGTAGCGAGGGCATATATGGTATATAAAAATAAGGGGAAAAGACAACAACGGGAAAGATTAGAAGAGGAATATAAGAGCTTAGAAGTTACACTCCAACAAGATCCACAAAAAGAGAATATCAAGCAATCTATGGATCTGATTAAACACAAACTTAACATTCTAGACAAAGAGAAATTAGCACAACAATTGAGAAACACGAAACAAAATTTTTTTGAAAATGCAAATAAACCGGGCCGGTGGCTCGCATACAAATTGGGAAAACAAAAGGGGAAAAACTGGATTCACGAACTACGAGATGAGGAAGGGAGAATATTCCACCAGGAGGAAAAAAAAAAAATTATAGCCCAGGAATTTTATGAACGTTTATACAAAGAAGATAGTCAGGCAAGTGTGGAGAAAATGGAGGAATATTTTCAAAGAGCCAAACTACCTAAGGTCACAGAAGATACCAGAAATATGTTAAACGAGGAAATTCGACTATCTGAGGTGATAAAAGCTATTAATGCACAAAAGAATAATAAAGCATCGGGACCCGACGGTCTTCCATCAGAAATTTATAAAGAATTACAAAATATCCTAGCTCAACCCCTAGTGGAGGTATTTAACGCAGTATTAGAAGGCGCAAGGACGCCTAAATCTTGGCTAGAGGCAAACATAACCCTTATTCCGAAAGATAACACAGACCATACATTAATCCAAAATTACAGACCCATATCACTTCTTAACTCGGACTACAAGATATTTACATCAATTATAGCGGAACGATTGAAACGATTTCTGAATGATTTCATACACGCAGATCAAAATGGTTTTCTCGCTAAGAGACACACTAAGCACAACATTAGAATAATATTAGATACATTGGAGTACTATGAATTACATAGCGAACAACAGATGGCATTACTTTTCTTAGACGCCCAAAAGGCATTTGACAATGTTAAATGGTCTTTTTTGTGCCAACAGCTTAGCTTTATGAATATGGGAGAAAAATTTATAAATATAATTAGGGCAATTTATGACAATCAGGAAGCAAAAATAATTATTAATGGGGAAGCATCTAGCAAGTTTCAAATTCAAAAGGGAACACGGCAAGGCTGCCCCTTATCACCGTTGCTGTTTATATTGACTCTTGAAGTATTAACGAGAACTATAAGAAACGACCCAAAGATAAAAGGATTAACCATTAAAAAGGAAACCTTTAAATTGCAAGCTTTCGCGGACGATCTGGTTTTTATTATGGAGGATCCATGTCAGACGGGACCAAAGCTATTGGAAGAATTATCTAAATATGGTGAGGTTGCCGGACTGCGAATAAATAGAAATAAGACCAAGATGATTGTTAAAAATATGACCAATAAACAAAAAGGTAATCTGGCCGAAATCACGGATATAGAAATAGTCAAGAAAATAAAATATCTAGGGATTAACATTACGGCTAGATGCACTTCACTCAAAAAGGATAATTATGATAATGTAGTGAACCAAATAAAAGGTGATCTGGAAAGATGGGGAAACCTAAAACTCTCATTATTGGGAAGAATCGCTGTCATTAAGATGAATATTCTGCCTAAAATCCTGTTTCTGTTTCAGAATATCCCAATTCAACTCGACTCTAAATTTTTTCGAAATTTGGATAAATTATCACTAAATTTTATTTGGCAGGGGAAAAAACCAAGAATTAAATTGAAATATTTACAAGACACGAAGGAAAATGGGGGTTTTGGATTGCCAGACTGGGAATTATATTACCACGCCGCGGCCCTGAGCTGGATTAGAGAATGGGTAATCTTGAGAAATAGAAGACTATTAACTTTAGAGGGTCACGATTTGCAATATGGCTGGCATGCTTTCCTATGGACGGAGAAACAAGGTCTTTTCTCGCATTTTCAAAGACACCGGATCAGGCAAGCGCTACTTAATACTTGGAAAAAAATTAGATCTCACAATTACACCAAAATACCGGTCTGGCTATCCACCCTTGAAGCGATAGTTTACCCAAATCTGTTTGATTTGGGTAACATAATCTCATACAAGGATATTCTGAATGAGGAGGGGGAATTGAAACTTAGGAATGAACTAGAATTACAAGGTATAAAACTCGATTGGTGGGCCTACTTACAAATCCAATCGAGATTTAGGAAGGATAAAAATGAATGGGGGATATATACCTCTGAAACAGCATTGGACAAAATATTATTGGGACCGGACTCTAAACAAATAAGGAATTTTTATAAATTACTTTTGGGATATAAGCTGTTTGAAGAGCAAGTGAAAGACCCCATGTTGACCTGGGCTAACAATTTAGGACATAACATCGACCTAGATACTTGGCAAACAATTTGGGATAGGAATAAAAGGATAACACTGGCCTCATCGTATAAAGAAAATTTATTTAAAATGTTTTACCGATGGCATCTTCCCCCAGCCCGCTTAGCAAAAATGTACACAACAGCATCTCCCAAATGTTGGAAGTGTTCTGAAGAGATAGGCACATACTTCCACACGTGGTGGTCTTGCAGTAAAACACAAAAATTTTGGAGAATGATTTGGATTTGGCTGAAAGAAATATTGAAACAAGATCTGGAGTTTAGTCCAGAACTTTTCTTGTTGGGAATCACGAAAGAGAAATATCCTAAAGATGTGCTATACTTAACGATCCATATTATCACAGCAGCTAGAATATCATTTGCGCAAAAATGGAAAAAGAATGAGATCCCAGGACAAAAAGAGGTTATTAGGAAAATTTGGGATTGCGCTGAAATGGACAAATTAACTTTGGAATTAAAGAATAAAGATCAATCAGACTATTATAGAATTTGGAACAAATTGTATCTTTGGATGGATAAAAAGAAAGGTCTCTATTAGGTTTTACAGACTAGCTCACTGTTTTAAATATTGTGGTATTTCACCGATTTGTAATCTAAGTGTATTTAAGTGTATTTTTGATGTACATATATACATGTATATATATATATTTAAACATTGTAGACAAAAAGGTTTGTCAGCTCGCTGGTACTGTGTCCAATGTTTTTAAATAATAAATTTAATAAAAAATTTAAAAAAAAAAAAAAAGACTTGTGGACTTCAACTTCCAGAATTCCTCAGCCAGCATGGGTGGCTGAGGAATTCTGGGAGTTAAAGTCTATAAGTTGAAGTTGAAGCCACAAGTTTTAAAGTTGCCAAGTTTGGAGGCTCCTAAAGTCTAACCTCCTGTTCAGTGTAAGAATCCTCTATTACAGTAATCCTAACAGATCCAATCTCCATTTAAACATGTTGAAAAAGGTAGAGCTTCAAATTGCGGTTAGCAGTCTTTCTGCTACTAGAACATGTAAGCTATTCTCTCCCACATTTGGAATGGCAGCCAAAGCAAAATCCTTGGCAGAGGAGCCTAGACCCACATTTTTATTGTCCTTGATTTTTTTTAAAAAAAGAAACTTTTAAAAGTATTATTGATATCAGAAGTTTTATAAAACAATTTTATTTGCACAGCCTTTTTTGTCCATGAAACTGTGGGGTACCCCATCACACCCACACATGGGTTGCCTCTCACTCTTAAAAAAACCCATGTACAATGTATGGGGTAAACTAAACAGACATGCTCAGAAGTGCAATTAAGGGAAGAGTAAGTATCAGCTAAGGGACGCAGTGGCTCAGTGGGTTAGGATGCTGAGCTTGTCGATCAGAAGGTCAGCAGTTTGGTGGGTCGAATCCCGACTGCCACGTTAACACAGTGAGCGCCTGTTACTCATCCCAGCTTCTGCCAACCTTGCAGTTCGAAAGCACATAAAAATGCAAGTAGAAAAATAGGGACCAGTACGGTGAGAAGGTAACAGCGTTCCGTGCGCCTTTGGCGTCAAGTCATGCCAGCCACATGACCACAGAGACGTCCTCGGACAAGCGCTGGTTCTTCGGCTTTGAAACGGAGATGAGCACTGGCCCCTAGAGTTGGAAACGAATAGCACGCATGTGCGGGGGAACCTTTACGTTTACCTTAAGTATCAGCTATAAAATTGTGGCATTAAACTTCTCCCCATTAAAGGTGAAGAGATCCACGAAATATTCTAATGCTCATAAACACGGTTGGCATGTAAGAACTTGCTAATGTAAATTCATTTGTTTTCCATTCCTAGGTGCAATTTTTCTTTTTTTTTGTTTTTGCCTTGGAGTAATATTTGAGAAAGATGAATGATGATGGCTTTGGAGTACCAATCGATCTTGACATACTTAATAATTTAAGGTACACTCTGCCTTTTATTCAGGAGCTCATTGTGGCATGTCTAGGATTTTGTCCTCCTATTTTTCTCCACAACAGTCCTGCGAGGTAAGCTGGGCTAAGACAGAATGATTGACTCCTATTATCCAGCTTAAGTCTCCATGGTTGAAGCTGGACTAGAACCCCTTTCCTAATCCAACATAGTAACCAGTTTGGCAGGTCTCAATCTGGCAAGGAAAGCAGGCCTATTTTATATGCAGAAATTGGCAGATGAAAAAGGGTTTTTCACATCAGGGGTGCCAACAAATCACCCCCAAATTGCTCAAGACACAGCTTAAAAAGCCTGCAAAAGAATTCAGCCCAACAGCCAAGAATGGATGCTTGTTAAAACTGTTTAGGATTCTTAAACTGGTTCCTGCCCATCTCAATTAGAGCCAAAAAATAAGAATAATTGAACCATACTTTTTTGTTTGTTTGTTTATCTGTGAGGTTTTTAACTATTAATTTGGTTTTTTCTCTGCTTGTTTTCAGTCCTGCTATTTCTCTATATTGTTCTATCTTTCCCAGTAGTTTAGGAATCATCTCCAAAGGTTCTTCTAAAGTAACTACCAAGTCATCAGCAAATGCTTGTAATTTATATGTTTCGCCTTTTATTTCTAGCCCTTTAATTTCTATATCTTGTCTAATATTTCTATGTAAAACTTCCAGAGTGAAGATAAATAACAATGGAGATAATGGACATCCTTGCCTTGTGCCTTTTCTTATCTCAAAGTTCTCAGTATAGTCTCCATTCATAATCACTTTCGCTGTTTGTCTATTGTCTCTTTTTTATCAGGTTTATAAAGTTCTGTCCAAAGTCCATTATTTGTAATTGCTGAATCATGAATTGCCAGGAAACATTATCAAATGCCTTTTGGGCATCTAGAAATATTAGTGCCAGTTGTTTCCCTGGATGTAGTTCATAATATTCTAATAAGTCCATTATCACTCATAAATTGTTTTTAATTTGTCTCTTTGGCAAAAAAAACAGTTTTGATCTGAGTGTATAAATTCAGTTAAATATCTTTTCAATCTCTGCCATTATTGAAGTAAAAATTTTATAATCCACATTCAGTGACGATAGGTAAAGGTTCCCCCGCACATGCGTGCTAGTCGTTTCCGACTCTAGGGGCCGGTGCTCATCTCTGTTTCAAAGCTGAAGAGCCAGCGCTTGTCCGAGGACATCTCCGTGGTCATGTGGCCGGCATGACTAGACGCCAAAGGTGCATGGAATGCTGTTACCTTCCCACCGTAGTGGTCCCTATTTTTCTACTTGCATTTTTACATGCTTTCGAACTGCTAGGCGGGCAGAAGCTGGGACGAGTAACAGGCGCTCACTCTGTTACGCGGCACTCGGGATTCGACTCGCCAAACTGTCGACCTTCTGATCGACAAGCTCAGCGTCCTAACCCACTGAGCCATCACGTCCCTGTCTCAACTTAGACATGATCATAAATGACATAAGTGAAAAAATGGGAGCTGCATTATCTCTTTAAAACTGAATTGTCCAGGTTTTTTTTTTCTTGTATGACTTCATTCATTAACAGCTTTAATGCAATAAAAAAAACTACTTTAGGTCTTTTCACGTTTCCCAACAGTGGCACTTTTTGACAGATTTGGTAACATACGCACGTCTACCTGAGTGTTGAGCTGATTTTCTGCGAAAAGGGAGTGAATGAGGGCCCCAGCCAAGCTCTTTCTTACTTTCAGTCCCTTCTTATGCGGCACTTGGGATTCGACCCGCCAAAGTGGCGACCTTCTGATCAACAAGCTCAGCGTCCTAACCCACTGAGCCACCGCGTCCCTTTCAATGTCGATATCGGTCTATAATTTTTTATCTGTGTCAAATGTCAGAAAAAACAGAATTGCAGATAGTTAAAAAGGTTAAATATCTGGGAATACATTTAACAGCAAGATGCTCAACGATAAAAGAAGATAATTAGATAAAACTAATGAATCAAATAAAACTGGATCTGGAAAAATGGAAAAACTTGCAATTGTCAATATTAGGAAGAATTGCTACAGTGAAAATGAACATACTACCAAAAATCTTATTTTTATTTCAAACCATACCTATAAAACTTGAGAAAAAATTCTTTGAAGACTTAAATTCACTGATTTTGAAATTTATTTGGCAAGGAAAGAAAGCTAGAATTAAGATGAAAATGTTACAAGGTTCCAAGGAAAATGGAGGATTTGGTCTACCGGAGTGGATTTTATATTATCAAGCATCTGTATTAACATGGGTAAAAAAGAAGAAAGGGATGACAGAGAATGAGGTGGCTGGATGGAGTCACTGAAGCAGTAGGCGTGAGCTTAAATTGTCTCCAGAAGATGGTAGAGGACAGGAAGGCCTGGAGGAACATTGTCCATAGGGTCGCGATGGGTTGGACACGACTTCACAGCTAACAACAACATATCTGGGGAGGTATGATCTTCAATTGGGATGGCACACTTTTTTATGGTACGGGAAAACTAAAGTTCATAAAAATTTCCCAAATCATTAAGAAATGCATTAACAACATGGGGAAAAATAAAATGTAAAATATATTTGAAAATTCCAGGGTGGTTGTCAACAATGGAAGCATTTGTACACCCAAATTTAGTGAACTTTGAAAAAATCTGGACATATAGAGATATTTTAAACTCTGAAGGAAATTTAAAATCTAAACAAAAAATGGAAAATCAGAGTATCAATCTATCAAGGTGGGCACATTTACAGATGCAAGCTGGATATGATAAAGATGTTAAACTGTATGGATTTTACAAGGAACAAACTGTGTTTGATAAGACACTGTTTACTTTGGATGAGAAACTAATTAAGAAAATGTATAATTTTCTATTAACTTTGTAAATGGAAAGCGAACAAGTTAAAGAAACAATGATAAGATGGATGAAAAATTTTGGATATAATATAGAATTAGAAAAATAGCAAAATGTATGGGAAAGAAATTACAAACTAACAATGTCAACTTCCTACAAAGAAAATTTATATAAAATGTTCTATAGATGGCACCTGTCACCAGCAAGATTAGCAAAAATGTTTAAAAACATGTCAGACAGATGTTGGAAATGTAAACATAAGTCAGGCACGTATTACCATGTTTGGTGGACATGTGACAAAGTAAAGAGTTATTGGGAAAAGATACATGCTTGGCTAGAAAAGACGTTGGGAGAACATGTAGATTTTAAACCTGAACTTATTTTATTAGGTATAATGCCAGAAAAGACTAACAAACAAAGCTTATATTTGATTTTGCATGTCACAACAGAAGCAAGAATTATATTTGCACAACACTGGAAAAATGAAGGAATACCATCAGATGAAGAAATAATTTAAAAAAATACTAGAATGCTCAGAGATGAACAGACTGACTGTGAGAGTGAAAGAAAAAGAAGAAATGGAATATTACCAAACTTGGAACTTATTTTATCGTTGGCTAGAGGAAAGAATAAAGGATTAGGAATTAAATATGTATGAGCGAATGTAAACTCAGCACGTTGGTTGAGAAATTATTACTGTATGTTTGGGGGGAAAAATAATAGAAACTTTTACAAAAAAAATAATTAGAATAAATGAACCATTCTGCTCGTTGCAATGTTACTTCCATGCTTCTTCCTCCCCACACATACCCTGGATTTAAACATGGACCCATGAATATCTCTCCATAAATACATACCTTAGCAGGAGAAAGAGAAACACATGTATACGCACCCTGTGAAGTCTGAAAAAGAAACTCAGCTCATCTATGATGCAGCTTGTTTAAAAGATGTAAAGCAGAGGGGGCGATATGACTCTGAGGTTTGCACACAACCTCACAATAGGCGAGATCTAAATTCACACCTCAGCTTGCCTTTTGCCCACCAATTAACTTGTTTATTCATTTTGACTTCAAAGAAATGAGCTTACACATTGTCCCCTCACAGGTTTGTATCTTCAACTCAACAAAGGCTGAAAAAAGAAGTTTTTCGGGGGCGGGGGGGGGGGAAGAGGGGTTGAAGCCCGTTCTGAGAACACTTTAATTTTGTTTCCTGCTGTCCCACAGACTTGGCCTGAGTCACCTTACACAACCCTGTTTCAAAAAAGATAACCTAAACCACACTGTGAGTGCCAAAAAGAGAGATGTTAGCAGGATATCCTAGAAACAACACTTAAATGTAAATTTAAAAATAACACATAACATGTACAATGCTGACAGAATAAGTAATCGGGATCACTTTTATTAATATAAGTAATGAACTCATTTGCAGTATCAGAAAACTGATATTTTGAAATTTTGTGAGGCCCTACAGATTGTGAAACCTTAAGCTGTAGCTTATGTAGTTTATGGATAATCCAGCAACTGGTCACAGCATCTGTAAGGAATGATACCTGTTACTCCTTTTAATTGGATTTATCCTGGATTAAACTTTGGTAATCATATCTGTGCTGCAAAATTATCTGTGCTGCAAAACAATGACCACCAGATGGCATTAGAGAGAGAGAAAGTCTCTTTGCTGACATCTCCAGTTTGTCTGGAATATTAGAGCCCAATACAGAAGCTTTACAATTTAGGTAGCTCTAAAGTCACGGCTCAGTGGGTTAGGACGCTGAGCTTGTCGATCAGAAGATTGGCAGTTTGGCGGGTCGAATCCCGAGTGCCGCGTAACAGAGTGAGCGCCTGTTACTTGTCCCAGCTTCTGCCAACCTAGCAGTTCGAAAGCACGTAAAAATGCAAGTAGAAAAATAGGGAACACTACGGTGGGAAGGTAACAGCGTTCCGTGCGCCTTTGGCGTCTAGTCATGCCGGCCACATGACGACGGAGACGTCCTCGGACAAGCGCTGGCTCTTCGGCTTTGAAACAGAGATGAGCACCGGCCCCTAGAGTTGGAAACGACTAGCGCGCATGTGCGGGGGAACCTTTACCTTTACCTTAAAGTCTTTTTGCTCCACTGTGCTGATCGGGCACTGGGGGGCGACCCCGGTCAGAAAAAGGAGAAGGAAGAGAAGCTATAGGGAGAGAACCTCAAATATGGAAAGAAAAAGTGTCTGTGAACATCAGTGGAGAAAATGCAAATTGCAAATTACAAGAAGCTGTGTGAAGAAGACATCATATTCATGT